>NC_072397.2:49030000-49330000 GCF_028885625.2 Pongo pygmaeus | reverse complement strand
TATGTGACTGTGAAACCCAAGTAACTGGAAGACAAAAAATGAAGGAAACACCTCATCAGTCTCATTAATAGTTTTGTTGAGAATAATTTATTTTTCAAAAACTGCTGGCTATGTCTTGATATTTTTAGACACGGCTAAGATTGAAATTGCATGAATCCTCTCTCTAACATTCATGCTACTTAAGAAACTTTTCCCAAGATTTGACTGCATTCATTTCATAAAAGCCCTGTCCTCTTCTCCCCTATATATCTATATTAGCACTCTGCCTTCTACCCTCTTCCATAGGAAACACAAATCCGTCAATTGATCACTTAAGCCTTTCCAGTTTGGGTACAACATTTTCTGTAGTTGTACTCCTACGATTTGTCCTTTATACTTCTAAAGACTAGACCCTAGATTATGCATGCTTGGGAATAGTGGAGCTAGCTTGCTTAAACTTTATTTAGGCGTATGCTAATTACTTGTGGGGGGCAAAGGCAGGCTTTGAGGATGTTAAGCTTATCCCCAAATAGTCAATTTTGGAAAAGACACAAGTACAGGCCGGGCGCGGTGGCTCTGACCTGTAATCCCAGCACCTTGGGAGGTCTTCTCGCAGAAGACCAGAGCGAGACCCCAGGGAAAAGATGCATCCCCGGCGTGATGGCCTGACGATGGATTCCTGTGTCCCGCAACATGGGGAGTCTGCAGTGTGGCCGGTTTGGAAACTGGCAAGGAGAGCGAAGAGACACCATGCCGGTCTTCCACCCTTCCCTGGATGCCTGTGGGTGCCCGCAGAGCTCCGGAAGCAAACAGTCAACATGCTCAGCCTTTCGGGGGCCGGAGAGACGTGAGCAACAGGCCCCCTTGCAGAGGGCACAGCAGCGTGGAATCCCAAATCACGCTTCAGTCGTCCTGAGTGTGGCTCCTCTGTGGTCGGGGCTGTCGGCCTGGCGCTCCTTTGCGAGGCTCAGCCTGGGGATGTGCGGTCTGTGAACCACGCGGGTGAAAACCCGACGGCAACCCGGGTCCCGGGCTTTTGTCTCTGAGGTAGCTGCCCGTTCCTTGTTCCACGGAATCGGGGCGAATAGGTGCCCCGCCCTCCCGACGCGGCGGCCGTGGGCCCAGCCCTCAGCCCGCGCCGGGCACTTACCCTTTTCCCGGAGCGCGGGGGTCCCGTTGCTCCCGGAGGCCGGAGACCGTTTTCTCTCTCTGCCTTCCTCCCTCTGTCCCTGGCTCCCTCCCGCCCGCCCTCTGTCCCTGCGTCGCTCTGTCTCTCCCTCCGTTCCTCACTGCCTCCCTCTCTCTCCCTCCCTCCCCCCCTCCCTCCCTCCCTCCCAACTTCCCTCTGCCCATCCTTCGGCCCCTCTGGGTCTCCCGTTCGTCACTCCAACTCTGCCCGCCTTCCCTCCCCCCTGGAGCGGTCGGCATCGCCGGCGCGGGGCCTGGGGTCTGCGTTCAGCCGCCAGGCACTCCACGGTGGCAGCTGGGAGGCTGCAGGGACACGGGCGGGCGACGGTGGAGCGGAGGCGCAGAGGAGGCGAGCCGCTGCCGGAGGGATGGCGGGCCCGAACCCTGCGCGGTCCCGGTGTTTCGCGGGACCGGGGTCTCCACCCAGCCCAGGGGAGGACGCATTTTCCGTGGGTGGGGGTTGGGGGGTGCGGGGTGTGGGTGGCGAGGGGTTGGTCAGGCCGGGGTGGGGTGGCGGAAAGGCACGAGAGCTCTGCCCGGGCTGCTCCCAGAGCCTAGGCGGCTGCCCGCGAACCCGCGCGTGCGCAGTACACGGCCCACCTGCTGGTACCTGGGCCGGCGCTGGGATCCCCGGGATGCCCAGGAAAGAATGGCAGCTCTCCGCTCTGTGGAGTCTCTCACCGGGCCTAGACCTGGAAGGCAGGAATCCCAGGCGGGTCGGCCCGGAGGGAACACACGCCCCTCCACGCCGAGCCAGGTGTTCCCCGCGAAAGAGAGGCCACCGGCCACCGCCCTGCCCCGACCCCGTCCCAGCCCCGCGTCCTTTTAAAGCTCCTCCAGCAGAGCCCGGTATTCTTCCTCGCTGAGGGGTGGTTCCAGCGAGGCGGCCTCTTCCGAGGCCTCCAGCTCCCCCGGGGCCTGGCCTCCGTTTCTAGGAAAGGTTGCGCCCCCTGCAGAATCTCCGGGCTCGCCAGGAGCTCATCCAGCAGGCCGGAGGGGAGTGCAGACGAGCGCCCCGGCTCCTGGAGGAGCCCCGCCTGGGGGGGCGCCCGGATGGCTTGCACCTGCCCCTGCCGCGCGGAGGCCTCCGTGGGCGCGGGCTGGGGAGTTGGGGCTGCCCCGGCTTGGGGTTCCCACGCCGCCCCGGCGACCTGGGGACCCTGGCCCCAGCCCCACCACGGACTCCCCTGGGACGCGAGGGGCGGGAAATGCAGGGGGTACTTCAGAATTCAGTCTTCCTCACAGAATCGCAAAGTTCACGTTTCACAACCATAAAGAAACTATTTACGCTAAAAATGAGACTTTTTATGGAGTTGCACTTAGAAAACTTCAATGTCTGAGGAAAAAAATCTCTAACGCACAGGGAAACAGGTGGTTTATCCAATACTCTGAAAATAAAATGGGCCGGGTGAGGGGAATGTGAAAATATTATTTCAATTTCATTACATTTTATTTATTTATTTATGTACTTATTTATTTATTTTTGAGACAGTGTCTCCCTCTGTCCCCCAGGCTGGATTACAGTGGCCTGAGCTCAGCTCACTGCAGCCTCCGCATCCTAGGCTCAAGGCATTCTCCTGCCTCAGCCTCCAGCCTAGCTGGGACTAAATGAGCACGCCACCACGCCAGGCAAATTTTTGTCTTTCGTTTAAAGTGTAGAGGAGGTTTCACCATTTGGGCCAGGGTGGTCTTCAACGGCCGACTTCAGGTGACCTGCCCCAACTTGCCTTCCCAAAGTGAAGGGACTATAGGCGTGAGCCACTGCGCCCAGACTATGATAGTATCACACCGAAGCCTGAAGCTGCTCTGCCTTAGGATTTTTCCTGAATTTTACTTTCTTGTCATGATGAGTTGCTAGCTCATATTTTCCGTTGGATCTTTTCGAAAGGCTTTACTGATGAGATTATGGCTTTCTCACAAGGAATACCACTTTGGTGAAACTATACTGAAATTAAGAGTACCTTAAGTTTCCGATACTTATCAAGCACACTATTTGAACACGGCGTGGTAGGTGAAAGTGTAAGAAGCAGAATTTGGCAAACCCCATTATTTTTCAATTTCGACGGTTTCAGGATTTTTGGTTTCAGCCAAACTGAAGAATGTCCTAATGAGCTGTCAATTCACAGGCCATTACAGACCATTTTTGAAACTACATCACAGTGTAATTTAAGGAGTACGATTCTAAAGAAATTTGAACAATCTGGTGGTATTGCTAACACCAAACAAGGTTGTTCAGCTCTTTCATCTTTAAAAACAAACAAACAAAAACATGATGTGGAATTCTCTCATTTTACCAAACAGCCGTACGCTCCCTTGAATATGTGACTGTGAAACCCAAGTAACTGGAAGACAAAAAATGAAGGAAACACCTCATCAGTCTCATTAATAGTTTTGTTGAGAATAATTTATTTTTCAAAAACTGCTGGCTATGTCTTGATATTTTTAGACACGGCTAAGATTGAAATTGCATGAATCCTCTCTCTAACATTCATGCTACTTAAGAAACTTTTCCCAAGATTTGACTGCATTCATTTCATAAAAGCCCTGTCCTCTTCTCCCCTATATATCTATATTAGCACTCTGCCTTCTACCCTCTTCCATAGGAAACACAAATCCGTCAATTGATCACTTAAGCCTTTCCAGTTTGGGTACAACATTTTCTGTAGTTGTACTCCTACGATTTGTCCTTTATACTTCTAAAGACTAGACCCTAGATTATGCATGCTTGGGAATAGTGGAGCTAGCTTGCTTAAACTTTATTTAGGCGTATGCTAATTACTTGTGGGGGGCAAAGGCAGGCTTTGAGGATGTTAAGCTTATCCCCAAATAGTCAATTTTGGAAAAGACACAAGTACAGGCCGGGCGCGGTGGCTCTGACCTGTAATCCCAGCACCTTGGGAGGTCTTCTCGCAGAAGACCAGAGCGAGACCCCAGGGAAAAGATGCATCCCCGGCGTGATGGCCTGACGATGGATTCCTGTGTCCCGCAACATGGGGAGTCTGCAGTGTGGCCGGTTTGGAAACTGGCAAGGAGAGCGAAGAGACACCATGCCGGTCTTCCACCCTTCCCTGGATGCCTGTGGGTGCCCGCAGAGCTCCAGAAGCAAACAGTCAACATGCTCAGCCTTTCGGGGGCCGGAGAGACGTGAGCAACAGGCCCCCTTGCAGAGGGCACAGCAGCGTGGAATCCCAAATCACGCTTCAGTCGTCCTGAGTGTGGCTCCTCTGTGGTCGGGGCTGTCGGCCTGGCGCTCCTTTGCGAGGCTCAGCCTGGGGATGTGCGGTCTGTGAACCACGCGGGTGAAAACCCGACGGCAACCCGGGTCCCGGGCTTTTGTCTCTGAGGTAGCTGCCCGTTCCTTGTTCCACGGAATCGGGGCGAATAGGTGCCCCGCCCTCCCGACGCGGCGGCCGTGGGCCCAGCCCTCAGCCCGCGCCGGGCACTTACCCTTTTCCCGGAGCGCGGGGGTCCCGTTGCTCCCGGAGGCCGGAGACCGTTTTCTCTCTCTGCCTTCCTCCCTCTGTCCCTGGCTCCCTCCCGCCCGCCCTCTGTCCCTGCGTCGCTCTGTCTCTCCCTCCGTTCCTCACTGCCTCCCTCTCTCTCCCTCCCTCCCCCCCTCCCTCCCTCCCTCCCAACTTCCCTCTGCCCATCCTTCGGCCCCTCTGGGTCTCCCGTTCGTCACTCCAACTCTGCCCGCCTTCCCTCCCCCCTGGAGCGGTCGGCATCGCCGGCGCGGGGCCTGGGGTCTGCGTTCAGCCGCCAGGCACTCCACGGTGGCAGCTGGGAGGCTGCAGGGACACGGGCGGGCGACGGTGGAGCGGAGGCGCAGAGGAGGCGAGCCGCTGCCGGAGGGATGGCGGGCCCGAACCCTGCGCGGGCCCGGTGTTTCGCGGGACCGGGGTCTCCACCCAGCCCAGGGGAGGACGCATTTTCCGTGGGTGGGGGTTGGGGGGTGCGGGGTGTGGGTGGCGAGGGGTTGGTCAGGCCGGGGTGGGGTGGCGGAAAGGCACGAGAGCTCTGCCCGGGCTGCTCCCAGAGCCTAGGCGGCTGCCCGCGAACCCGCGCGTGCGCAGTACACGGCCCACCTGCTGGTACCTGGGCCGGCGCTGGGATCCCCGGGATGCCCAGGAAAGAATGGCAGCTCTCCGCTCTGTGGAGTCTCTCACCGGGCCTAGACCTGGAAGGCAGGAATCCCAGGCGGGTCGGCCCGGAGGGAACACACGCCCCTCCACGCCGAGCCAGGTGTTCCCCGCGAAAGAGAGGCCACCGGCCACCGCCCTGCCCCGACCCCGTCCCAGCCCCGCGTCCTTTTAAAGCTCCTCCAGCAGAGCCCGGTATTCTTCCTCGCAGAGGGGTGGTTCCAGCGAGGCGGCCTCTTCCGAGGCCTCCAGCTCCCCCGGGGCCTCCGTTTCTAGGAAAGGTTGCGCCCCCTGCAGAAACTCCGGGCTCGCCAGGAGCTCATCCAGCAGGCCGGAGGGGAGTGCAGACGAGCGCCCCGGCTCCTGGAGGAGCCCCGCCTGGGGGGGCGCCCGGATGGCTTGCACCTGCCCCTGCCGCGCGGAGGCCTCCGGGGGCGCGGGCTGGGGAGGTGGGGCTGCCCCGGCTTGGGGTTCCCACGCCGCCCCGGCGACCTGGGGACCCTGGCCCCAGCCCCACCACGGACTCCCCTGGGACGCGGGTGGCGCAAGCCCACCTTGGCCCTGTGGCCCCGCTTGAGCCGGCCCAGGCTGTCCCACCGCGCAAGGGCCCGGCAGGCCGTCGCGCTGCGGGTCCCGGTCCTCCCGGCCTTTGCTCGGGTGCGCAGGCCACCGAGGAGCCTGAGGGTGGGAGAGCGCCCCGTCCGCGGGAGCCAGGGCAGCGTAGGCAAAATCCGCGCGTGCCGGGGCCGCTTGGGAGATCCCTCGTGCCGGCGCGGCCTGGCTGGGCTGGAGCACGGGGACGGCCCTCGCTCCCTGGCTCACGAAAGCCCCCTGGGGGAGAGCCCCAGGCGCGCAGGGCACGCGGGGTGCGGGAAGCGCCGTTCCCCACGCCCCGGCGTGGGCGAAGGTGACCCACGAGGGAGCAGGGTGACACCCACCGGGGGCCGCGTTGCACAGGCCGCCTGCGTGCGCGGGCGCCCTGCCACCCTGTCCCGGGTGCCTGGCCCGTCGATTCTGAAACCAGATCTGAATCCTGGACTCCGGGAGGCCCGTCTCTCTGGCCAGTTCTTCCCTGGCGGCGATGCCTGGAAAGCGATCCTTCTCAAAGGCGCGGAGGAGCAGGGCGGTCTGGGATCCGGTGACGGCGGTCCGCTTTCGCCTGCCTTCTTGCGGGCCGCGTCTCCCGGGCCAGGGCCGAGATTCCCGCCGGTGCTGCCTCAGCTGGCGTGACCTCTCATTCTGAAACCAAATCTGGACCCTGGGCTCCGGAACGCCGATGGCCTGGGCCAGCCCTTCTCTGGTGGCGATGCCCGGGTACGGGTTCCGCTCAAAGCAGGCTCGCAGGGCCTCGCTTTGGCTCGGGGTCCAGACGAGTCTCCTTCGCCGTCCTCGTCCTCGGGCTTCCGCGGGGAGAGGGCCGTCCGAAGGTGTCGGGAGAGCCATCGCGGGGAGCCCCGGCCGGAATTTCACAGACGGACACGGGCAGAGAGAGGCCCGCGGGCTCCCGGGCACCTCAGCCGGCCTGTGCACTGGGCGCAGGTGCAGCCAGGAGACCGGCCCGGACAGCCAGCCAGCCGCTCTTATAAAGACCAACAGGCAGGCAGGCTCCACCCCTTCATGAATGGCGGTGAGCCCTGGGACAGCCCGCCCTCCGGAAGGGTCCCAGGGCGTGGAGGCCCCCTGGGGCCGGGGGGAGGGGGGGCGGTGGTGGTGGTGGTGGTGGTGGTGACGCTGGTGGTGGGGGCGGGGGTGGCGGTGGGGGCGGGAGGGACGAAGCGGAAGGGGGAGAGGGGGAAGGGGTGAGGGGGGCGGGTTTCGGGGTCTGGCTCTCTGGACCTCTCCAGGAATCCCGCGGGAACTGGAGGCCGCTCTCTGGGCTCCCACGCGCCTTCAGCAGGGAGAATCCAGCCTGGAAGGCTGGAGGGGAGTGTGGAACTGAACCTCCGTGGGAGTCTTGAGATTTCCAGGCCCTCTCTCCGTGAAGGAGGCAATGCCTGTGGGTGTCGCCGTGGCCGTGACAGTCTCACACACGCACAGGCGTGTGGCTCTCGTTCATTCCCACGCAGAAGACCAGAGCGAGACCCCAGGGAAAGGATGCATCCCCCGGCGTGATGGCCTGACGATGGATTCCTGTGTCCCGCAACATGGGGAGTCTGCAGTGTGGCCGGTTTGGAAACTGGCAAGGGGAGCGAAGAGACACCATGCCAGTCTTCCACCCTTCCCTGGATGCCTGTGGGTGCCCGCAGAGCTCCGGAAGCAAACAGTCAACATGCTCAGCCTTTCAGGGGCCGGAGAGACGTGAGCAACAGGCCCCCTTGCAGAGGGCACAGCAGCGTGGAATCCCAAATCACGCTTCAGTCGTCCTGAGTGTGGCTCCTCTGTGGTCGGGGCTGTCGGCCTGGCGCTCCGTTGCGAGGCTCAGCCTGGGGAAGTGCGGTCTGTGAACCACGCGGTTGAAAACCCGACGGCAAACCGGGTCCCGGTCTTTTGTCTCTGAGGAAGCCGCCCGTTCCTTGGGCCACGGAATCGGGGCGAATGGGTGCCCCGCCGGCCCGACGCGGTGGCCGTGGGCCCAGCCCTCAGCCCGCGCCGGGCGTTTACCCTTTTCCCGGAGCGCGGGGGTCCCGTTGCTCCCGGAGGCCAGAGACCGTTTATTCTCTCTGCCTTCCTCCCTCTGTCCCTGGCTCCCTCCCGCCCGCCCTCTGTCCCTGAGTCGCTCTGTCTCTCCCTCCGTTCCTCACTGCCTCCCTCTCTCTCCCTCCCTCCCTCCCTCCCTGCCTCCCTCCCTCCCAACTTCCCTCCGCCCATCCTTCGGCCCCTCTGGGTCGCCCGTTCGTCTCTCCATCTCTGCCCGCCTTCCCTCCCGCCTGGAACGGTCGGCATCGCCAGCGTGGGCGGGGCCTGGGGTCTGCGTTCAGCCGCCAGGCGCTCCACGGTGGCAGCTGGGAGGCTGCAGGGGCAAGGGCGGGCGGGCGGGCGGGCGACGGTGGAGCGGAGGCGAAGAGGAGGCGAGCCGCCGCTGGAGGGATGGCGGGCCCGGACGCTGCGCGGGCCCGGTGTTTCGCGGGACGGGGTTCTCCACCCAGCCCAGGGGAGGACGCAATGTCCGGGGTGGGGGGTGTGGGTGGCCAGGGGTTGTTCAGGACGGGGTGGGGTGGCAGAAAGGCAAGAGAGCTCTGCCCGGGCTGCTCCCAGAGCCTAGGCGGCTGCCCGCGAACCCGCGCGTGCGCAGTACACGGCCCACCTTCTGGTACCTGGGCCGGCGCTGGGATCCCCGGGATGCCCAGGAAAGAATGGCAGCTCTCCGCTCTGTGGAGTCTCTCACCGGGCCTAGACCTGGAAGGCAGGAATCCCAGGCGGGTCGGCCCGGAGGGAACACACGCCCCTCCACGCCGAGCCAGGTGTTCCCCGCGAAAGAGAGGCCACCGGCCACCGCCCTGCCCCGACCCCGTCCCAGCCCCGCGTCCTTTTAAAGCTCCTCCAGCAGAGCCCGGTATTCTTCCTCGCAGAGGGGTGGTTCCAGCGAGGCGGCCTCTTCCGAGGCCTCCAGCTCCCCCGGGGCCTCCGTTTCTAGGAAAGGTTGCGCCCCCTGCAGAAACTCCGGGCTCGCCAGGAGCTCATCCAGCAGGCCGGAGGGGAGTGCAGACGAGCGCCCCGGCTCCTGGAGGAGCCCCGCCTGGGGGGGCGCCCGGATGGCTTGCACCTGCCCCTGCCGCGCGGAGGCCTCCGGGGGCGCGGGCTGGGGAGGTGGGGCTGCCCCGGCTTGGGGTTCCCACGCCGCCCCGGCGACCTGGGGACCCTGGCCCCAGCCCCACCACGGACTCCCCTGGGACGCGAGGGGCGGGAAATGCAGGGGGTACTTCAGAATTCAGTCTTCCTCACAGAATCGCAAAGTTCACGTTTCACAACCATAAAGAAACTATTTACGCTAAAAATGAGACTTTTTATGGAGTTGCACTTAGAAAACTTCAATGTCTGAGGAAAAAAATCTCTAACGCACAGGGAAACAGGTGGTTTATCCAATACTCTGAAAATAAAATGGGCCGGGTGAGGGGAATGTGAAAATATTATTTCAATTTCATTACATTTTATTTATTTATTTATGTACTTATTTATTTATTTTTGAGACAGTGTCTCCCTCTGTCCCCCAGGCTGGATTACAGTGGCCTGAGCTCAGCTCACTGCAGCCTCCGCATCCTAGGCTCAAGGCATTCTCCTGCCTCAGCCTCCAGCCTAGCTGGGACTAAATGAGCACGCCACCACGCCAGGCAAATTTTTGTCTTTCGTTTAAAGTGTAGAGGAGGTTTCACCATTTGGGCCAGGGTGGTCTTCAACGGCCGACTTCAGGTGACCTGCCCCAACTTGCCTTCCCAAAGTGAAGGGACTATAGGCGTGAGCCACTGCGCCCAGACTATGATAGTATCACACCGAAGCCTGAAGCTGCTCTGCCTTAGGATTTTTCCTGAATTTTACTTTCTTGTCATGATGAGTTGCTAGCTCATATTTTCCGTTGGATCTTTTCGAAAGGCTTTACTGATGAGATTATGGCTTTCTCACAAAGAATACCACTTTGGTGAAACTATACTGAAATTAAGAGTACCTTAAGTTTCCGATACTTATCAAGCACACTATTTGAACACGGCGTGGTAGGTGAAAGTGTAAGAAGCAGAATTTGGCAAACCCCATTATTTTTCAATTTCGACGGTTTCAGGATTTTTGGTTTCAGCCAAACTGAAGAATGTCCTAATGAGCTGTCAATTCACAGGCCATTACAGACAATTTTTGAAACTACATCACAGTGTAATTTAAGGAGTACGATTCTAAAGAAATTTGAACAATCTGGTGGTATTGCTAACACCAAACAAGGTTGTTCAGCTCTTTCATCTTTAAAAACAAACAAACAAAAACATGATGTGGAATTCTCTCATTTTACCAAACAGCCGTACGCTCCCTTGAATATGTGACTGTGAAACCCAAGTAACTGGAAGACAAAAAATGAAGGAAACACCTCATCAGTCTCATTAATAGTTTTGTTGAGAATAATTTATTTTTCAAAAACTGCTGGCTATGTCTTGATATTTTTAGACACGGCTAAGATTGAAATTGCATGAATCCTCTCTCTAACATTCATGCTACTTAAGAAACTTTTCCCAAGATTTGACTGCATTCATTTCATAAAAGCCCTGTCCTCTTCTCCCCTATATATCTATATTAGCACTCTGCCTTCTACCCTCTTCCATAGGAAACACAAATCCGTCAATTGATCACTTAAGCCTTTCCAGTTTGGGTACAACATTTTCTGTAGTTGTACTCCTACGATTTGTCCTTTATACTTCTAAAGACTAGACCCTAGATTATGCATGCTTGGGAATAGTGGAGCTAGCTTGCTTAAACTTTATTTAGGCGTATGCTAATTACTTGTGGGGGGCAAAGGCAGGCTTTGAGGATGTTAAGCTTATCCCCAAATAGTCAATTTTGGAAAAGACACAAGTACAGGCCGGGCGCGGTGGCTCTGACCTGTAATCCCAGCACCTTGGGAGGTCTTCTCGCAGAAGACCAGAGCGAGACCCCAGGGAAAAGATGCATCCCCGGCGTGATGGCCTGACGATGGATTCCTGTGTCCCGCAACATGGGGAGTCTGCAGTGTGGCCGGTTTGGAAACTGGCAAGGAGAGCGAAGAGACACCATGCCGGTCTTCCACCCTTCCCTGGATGCCTGTGGGTGCCCGCAGAGCTCCGGAAGCAAACAGTCAACATGCTCAGCCTTTCGGGGGCCGGAGAGACGTGAGCAACAGGCCCCCTTGCAGAGGGCACAGCAGCGTGGAATCCCAAATCACGCTTCAGTCGTCCTGAGTGTGGCTCCTCTGTGGTCGGGGCTGTCGGCCTGGCGCTCCTTTGCGAGGCTCAGCCTGGGGATGTGCGGTCTGTGAACCACGCGGGTGAAAACCCGACGGCAACCCGGGTCCCGGGCTTTTGTCTCTGAGGTAGCTGCCCGTTCCTTGTTCCACGGAATCGGGGCGAATAGGTGCCCCGCCCTCCCGACGCGGCGGCCGTGGGCCCAGCCCTCAGCCCGCGCCGGGCACTTACCCTTTTCCCGGAGCGCGGGGGTCCCGTTGCTCCCGGAGGCCGGAGACCGTTTTCTCTCTCTGCCTTCCTCCCTCTGTCCCTGGCTCCCTCCCGCCCGCCCTCTGTCCCTGCGTCGCTCTGTCTCTCCCTCCGTTCCTCACTGCCTCCCTCTCTCTCCCTCCCTCCCCCCCTCCCTCCCTCCCTCCCAACTTCCCTCTGCCCATCCTTCGGCCCCTCTGGGTCTCCCGTTCGTCACTCCAACTCTGCCCGCCTTCCCTCCCCCCTGGAGCGGTCGGCATCGCCGGCGCGGGGCCTGGGGTCTGCGTTCAGCCGCCAGGCACTCCACGGTGGCAGCTGGGAGGCTGCAGGGACACGGGCGGGCGACGGTGGAGCGGAGGCGCAGAGGAGGCGAGCCGCTGCCGGAGGGATGGCGGGCCCGAACCCTGCGCGGTCCCGGTGTTTCGCGGGACCGGGGTCTCCACCCAGCCCAGGGGAGGACGCATTTTCCGTGGGTGGGGGTTGGGGGGTGCGGGGTGTGGGTGGCGAGGGGTTGGTCAGGCCGGGGTGGGGTGGCGGAAAGGCACGAGAGCTCTGCCCGGGCTGCTCCCAGAGCCTAGGCGGCTGCCCGCGAACCCGCGCGTGCGCAGTACACGGCCCACCTGCTGGTACCTGGGCCGGCGCTGGGATCCCCGGGATGCCCAGGAAAGAATGGCAGCTCTCCGCTCTGTGGAGTCTCTCACCGGGCCTAGACCTGGAAGGCAGGAATCCCAGGCGGGTCGGCCCGGAGGGAACACACGCCCCTCCACGCCGAGCCAGGTGTTCCCCGCGAAAGAGAGGCCACCGGCCACCGCCCTGCCCCGACCCCGTCCCAGCCCCGCGTCCTTTTAAAGCTCCTCCAGCAGAGCCCGGTATTCTTCCTCGCTGAGGGGTGGTTCCAGCGAGGCGGCCTCTTCCGAGGCCTCCAGCTCCCCCGTGGCCTGGCCTCCGTTTCTAGGAAAGGTTGCGCCCCCTGCAGAATCTCCGGGCTCGCCAGGAGCTCATCCAGCAGGCCGGAGGGGAGTGCAGACGAGCGCCCCGGCTCCTGGAGGAGCCCCGCCTGGGGGGGCGCCCGGATGGCTTGCACCTGCCCCTGCCGCGCGGAGGCCTCCGTGGGCGCGGGCTGGGGAGTTGGGGCTGCCCCGGCTTGGGGTTCCCACGCCGCCCCGGCGACCTGGGGACCCTGGCCCCAGCCCCACCACGGACTCCCCTGGGACGCGAGGGGCGGGAAATGCAGGGGGTACTTCAGAATTCAGTCTTCCTCACAGAATCGCAAAGTTCACGTTTCACAACCATAAAGAAACTATTTACGCTAAAAATGAGACTTTTTATGGAGTTGCACTTAGAAAACTTCAATGTCTGAGGAAAAAAATCTCTAACGCACAGGGAAACAGGTGGTTTATCCAATACTCTGAAAATAAAATGGGCCGGGTGAGGGGAATGTGAAAATATTATTTCAATTTCATTACATTTTATTTATTTATTTATGTACTTATTTATTTATTTTTGAGACAGTGTCTCCCTCTGTCCCCCAGGCTGGATTACAGTGGCCTGAGCTCAGCTCACTGCAGCCTCCGCATCCTAGGCTCAAGGCATTCTCCTGCCTCAGCCTCCAGCCTAGCTGGGACTAAATGAGCACGCCACCACGCCAGGCAAATTTTTGTCTTTCGTTTAAAGTGTAGAGGAGGTTTCACCATTTGGGCCAGGGTGGTCTTCAACGGCCGACTTCAGGTGACCTGCCCCAACTTGCCTTCCCAAAGTGAAGGGACTATAGGCGTGAGCCACTGCGCCCAGACTATGATAGTATCACACCGAAGCCTGAAGCTGCTCTGCCTTAGGATTTTTCCTGAATTTTACTTTCTTGTCATGATGAGTTGCTAGCTCATATTTTCCGTTGGATCTTTTCGAAAGGCTTTACTGATGAGATTATGGCTTTCTCACAAGGAATACCACTTTGGTGAAACTATACTGAAATTAAGAGTACCTTAAGTTTCCGATACTTATCAAGCACACTATTTGAACACGGCGTGGTAGGTGAAAGTGTAAGAAGCAGAATTTGGCAAACCCCATTATTTTTCAATTTCGACGGTTTCAGGATTTTTGGTTTCAGCCAAACTGAAGAATGTCCTAATGAGCTGTCAATTCACAGGCCATTACAGACAATTTTTGAAACTACATCACAGTGTAATTTAAGGAGTACGATTCTAAAGAAATTTGAACAATCTGGTGGTATTGCTAACACCAAACAAGGTTGTTCAGCTCTTTCATCTTTAAAAACAAACAAACAAAAACATGATGTGGAATTCTCTCATTTTACCAAACAGCCGTACGCTCCCTTGAATATGTGACTGTGAAACCCAAGTAACTGGAAGACAAAAAATGAAGGAAACACCTCATCAGTCTCATTAATAGTTTTGTTGAGAATAATTTATTTTTCAAAAACTGCTGGCTATGTCTTGATATTTTTAGACACGGCTAAGATTGAAATTGCATGAATCCTCTCTCTAACATTCATGCTACTTAAGAAACTTTTCCCAAGATTTGACTGCATTCATTTCATAAAAGCCCTGTCCTCTTCTCCCCTATATATCTATATTAGCACTCTGCCTTCTACCCTCTTCCATAGGAAACACAAATCCGTCAATTGATCACTTAAGCCTTTCCAGTTTGGGTACAACATTTTCTGTAGTTGTACTCCTACGATTTGTCCTTTATACTTCTAAAGACTAGACCCTAGATTATGCATGCTTGGGAATAGTGGAGCTAGCTTGCTTAAACTTTATTTAGGCGTATGCTAATTACTTGTGGGGGGCAAAGGCAGGCTTTGAGGATGTTAAGCTTATCCCCAAATAGTCAATTTTGGAAAAGACACAAGTACAGGCCGGGCGCGGTGGCTCTGACCTGTAATCCCAGCACCTTGGGAGGTCTTCTCGCAGAAGACCAGAGCGAGACCCCAGGGAAAAGATGCATCCCCGGCGTGATGGCCTGACGATGGATTCCTGTGTCCCGCAACATGGGGAGTCTGCAGTGTGGCCGGTTTGGAAACTGGCAAGGAGAGCGAAGAGACACCATGCCGGTCTTCCACCCTTCCCTGGATGCCTGTGGGTGCCCGCAGAGCTCCGGAAGCAAACAGTCAACATGCTCAGCCTTTCGGGGGCCGGAGAGACGTGAGCAACAGGCCCCCTTGCAGAGGGCACAGCAGCGTGGAATCCCAAATCACGCTTCAGTCGTCCTGAGTGTGGCTCCTCTGTGGTCGGGGCTGTCGGCCTGGCGCTCCTTTGCGAGGCTCAGCCTGGGGATGTGCGGTCTGTGAACCACGCGGGTGAAAACCCGACGGCAACCCGGGTCCCGGGCTTTTGTCTCTGAGGTAGCTGCCCGTTCCTTGTTCCACGGAATCGGGGCGAATAGGTGCCCCGCCCTCCCGACGCGGCGGCCGTGGGCCCAGCCCTCAGCCCGCGCCGGGCACTTACCCTTTTCCCGGAGCGCGGGGGTCCCGTTGCTCCCGGAGGCCGGAGACCGTTTTCTCTCTCTGCCTTCCTCCCTCTGTCCCTGGCTCCCTCCCGCCCGCCCTCTGTCCCTGCGTCGCTCTGTCTCTCCCTCCGTTCCTCACTGCCTCCCTCTCTCTCCCTCCCTCCCCCCCTCCCTCCCTCCCTCCCAACTTCCCTCTGCCCATCCTTCGGCCCCTCTGGGTCTCCCGTTCGTCACTCCAACTCTGCCCGCCTTCCCTCCCCCCTGGAGCGGTCGGCATCGCCGGCGCGGGGCCTGGGGTCTGCGTTCAGCCGCCAGGCACTCCACGGTGGCAGCTGGGAGGCTGCAGGGACACGGGCGGGCGACGGTGGAGCGGAGGCGCAGAGGAGGCGAGCCGCTGCCGGAGGGATGGCGGGCCCGAACCCTGCGCGGTCCCGGTGTTTCGCGGGACCGGGGTCTCCACCCAGCCCAGGGGAGGACGCATTTTCCGTGGGTGGGGGTTGGGGGGTGCGGGGTGTGGGTGGCGAGGGGTTGGTCAGGCCGGGGTGGGGTGGCGGAAAGGCACGAGAGCTCTGCCCGGGCTGCTCCCAGAGCCTAGGCGGCTGCCCGCGAACCCGCGCGTGCGCAGTACACGGCCCACCTGCTGGTACCTGGGCCGGCGCTGGGATCCCCGGGATGCCCAGGAAAGAATGGCAGCTCTCCGCTCTGTGGAGTCTCTCACCGGGCCTAGACCTGGAAGGCAGGAATCCCAGGCGGGTCGGCCCGGAGGGAACACACGCCCCTCCACGCCGAGCCAGGTGTTCCCCGCGAAAGAGAGGCCACCGGCCACCGCCCTGCCCCGACCCCGTCCCAGCCCCGCGTCCTTTTAAAGCTCCTCCAGCAGAGCCCGGTATTCTTCCTCGCTGAGGGGTGGTTCCAGCGAGGCGGCCTCTTCCGAGGCCTCCAGCTCCCCCGTGGCCTGGCCTCCGTTTCTAGGAAAGGTTGCGCCCCCTGCAGAATCTCCGGGCTCGCCAGGAGCTCATCCAGCAGGCCGGAGGGGAGTGCAGACGAGCGCCCCGGCTCCTGGAGGAGCCCCGCCTGGGGGGGCGCCCGGATGGCTTGCACCT
Source organism: Pongo pygmaeus (assembly GCF_028885625.2). NCBI lineage: Eukaryota > Metazoa > Chordata > Mammalia > Primates > Hominidae > Pongo > Pongo pygmaeus. Next base: position 49,314,019 of record NC_072397.2, on the reverse strand, counting down.
GCCCCTGCCGCGCGGAGGCCTCCGTGGGCGCGGGCTGGGGAGTTGGGGCTGCCCCGGCTTGGGGTTCCCACGCCGCCCCGGCGACCTGGGGACCCTGGCCCCAGCCCCACCACGGACTCCCCTGGGACGCGAGGGGCGGGAAATGCAGGGGGTACTTCAGAATTCAGTCTTCCTCACAGAATCGCAAAGTTCACGTTTCACAACCATAAAGAAACTATTTACGCTAAAAATGAGACTTTTTATGGAGTTGCACTTAGAAAACTTCAATGTCTGAGGAAAAAAATCTCTAACGCACAGGGAAACAGGTGGTTTATCCAATACTCTGAAAATAAAATGGGCCGGGTGAGGGGAATGTGAAAATATTATTTCAATTTCATTTCATTTTATTTATTTATTTATGTACTTATTTATTTATTTTTGAGACAGTGTCTCCCTCTGTCCCCCAGGCTGGATTACAGTGGCCTGAGCTCAGCTCACTGCAGCCTCCGCATCCTAGGCTCAAGGCATTCTCCTGCCTCAGCCTCCAGCCTAGCTGGGACTAAATGAGCACGCCACCACGCCAGGCAAATTTTTGTCTTTCGTTTAAAGTGTAGAGGAGGTTTCACCATTTGGGCCAGGGTGGTCTTCAACGGCCGACTTCAGGTGACCTGCCCCAACTTGCCTTCCCAAAGTGAAGGGACTATAGGCGTGAGCCACTGCGCCCAGACTATGATAGTATCACACCGAAGCCTGAAGCTGCTCTGCCTTAGGATTTTTCCTGAATTTTACTTTCTTGTCATGATGAGTTGCTAGCTCATATTTTCCGTTGGATCTTTTCGAAAGGCTTTACTGATGAGATTATGGCTTTCTCACAAAGAATACCACTTTGGTGAAACTATACTGAAATTAAGAGTACCTTAAGTTTCCGATACTTATCAAGCACACTATTTGAACACGGCGTGGTAGGTGAAAGTGTAAGAAGCAGAATTTGGCAAACCCCATTATTTTTCAATTTCGACGGTTTCAGGATTTTTGGTTTCAGCCAAACTGAAGAATGTCCTAATGAGCTGTCAATTCACAGGCCATTACAGACAATTTTTGAAACTACATCACAGTGTAATTTAAGGAGTACGATTCTAAAGAAATTTGAACAATCTGGTGGTATTGCTAACACCAAACAAGGTTGTTCAGCTCTTTCATCTTTAAAAACAAACAAACAAAAACATGATGTGGAATTCTCTCATTTTACCAAACAGCCGTACGCTCCCTTGAATATGTGACTGTGAAACCCAAGTAACTGGAAGACAAAAAATGAAGGAAACACCTCATCAGTCTCATTAATAGTTTTGTTGAGAATAATTTATTTTTCAAAAACTGCTGGCTATGTCTTGATATTTTTAGACACGGCTAAGATTGAAATTGCATGAATCCTCTCTCTAACATTCATGCTACTTAAGAAACTTTTCCCAAGATTTGACTGCATTCATTTCATAAAAGCCCTGTCCTCTTCTCCCCTATATATCTATATTAGCACTCTGCCTTCTACCCTCTTCCATAGGAAACACAAATCCGTCAATTGATCACTTAAGCCTTTCCAGTTTGGGTACAACATTTTCTGTAGTTGTACTCCTACGATTTGTCCTTTATACTTCTAAAGACTAGACCCTAGATTATGCATGCTTGGGAATAGTGGAGCTAGCTTGCTTAAACTTTATTTAGGCGTATGCTAATTACTTGTGGGGGGCAAAGGCAGGCTTTGAGGATGTTAAGCTTATCCCCAAATAGTCAATTTTGGAAAAGACACAAGTACAGGCCGGGCGCGGTGGCTCTGACCTGTAATCCCAGCACCTTGGGAGGTCTTCTCGCAGAAGACCAGAGCGAGACCCCAGGGAAAAGATGCATCCCCGGCGTGATGGCCTGACGATGGATTCCTGTGTCCCGCAACATGGGGAGTCTGCAGTGTGGCCGGTTTGGAAACTGGCAAGGAGAGCGAAGAGACACCATGCCGGTCTTCCACCCTTCCCTGGATGCCTGTGGGTGCCCGCAGAGCTCCGGAAGCAAACAGTCAACATGCTCAGCCTTTCGGGGGCCGGAGAGACGTGAGCAACAGGCCCCCTTGCAGAGGGCACAGCAGCGTGGAATCCCAAATCACGCTTCAGTCGTCCTGAGTGTGGCTCCTCTGTGGTCGGGGCTGTCGGCCTGGCGCTCCTTTGCGAGGCTCAGCCTGGGGATGTGCGGTCTGTGAACCACGCGGGTGAAAACCCGACGGCAACCCGGGTCCCGGGCTTTTGTCTCTGAGGTAGCTGCCCGTTCCTTGTTCCACGGAATCGGGGCGAATAGGTGCCCCGCCCTCCCGACGCGGCGGCCGTGGGCCCAGCCCTCAGCCCGCGCCGGGCACTTACCCTTTTCCCGGAGCGCGGGGGTCCCGTTGCTCCCGGAGGCCGGAGACCGTTTTCTCTCTCTGCCTTCCTCCCTCTGTCCCTGGCTCCCTCCCGCCCGCCCTCTGTCCCTGCGTCGCTCTGTCTCTCCCTCCGTTCCTCACTGCCTCCCTCTCTCTCCCTCCCTCCCCCCCTCCCTCCCTCCCTCCCAACTTCCCTCTGCCCATCCTTCGGCCCCTCTGGGTCTCCCGTTCGTCACTCCAACTCTGCCCGCCTTCCCTCCCCCCTGGAGCGGTCGGCATCGCCGGCGCGGGGCCTGGGGTCTGCGTTCAGCCGCCAGGCACTCCACGGTGGCAGCTGGGAGGCTGCAGGGACACGGGCGGGCGACGGTGGAGCGGAGGCGCAGAGGAGGCGAGCCGCTGCCGGAGGGATGGCGGGCCCGAACCCTGCGCGGTCCCGGTGTTTCGCGGGACCGGGGTCTCCACCCAGCCCAGGGGAGGACGCATTTTCCGTGGGTGGGGGTTGGGGGGTGCGGGGTGTGGGTGGCGAGGGGTTGGTCAGGCCGGGGTGGGGTGGCGGAAAGGCACGAGAGCTCTGCCCGGGCTGCTCCCAGAGCCTAGGCGGCTGCCCGCGAACCCGCGCGTGCGCAGTACACGGCCCACCTGCTGGTACCTGGGCCGGCGCTGGGATCCCCGGGATGCCCAGGAAAGAATGGCAGCTCTCCGCTCTGTGGAGTCTCTCACCGGGCCTAGACCTGGAAGGCAGGAATCCCAGGCGGGTCGGCCCGGAGGGAACACACGCCCCTCCACGCCGAGCCAGGTGTTCCCCGCGAAAGAGAGGCCACCGGCCACCGCCCTGCCCCGACCCCGTCCCAGCCCCGCGTCCTTTTAAAGCTCCTCCAGCAGAGCCCGGTATTCTTCCTCGCTGAGGGGTGGTTCCAGCGAGGCGGCCTCTTCCGAGGCCTCCAGCTCCCCCGGGGCCTCCGTTTCTAGGAAAGGTTGCGCCCCCTGCAGAAACTCCGGGCTCGCCAGGAGCTCATCCAGCAGGCCGGAGGGGAGTGCAGACGAGCGCCCCGGCTCCTGGAGGAGCCCCGCCTGGGGGGGCGCCCGGATGGCTTGCACCTGCCCCTGCTGCGCGGAGGCCTCCGGGGGCGCGGGCTGGGGAGGTGGGGCTGCCCCGGCTTGGGGTTCCCACGCCGCCCCGGCGACCTGGGGACCCTGGCCCCAGCCCCACCACGGACTCCCCTGGGACGCGGGTGGCGCAAGCCCACCTTGGCCCTGTGGCCCCGCTTGAGCCGGCCAAGGCTGTCCCACCGCGCAAGGGCCCGGCAGGCCGTCGCGCTGCGGGTCCCGGTCCTCCCGGCCTTTGCTCGGGTGCGCAGGCCACCGAGGAGCCTGAGGGTGGGAGAGCGCCCCGTCCGCGGGAGCCAGGGCAGCGTAGGCAAAATCCGCGCGTGCCGGGGCCGCTTGGGAGATCCCTCGTGCCGGCGCGGCCTGGCTGGGCTGGAGCACGGGGACGGCCCTCGCTCCCTGGCTCACGAAAGCCCCCTGGGGGAGAGCCCCAGGCGCGCAGGGCACGCGGGGTGCGGGAAGCGCCGTTCCCCACGCCCCGGCGTGGGCGAAGGTGACCCACGAGGGAGCAGGGTGACACCCACCGGGGGCCGCGTTGCACAGGCCGCCTGCGTGCGCGGGCGCCCTGCCACCCTGTCCCGGGTGCCTGGCCCGTCGATTCTGAAACCAGATCTGAATCCTGGACTCCGGGAGGCCCGTCTCTCTGGCCAGTTCTTCCCTGGCGGCGATGCCTGGAAAGCGATCCTTCTCAAAGGCGCGGAGGAGCAGGGCGGTCTGGGATCCGGTGACGGCGGTCCGCTTTCGCCTGCCTTCTTGCGGGCCGCGTCTCCCGGGCCAGGGCCGAGATTCCCGCCGGTGCTGCCTCAGCTGGCGTGACCTCTCATTCTGAAACCAAATCTGGACCCTGGGCTCCGGAACGCCGATGGCCTGGGCCAGCCCTTCTCTGGTGGCGATGCCCGGGTACGGGTTCCGCTCAAAGCAGGCTCGCAGGGCCTCGCTTTGGCTCGGGGTCCAGACGAGTCTCCTTCGCCGTCCTCGTCCTCGGGCTTCCGCGGGGAGGGGGCCGTCCGAAGGTGTCGGGAGAGCCACCGCGGGGAGCCCCGGCCGGAATTTCACAGACGGACACAGGCAGAGAGAGGCCCGCGGGCTCCCGGGCACCTCAGCCGGCCTGTGCACTGGGCGCAGGTGCAGCCAGGAGACCGGCCCGGACAGCCAGCCAGCCGCTCTTATAAAGACCAACAGGCAGGCAGGCTCCACCCCTTCATGAATGGCGGTGAGCCCTGGGACAGCCCGCCCTCCGGAAGGGTCCCAGGGCGTGGAGGCCCCCTGGGGCCGGGGGGAGGGGGGGCGGTGGTGGTGGTGGTGGTGGTGGTGACGCTGGTGGTGGGGGCGGGGGTGGCGGTGGGGGCGGGAGGGACGAAGCGGAAGGGGGAGAGGGGGAAGGGGTGAGGGGGGCGGGTTTCGGGGTCTGGCTCTCTGGACCTCTCCAGGAATCCCGCGGGAACTGGAGGCCGCTCTCTGGGCTCCCACGCGCCTTCAGCAGGGAGAATCCAGCCTGGAAGGCTGGAGGGGAGTGTGGAACTGAACCTCCGTGGGAGTCTTGAGATTTCCAGGCCCTCTCTCCGTGAAGGAGGCAATGCCTGTGGGTGTCGCCGTGGCCGTGACAGTCTCACACACGCACAGGCGTGTGGCTCTCGTTCATTCCCACGCAGAAGACCAGAGCGAGACCCCAGGGAAAGGATGCATCCCCCGGCGTGATGGCCTGACGATGGATTCCTGTGTCCCGCAACATGGGGAGTCTGCAGTGTGGCCGGTTTGGAAACTGGCAAGGGGAGCGAAGAGACACCATGCCAGTCTTCCACCCTTCCCTGGATGCCTGTGGGTGCCCGCAGAGCTCCGGAAGCAGTCAACATGCTCAGCCTTTCAGGGGCCGGAGAGACGTGAGCAACAGGCCCCCTTGCAGAGGGCACAGCAGCGTGGAATCCCAAATCACGCTTCAGTCGTCCTGAGTGTGGCTCCTCTGTGGTCGGGGCTGTCGGCCTGGCGCTCCGTTGCGAGGCTCAGCCTGGGGAAGTGCGGTCTGTGAACCACGCGGTTGAAAACCCGACGGCAAACCGGGTCCCGGTCTTTTGTCTCTGAGGAAGCCGCCCGTTCCTTGGGCCACGGAATCGGGGCGAATGGGTGCCCCGCCGGCCCGACGCGGTGGCCGTGGGCCCAGCCCTCAGCCCGCGCCGGGCGCTTACCCTTTTCCCGGAGCGCGGGGGTCCCGTTGCTCCCGGAGGCCAGAGACCGTTTATTCTCTCTGCCTTCCTCCCTCTGTCCCTGGCTCCCTCCCGCCCGCCCTCTGTCCCTGAGTCGCTCTGTCTCTCCCTCCGTTCCTCACTGCCTCCCTCTCTCTCCCTCCCTCCCTCCCTCCCTGCCTCCCTCACTCCCAACTTCCCTCCGCCCATCCTTCGGCCCCTCTGGGTCGCCCGTTCGTCTCTCCATCTCTGCCCGCCTTCCCTCCCGCCTGGAACGGTCGGCATCGCCAGCGTGGGCGGGGCCTGGGGTCTGCGTTCAGCCGCCAGGCGCTCCACGGTGGCAGCTGGGAGGCTGCAGGGGCAAGGGCGGGCGGGCGGGCGGGCGACGGTGGAGCGGAGGCGAAGAGGAGGCGAGCCGCCGCTGGAGGGATGGCGGGCCCGGACGCTGCGCGGGCCCGGTGTTTCGCGGGACGGGTTTCTCCACCCAGCCCAGGGGAGGACGCAATGTCCGGGGTGGGGGGTGTGGGTGGCCAGGGGTTGTTCAGGACGGGGTGGGGTGGCGGAAAGGCAAGAGAGCTCTGCCCGGGCTGCTCCCAGAGCCTAGGCGGCTGCCCGCGAACCCGCGCGTGCGCAGTACACGGCCCACCTGCTGGTACCTGGGCCGGCGCTGGGATCCCCGGGATGCCCAGGAAAGAATGGCAGCTCTCCGCTCTGTGGAGTCTCTCACCGGGCCTAGACCTGGAAGGCAGGAATCCCAGGCGGGTCGGCCCGGAGGGAACACACGCCCCTCCACGCCGAGCCAGGTGTTCCCCGCGAAAGAGAGGCCACCGGCCACCGCCCTGCCCCGACCCCGTCCCAGCCCCGCGTCCTTTTAAAGCTCCTCCAGCAGAGCCCGGTATTCTTCCTCGCAGAGGGGTGGTTCCAGCGAGGCGGCCTCTTCCGAGGCCTCCAGCTCCCCCGGGGCCTCCGTTTCTAGGAAAGGTTGCGCCCCCTGCAGAAACTCCGGGCTCGCCAGGAGCTCATCCAGCAGGCCGGAGGGGAGTGCAGACGAGCGCCCCGGCTCCTGGAGGAGCCCCGCCTGGGGGGGCGCCCGGATGGCTTGCACCTGCCCCTGCCGCGCGGAGGCCTCCGGGGGCGCGGGCTGGGGAGGTGGGGCTGCCCCGGCTTGGGGTTCCCACGCCGCCCCGGCGACCTGGGGACCCTGGCCCCAGCCCCACCACGGACTCCCCTGGGACGCGAGGGGCGGGAAATGCAGGGGGTACTTCAGAATTCAGTCTTCCTCACAGAATCGCAAAGTTCACGTTTCACAACCATAAAGAAACTATTTACGCTAAAAATGAGACTTTTTATGGAGTTGCACTTAGAAAACTTCAATGTCTGAGGAAAAAAATCTCTAACGCACAGGGAAACAGGTGGTTTATCCAATACTCTGAAAATAAAATGGGCCGGGTGAGGGGAATGTGAAAATATTATTTCAATTTCATTACATTTTATTTATTTATTTATGTACTTATTTATTTATTTTTGAGACAGTGTCTCCCTCTGTCCCCCAGGCTGGATTACAGTGGCCTGAGCTCAGCTCACTGCAGCCTCCGCATCCTAGGCTCAAGGCATTCTCCTGCCTCAGCCTCCAGCCTAGCTGGGACTAAATGAGCACGCCACCACGCCAGGCAAATTTTTGTCTTTCGTTTAAAGTGTAGAGGAGGTTTCACCATTTGGGCCAGGGTGGTCTTCAACGGCCGACTTCAGGTGACCTGCCCCAACTTGCCTTCCCAAAGTGAAGGGACTATAGGCGTGAGCCACTGCGCCCAGACTATGATAGTATCACACCGAAGCCTGAAGCTGCTCTGCCTTAGGATTTTTCCTGAATTTTACTTTCTTGTCATGATGAGTTGCTAGCTCATATTTTCCGTTGGATCTTTTCGAAAGGCTTTACTGATGAGATTATGGCTTTCTCACAAGGAATACCACTTTGGTGAAACTATACTGAAATTAAGAGTACCTTAAGTTTCCGATACTTATCAAGCACACTATTTGAACACGGCGTGGTAGGTGAAAGTGTAAGAAGCAGAATTTGGCAAACCCCATTATTTTTCAATTTCGACGGTTTCAGGATTTTTGGTTTCAGCCAAACTGAAGAATGTCCTAATGAGCTGTCAATTCACAGGCCATTACAGACCATTTTTGAAACTACATCACAGTGTAATTTAAGGAGTACGATTCTAAAGAAATTTGAACAATCTGGTGGTATTGCTAACACCAAACAAGGTTGTTCAGCTCTTTCATCTTTAAAAACAAACAAACAAAAACATGATGTGGAATTCTCTCATTTTACCAAACAGCCGTACGCTCCCTTGAATATGTGACTGTGAAACCCAAGTAACTGGAAGACAAAAAATGAAGGAAACACCTCATCAGTCTCATTAATAGTTTTGTTGAGAATAATTTATTTTTCAAAAACTGCTGGCTATGTCTTGATATTTTTAGACACGGCTAAGATTGAAATTGCATGAATCCTCTCTCTAACATTCATGCTACTTAAGAAACTTTTCCCAAGATTTGACTGCATTCATTTCATAAAAGCCCTGTCCTCTTCTCCCCTATATATCTATATTAGCACTCTGCCTTCTACCCTCTTCCATAGGAAACACAAATCCGTCAATTGATCACTTAAGCCTTTCCAGTTTGGGTACAACATTTTCTGTAGTTGTACTCCTACGATTTGTCCTTTATACTTCTAAAGACTAGACCCTAGATTATGCATGCTTGGGAATAGTGGAGCTAGCTTGCTTAAACTTTATTTAGGCGTATGCTAATTACTTGTGGGGGGCAAAGGCAGGCTTTGAGGATGTTAAGCTTATCCCCAAATAGTCAATTTTGGAAAAGACACAAGTACAGGCCGGGCGCGGTGGCTCTGACCTGTAATCCCAGCACCTTGGGAGGTCTTCTCGCAGAAGACCAGAGCGAGACCCCAGGGAAAAGATGCATCCCCGGCGTGATGGCCTGACGATGGATTCCTGTGTCCCGCAACATGGGGAGTCTGCAGTGTGGCCGGTTTGGAAACTGGCAAGGAGAGCGAAGAGACACCATGCCGGTCTTCCACCCTTCCCTGGATGCCTGTGGGTGCCCGCAGAGCTCCGGAAGCAAACAGTCAACATGCTCAGCCTTTCGGGGGCCGGAGAGACGTGAGCAACAGGCCCCCTTGCAGAGGGCACAGCAGCGTGGAATCCCAAATCACGCTTCAGTCGTCCTGAGTGTGGCTCCTCTGTGGTCGGGGCTGTCGGCCTGGCGCTCCTTTGCGAGGCTCAGCCTGGGGATGTGCGGTCTGTGAACCACGCGGGTGAAAACCCGACGGCAACCCGGGTCCCGGGCTTTTGTCTCTGAGGTAGCTGCCCGTTCCTTGTTCCACGGAATCGGGGCGAATAGGTGCCCCGCCCTCCCGACGCGGCGGCCGTGGGCCCAGCCCTCAGCCCGCGCCGGGCACTTACCCTTTTCCCGGAGCGCGGGGGTCCCGTTGCTCCCGGAGGCCGGAGACCGTTTTCTCTCTCTGCCTTCCTCCCTCTGTCCCTGGCTCCCTCCCGCCCGCCCTCTGTCCCTGCGTCGCTCTGTCTCTCCCTCCGTTCCTCACTGCCTCCCTCTCTCTCCCTCCCTCCCCCCCTCCCTCCCTCCCTCCCAACTTCCCTCTGCCCATCCTTCGGCCCCTCTGGGTCTCCCGTTCGTCACTCCAACTCTGCCCGCCTTCCCTCCCCCCTGGAGCGGTCGGCATCGCCGGCGCGGGGCCTGGGGTCTGCGTTCAGCCGCCAGGCACTCCACGGTGGCAGCTGGGAGGCTGCAGGGACACGGGCGGGCGACGGTGGAGCGGAGGCGCAGAGGAGGCGAGCCGCTGCCGGAGGGATGGCGGGCCCGAACCCTGCGCGGTCCCGGTGTTTCGCGGGACCGGGGTCTCCACCCAGCCCAGGGGAGGACGCATTTTCCGTGGGTGGGGGTTGGGGGGTGCGGGGTGTGGGTGGCGAGGGGTTGGTCAGGCCGGGGTGGGGTGGCGGAAAGGCACGAGAGCTCTGCCCGGGCTGCTCCCAGAGCCTAGGCGGCTGCCCGCGAACCCGCGCGTGCGCAGTACACGGCCCACCTGCTGGTACCTGGGCCGGCGCTGGGATCCCCGGGATGCCCAGGAAAGAATGGCAGCTCTCCGCTCTGTGGAGTCTCTCACCGGGCCTAGACCTGGAAGGCAGGAATCCCAGGCGGGTCGGCCCGGAGGGAACACACGCCCCTCCACGCCGAGCCAGGTGTTCCCCGCGAAAGAGAGGCCACCGGCCACCGCCCTGCCCCGACCCCGTCCCAGCCCCGCGTCCTTTTAAAGCTCCTCCAGCAGAGCCCGGTATTCTTCCTCGCTGAGGGGTGGTTCCAGCGAGGCGGCCTCTTCCGAGGCCTCCAGCTCCCCCGGGGCCTGGCCTCCGTTTCTAGGAAAGGTTGCGCCCCCTGCAGAATCTCCGGGCTCGCCAGGAGCTCATCCAGCAGGCCGGAGGGGAGTGCAGACGAGCGCCCCGGCTCCTGGAGGAGCCCCGCCTGGGGGGGCGCCCGGATGGCTTGCACCTGCCCCTGCCGCGCGGAGGCCTCCGTGGGCGCGGGCTGGGGAGTTGGGGCTGCCCCGGCTTGGGGTTCCCACGCCGCCCCGGCGACCTGGGGACCCTGGCCCCAGCCCCACCACGGACTCCCCTGGGACGCGAGGGGCGGGAAATGCAGGGGGTACTTCAGAATTCAGTCTTCCTCACAGAATCGCAAAGTTCACGTTTCACAACCATAAAGAAACTATTTACGCTAAAAATGAGACTTTTTATGGAGTTGCACTTAGAAAACTTCAATGTCTGAGGAAAAAAATCTCTAACGCACAGGGAAACAGGTGGTTTATCCAATACTCTGAAAATAAAATGGGCCGGGTGAGGGGAATGTGAAAATATTATTTCAATTTCATTTCATTTTATTTATTTATTTATGTACTTATTTATTTATTTTTGAGACAGTGTCTCCCTCTGTCCCCCAGGCTGGATTACAGTGGCCTGAGCTCAGCTCACTGCAGCCTCCGCATCCTAGGCTCAAGGCATTCTCCTGCCTCAGCCTCCAGCCTAGCTGGGACTAAATGAGCACGCCACCACGCCAGGCAAATTTTTGTCTTTCGTTTAAAGTGTAGAGGAGGTTTCACCATTTGGGCCAGGGTGGTCTTCAACGGCCGACTTCAGGTGACCTGCCCCAACTTGCCTTCCCAAAGTGAAGGGACTATAGGCGTGAGCCACTGCGCCCAGACTATGATAGTATCACACCGAAGCCTGAAGCTGCTCTGCCTTAGGATTTTTCCTGAATTTTACTTTCTTGTCATGATGAGTTGCTAGCTCATATTTTCCGTTGGATCTTTTCGAAAGGCTTTACTGATGAGATTATGGCTTTCTCACAAAGAATACCACTTTGGTGAAACTATACTGAAATTAAGAGTACCTTAAGTTTCCGATACTTATCAAGCACACTATTTGAACACGGCGTGGTAGGTGAAAGTGTAAGAAGCAGAATTTGGCAAACCCCATTATTTTTCAATTTCGACGGTTTCAGGATTTTTGGTTTCAGCCAAACTGAAGAATGTCCTAATGAGCTGTCAATTCACAGGCCATTACAGACAATTTTTGAAACTACATCACAGTGTAATTTAAGGAGTACGATTCTAAAGAAATTTGAACAATCTGGTGGTATTGCTAACACCAAACAAGGTTGTTCAGCTCTTTCATCTTTAAAAACAAACAAACAAAAACATGATGTGGAATTCTCTCATTTTACCAAACAGCCGTACGCTCCCTTGAATATGTGACTGTGAAACCCAAGTAACTGGAAGACAAAAAATGAAGGAAACACCTCATCAGTCTCATTAATAGTTTTGTTGAGAATAATTTATTTTTCAAAAACTGCTGGCTATGTCTTGATATTTTTAGACACGGCTAAGATTGAAATTGCATGAATCCTCTCTCTAACATTCATGCTACTTAAGAAACTTTTCCCAAGATTTGACTGCATTCATTTCATAAAAGCCCTGTCCTCTTCTCCCCTATATATCTATATTAGCACTCTGCCTTCTACCCTCTTCCATAGGAAACACAAATCCGTCAATTGATCACTTAAGCCTTTCCAGTTTGGGTACAACATTTTCTGTAGTTGTACTCCTACGATTTGTCCTTTATACTTCTAAAGACTAGACCCTAGATTATGCATGCTTGGGAATAGTGGAGCTAGCTTGCTTAAACTTTATTTAGGCGTATGCTAATTACTTGTGGGGGGCAAAGGCAGGCTTTGAGGATGTTAAGCTTATCCCCAAATAGTCAATTTTGGAAAAGACACAAGTACAGGCCGGGCGCGGTGGCTCTGACCTGTAATCCCAGCACCTTGGGAGGTCTTCTCGCAGAAGACCAGAGCGAGACCCCAGGGAAAAGATGCATCCCCGGCGTGATGGCCTGACGATGGATTCCTGTGTCCCGCAACATGGGGAGTCTGCAGTGTGGCCGGTTTGGAAACTGGCAAGGAGAGCGAAGAGACACCATGCCGGTCTTCCACCCTTCCCTGGATGCCTGTGGGTGCCCGCAGAGCTCCGGAAGCAAACAGTCAACATGCTCAGCCTTTCGGGGGCCGGAGAGACGTGAGCAACAGGCCCCCTTGCAGAGGGCACAGCAGCGTGGAATCCCAAATCACGCTTCAGTCGTCCTGAGTGTGGCTCCTCTGTGGTCGGGGCTGTCGGCCTGGCGCTCCTTTGCGAGGCTCAGCCTGGGGATGTGCGGTCTGTGAACCACGCGGGTGAAAACCCGACGGCAACCCGGGTCCCGGGCTTTTGTCTCTGAGGTAGCTGCCCGTTCCTTGTTCCACGGAATCGGGGCGAATAGGTGCCCCGCCCTCCCGACGCGGCGGCCGTGGGCCCAGCCCTCAGCCCGCGCCGGGCACTTACCCTTTTCCCGGAGCGCGGGGGTCCCGTTGCTCCCGGAGGCCGGAGACCGTTTTCTCTCTCTGCCTTCCTCCCTCTGTCCCTGGCTCCCTCCCGCCCGCCCTCTGTCCCTGCGTCGCTCTGTCTCTCCCTCCGTTCCTCACTGCCTCCCTCTCTCTCCCTCCCTCCCCCCCTCCCTCCCTCCCTCCCAACTTCCCTCTGCCCATCCTTCGGCCCCTCTGGGTCTCCCGTTCGTCACTCCAACTCTGCCCGCCTTCCCTCCCCCCTGGAGCGGTCGGCATCGCCGGCGCGGGGCCTGGGGTCTGCGTTCAGCCGCCAGGCACTCCACGGTGGCAGCTGGGAGGCTGCAAGGACACGGGCGGGCGACGGTGGAGCGGAGGCGCAGAGGAGGCGAGCCGCTGCCGGAGGGATGGCGGGCCCGAACCCTGCGCGGGCCCGGTGTTTCGCGGGACCGGGGTCTCCACCCAGCCCAGGGGAGGACGCATTTTCCGTGGGTGGGGGTTGGGGGGTGCGGGGTGTGGGTGGCGAGGGGTTGGTCAGGCCGGGGTGGGGTGGCGGAAAGGCACGAGAGCTCTGCCCGGGCTGCTCCCAGAGCCTAGGCGGCTGCCCGCGAACCCGCGCGTGCGCAGTACACGGCCCACCTGCTGGTACCTGGGCCGGCGCTGGGATCCCCGGGATGCCCAGGAAAGAATGGCAGCTCTCCGCTCTGTGGAGTCTCTCACCGGGCCTAGACCTGGAAGGCAGGAATCCCAGGCGGGTCGGCCCGGAGGGAACACACGCCCCTCCACGCCGAGCCAGGTGTTCCCCGCGAAAGAGAGGCCACCGGCCACCGCCCTGCCCCGACCCCGTCCCAGCCCCGCGTCCTTTTAAAGCTCCTCCAGCAGAGCCCGGTATTCTTCCTCGCTGAGGGGTGGTTCCAGCGAGGCGGCCTCTTCCGAGGCCTCCAGCTCCCCCGGGGCCTCCGTTTCTAGGAAAGGTTGCGCCCCCTGCAGAAACTCCGGGCTCGCCAGGAGCTCATCCAGCAGGCCGGAGGGGAGTGCAGACGAGCGCCCCGGCTCCTGGAGGAGCCCCGCCTGGGGGGGCGCCCGAATGGCTTGCACCTGCCCCTGCTGCGCGGAGGCCTCCGGGGGCGCGGGCTGGGGAGGTGGGGCTGCCCCGGCTTGGGGTTCCCACGCCGCCCCGGCGACCTGGGGACCCTGGCCCCAGCCCCACCACGGACTCCCCTGGGACGCGGGTGGCGCAAGCCCACCTTGGCCCTGTGGCCCCGCTTGAGCCGGCCAAGGCTGTCCCACCGCGCAAGGGCCCGGCAGGCCGTCGCGCTGCGGGTCCCGGTCCTCCCGGCCTTTGCTCGGGTGCGCAGGCCACCGAGGAGCCTGAGGGTGGGAGAGCGCCCCGTCCGCGGGAGCCAGGGCAGCGTAGGCAAAATCCGCGCGTGCCGGGGCCGCTTGGGAGATCCCTCGTGCCGGCGCGGCCTGGCTGGGCTGGAGCACGGGGACGGCCCTCGCTCCCTGGCTCACGAAAGCCCCCTGGGGGAGAGCCCCAGGCGCGCAGGGCACGCGGGGTGCGGGAAGCGCCGTTCCCCACGCCCCGGCGTGGGCGAAGGTGACCCACGAGGGAGCAGGGTGACACCCACCGGGGGCCGCGTTGCACAGGCCGCCTGCGTGCGCGGGCGCCCTGCCACCCTGTCCCGGGTGCCTGGCCCGTCGATTCTGAAACCAGATCTGAATCCTGGACTCCGGGAGGCCCGTCTCTCTGGCCAGTTCTTCCCTGGCGGCGATGCCTGGAAAGCGATCCTTCTCAAAGGCGCGGAGGAGCAGGGCGGTCTGGGATCCGGTGACGGCGGTCCGCTTTCGCCTGCCTTCTTGCGGGCCGCGTCTCCCGGGCCAGGGCCGAGATTCCCGCCGGTGCTGCCTCAGCTGGCGTGACCTCTCATTCTGAAACCAAATCTGGACCCTGGGCTCCGGAACGCCGATGGCCTGGGCCAGCCCTTCTCTGGTGGCGATGCCCGGGTACGGGTTCCGCTCAAAGCAGGCTCGCAGGGCCTCGCTTTGGCTCGGGGTCCAGACGAGTCTCCTTCGCCGTCCTCGTCCTCGGGCTTCCGCGGGGAGGGGGCCGTCCGAAGGTGTCGGGAGAGCCACCGCGGGGAGCCCCGGCCGGAATTTCACAGACGGACACAGGCAGAGAGAGGCCCGCGGGCTCCCGGGCACCTCAGCCGGCCTGTGCACTGGGCGCAGGTGCAGCCAGGAGACCGGCCCGGACAGCCAGCCAGCCGCTCTTATAAAGACCAACAGGCAGGCAGGCTCCACCCCTTCATGAATGGCGGTGAGCCCTGGGACAGCCCGCCCTCCGGAAGGGTCCCAGGGCGTGGAGGCCCCCTGGGGCCGGGGGGAGGGGGGGCGGTGGTGGTGGTGGTGGTGGTGGTGACGCTGGTGGTGGGGGCGGGGGTGGCGGTGGGGGCGGGAGGGACGAAGCGGAAGGGGGAGAGGGGGAAGGGGTGAGGGGGGCGGGTTTCGGGGTCTGGCTCTCTGGACCTCTCCAGGAATCCCGCGGGAACTGGAGGCCGCTCTCTGGGCTCCCACGCGCCTTCAGCAGGGAGAATCCAGCCTGGAAGGCTGGAGGGGAGTGTGGAACTGAACCTCCGTGGGAGTCTTGAGATTTCCAGGCCCTCTCTCCGTGAAGGAGGCAATGCCTGTGGGTGTCGCCGTGGCCGTGACAGTCTCACACACGCACAGGCGTGTGGCTCTCGTTCATTCCCACGCAGAAGACCAGAGCGAGACCCCAGGGAAAGGATGCATCCCCCGGCGTGATGGCCTGACGATGGATTCCTGTGTCCCGCAACATGGGGAGTCTGCAGTGTGGCCGGTTTGGAAACTGGCAAGGGGAGCGAAGAGACACCATGCCAGTCTTCCACCCTTCCCTGGATGCCTGTGGGTGCCCGCAGAGCTCCGGAAGCAGTCAACATGCTCAGCCTTTCAGGGGCCGGAGAGACGTGAGCAACAGGCCCCCTTGCAGAGGGCACAGCAGCGTGGAATCCCAAATCACGCTTCAGTCGTCCTGAGTGTGGCTCCTCTGTGGTCGGGCCTGTCGGCCTGGCGCTCCGTTGCGAGGCTCAGCCTGGGGAAGTGCGGTCTGTGAACCACGCGGTTGAAAACCCGACGGCAAACCGGGTCCCGGTCTTTTGTCTCTGAGGAAGCCGCCCGTTCCTTGGGCCACGGAATCGGGGCGAATGGGTGCCCCGCCGGCCCGACGCGGTGGCCGTGGGCCCAGCCCTCAGCCCGCGCCGGGCGCTTACCCTTTTCCCGGAGCGCGGGGGTCCCGTTGCTCCCGGAGGCCAGAGACCGTTTATTCTCTCTGCCTTCCTCCCTCTGTCCCTGGCTCCCTCCCGCCCGCCCTCTGTCCCTGAGTCGCTCTGTCTCTCCCTCCGTTCCTCACTGCCTCCCTCTCTCTCCCTCCCTCCCTCCCTCCCTGCCTCCCTCACTCCCAACTTCCCTCCGCCCATCCTTCGGCCCCTCTGGGTCGCCCGTTCGTCTCTCCATCTCTGCCCGCCTTCCCTCCCGCCTGGAACGGTCGGCATCGCCAGCGTGGGCGGGGCCTGGGGTCTGCGTTCAGCCGCCAGGCGCTCCACGGTGGCAGCTGGGAGGCTGCAGGGGCAAGGGCGGGCGGGCGGGCGGGCGACGGTGGAGCGGAGGCGAAGAGGAGGCGAGCCGCCGCTGGAGGGATGGCGGGCCCGGACGCTGCGCGGGCCCGGTGTTTCGCGGGACGGGGTTCTCCACCCAGCCCAGGGGAGGACGCAATGTCCGGGGTGGGGGGTGTGGGTGGCCAGGGGTTGTTCAGGACGGGGTGGGGTGGCGGAAAGGCAAGAGAGCTCTGCCCGGGCTGCTCCCAGAGCCTAGGCGGCTGCCCGCGAACCCGCGCGTGCGCAGTACACGGCCCACCTGCTGGTACCTGGGCCGGCGCTGGGATCCCCGGGATGCCCAGGAAAGAATGGCAGCTCTCCGCTCTGTGGAGTCTCTCACCGGGCCTAGACCTGGAAGGCAGGAATCCCAGGCGGGTCGGCCCGGAGGGAACACACGCCCCTCCACGCCGAGCCAGGTGTTCCCCGCGAAAGAGAGGCCACCGGCCACCGCCCTGCCCCGACCCCGTCCCAGCCCCGCGTCCTTTTAAAGCTCCTCCAGCAGAGCCCGGTATTCTTCCTCGCAGAGGGGTGGTTCCAGCGAGGCGGCCTCTTCCGAGGCCTCCAGCTCCCCCGGGGCCTCCGTTTCTAGGAAAGGTTGCGCCCCCTGCAGAAACTCCGGGCTCGCCAGGAGCTCATCCAGCAGGCCGGAGGGGAGTGCAGACGAGCGCCCCGGCTCCTGGAGGAGCCCCGCCTGGGGGGGCGCCCGGATGGCTTGCACCTGCCCCTGCCGCGCGGAGGCCTCCGGGGGCGCGGGCTGGGGAGGTGGGGCTGCCCCGGCTTGGGGTTCCCACGCCGCCCCGGCGACCTGGGGACCCTGGCCCCAGCCCCACCACGGACTCCCCTGGGACGCGAGGGGCGGGAAATGCAGGGGGTACTTCAGAATTCAGTCTTCCTCACAGAATCGCAAAGTTCACGTTTCACAACCATAAAGAAACTATTTACGCTAAAAATGAGACTTTTTATGGAGTTGCACTTAGAAAACTTCAATGTCTGAGGAAAAAAATCTCTAACGCACAGGGAAACAGGTGGTTTATCCAATACTCTGAAAATAAAATGGGCCGGGTGAGGGGAATGTGAAAATATTATTTCAATTTCATTACATTTTATTTATTTATTTATGTACTTATTTATTTATTTTTGAGACAGTGTCTCCCTCTGTCCCCCAGGCTGGATTACAGTGGCCTGAGCTCAGCTCACTGCAGCCTCCGCATCCTAGGCTCAAGGCATTCTCCTGCCTCAGCCTCCAGCCTAGCTGGGACTAAATGAGCACGCCACCACGCCAGGCAAATTTTTGTCTTTCGTTTAAAGTGTAGAGGAGGTTTCACCATTTGGGCCAGGGTGGTCTTCAACGGCCGACTTCAGGTGACCTGCCCCAACTTGCCTTCCCAAAGTGAAGGGACTATAGGCGTGAGCCACTGCGCCCAGACTATGATAGTATCACACCGAAGCCTGAAGCTGCTCTGCCTTAGGATTTTTCCTGAATTTTACTTTCTTGTCATGATGAGTTGCTAGCTCATATTTTCCGTTGGATCTTTTCGAAAGGCTTTACTGATGAGATTATGGCTTTCTCACAAAGAATACCACTTTGGTGAAACTATACTGAAATTAAGAGTACCTTAAGTTTCCGATACTTATCAAGCACACTATTTGAACACGGCGTGGTAGGTGAAAGTGTAAGAAGCAGAATTTGGCAAACCCCATTATTTTTCAATTTCGACGGTTTCAGGATTTTTGGTTTCAGCCAAACTGAAGAATGTCCTAATGAGCTGTCAATTGACAGGCCATTACAGACCATTTTTGAAACTACATCACAGTGTAATTTAAGGAGTACGATTCTAAAGAAATTTGAACAATCTGGTGGTATTGCTAACACCAAACAAGGTTGTTCAGCTCTTTCATCTTTAAAAACAAACAAACAAAAACATGATGTGGAATTCTCTCATTTTACCAAACAGCCGTACGCTCCCTTGAATATGTGACTGTGAAACCCAAGTAACTGGAAGACAAAAAATGAAGGAAACACCTCATCAGTCTCATTAATAGTTTTGTTGAGAATAATTTATTTTTCAAAAACTGCTGGCTATGTCTTGATATTTTTAGACACGGCTAAGATTGAAATTGCATGAATCCTCTCTCTAACATTCATGCTACTTAAGAAACTTTTCCCAAGATTTGACTGCATTCATTTCATAAAAGCCCTGTCCTCTTCTCCCCTATATATCTATATTAGCACTCTGCCTTCTACCCTCTTCCATAGGAAACACAAATCCGTCAATTGATCACTTAAGCCTTTCCAGTTTGGGTACAACATTTTCTGTAGTTGTACTCCTACGATTTGTCCTTTATACTTCTAAAGACTAGACCCTAGATTATGCATGCTTGGGAATAGTGGAGCTAGCTTGCTTAAACTTTATTTAGGCGTATGCTAATTACTTGTGGGGGGCAAAGGCAGGCTTTGAGGATGTTAAGCTTATCCCCAAATAGTCAATTTTGGAAAAGACACAAGTACAGGCCGGGCGCGGTGGCTCTGACCTGTAATCCCAGCACCTTGGGAGGTCTTCTCGCAGAAGACCAGAGCGAGACCCCAGGGAAAAGATGCATCCCCGGCGTGATGGCCTGACGATGGATTCCTGTGTCCCGCAACATGGGGAGTCTGCAGTGTGGCCGGTTTGGAAACTGGCAAGGAGAGCGAAGAGACACCATGCCGGTCTTCCACCCTTCCCTGGATGCCTGTGGGTGCCCGCAGAGCTCCGGAAGCAAACAGTCAACATGCTCAGCCTTTCGGGGGCCGGAGAGACGTGAGCAACAGGCCCCCTTGCAGAGGGCACAGCAGCGTGGAATCCCAAATCACGCTTCAGTCGTCCTGAGTGTGGCTCCTCTGTGGTCGGGGCTGTCGGCCTGGCGCTCCTTTGCGAGGCTCAGCCTGGGGATGTGCGGTCTGTGAACCACGCGGGTGAAAACCCGACGGCAACCCGGGTCCCGGGCTTTTGTCTCTGAGGTAGCTGCCCGTTCCTTGTTCCACGGAATCGGGGCGAATAGGTGCCCCGCCCTCCCGACGCGGCGGCCGTGGGCCCAGCCCTCAGCCCGCGCCGGGCACTTACCCTTTTCCCGGAGCGCGGGGGTCCCGTTGCTCCCGGAGGCCGGAGACCGTTTTCTCTCTCTGCCTTCCTCCCTCTGTCCCTGGCTCCCTCCCGCCCGCCCTCTGTCCCTGCGTCGCTCTGTCTCTCCCTCCGTTCCTCACTGCCTCCCTCTCTCTCCCTCCCTCCCCCCCTCCCTCCCTCCCTCCCAACTTCCCTCTGCCCATCCTTCGGCCCCTCTGGGTCTCCCGTTCGTCACTCCAACTCTGCCCGCCTTCCCTCCCCCCTGGAGCGGTCGGCATCGCCGGCGCGGGGCCTGGGGTCTGCGTTCAGCCGCCAGGCACTCCACGGTGGCAGCTGGGAGGCTGCAGGGACACGGGCGGGCGACGGTGGAGCGGAGGCGCAGAGGAGGCGAGCCGCTGCCGGAGGGATGGCGGGCCCGAACCCTGCGCGGGCCCGGTGTTTCGCGGGACCGGGGTCTCCACCCAGCCCAGGGGAGGACGCATTTTCCGTGGGTGGGGGTTGGGGGGTGCGGGGTGTGGGTGGCGAGGGGTTGGTCAGGCCGGGGTGGGGTGGCGGAAAGGCACGAGAGCTCTGCCCGGGCTGCTCCCAGAGCCTAGGCGGCTGCCCGCGAACCCGCGCGTGCGCAGTACACGGCCCACCTGCTGGTACCTGGGCCGGCGCTGGGATCCCCGGGATGCCCAGGAAAGAATGGCAGCTCTCCGCTCTGTGGAGTCTCTCACCGGGCCTAGACCTGGAAGGCAGGAATCCCAGGCGGGTCGGCCCGGAGGGAACACACGCCCCTCCACGCCGAGCCAGGTGTTCCCCGCGAAAGAGAGGCCACCGGCCACCGCCCTGCCCCGACCCCGTCCCAGCCCCGCGTCCTTTTAAAGCTCCTCCAGCAGAGCCCGGTATTCTTCCTCGCTGAGGGGTGGTTCCAGCGAGGCGGCCTCTTCCGAGGCCTCCAGCTCCCCCGTGGCCTGGCCTCCGTTTCTAGGAAAGGTTGCGCCCCCTGCAGAATCTCCGGGCTCGCCAGGAGCTCATCCAGCAGGCCGGAGGGGAGTGCAGACGAGCGCCCCGGCTCCTGGAGGAGCCCCGCCTGGGGGGGCGCCCGGATGGCTTGCACCTGCCCCTGCCGCGCGGAGGCCTCCGTGGGCGCGGGCTGGGGAGTTGGGGCTGCCCCGGCTTGGGGTTCCCACGCCGCCCCGGCGACCTGGGGACCCTGGCCCCAGCCCCACCACGGACTCCCCTGGGACGCGAGGGGCGGGAAATGCAGGGGGTACTTCAGAATTCAGTCTTCCTCACAGAATCGCAAAGTTCACGTTTCACAACCATAAAGAAACTATTTACGCTAAAAATGAGACTTTTTATGGAGTTGCACTTAGAAAACTTCAATGTCTGAGGAAAAAAATCTCTAACGCACAGGGAAACAGGTGGTTTATCCAATACTCTGAAAATAAAATGGGCCGGGTGAGGGGAATGTGAAAATATTATTTCAATTTCATTTCATTTTATTTATTTATTTATGTACTTATTTATTTATTTTTGAGACAGTGTCTCCCTCTGTCCCCCAGGCTGGATTACAGTGGCCTGAGCTCAGCTCACTGCAGCCTCCGCATCCTAGGCTCAAGGCATTCTCCTGCCTCAGCCTCCAGCCTAGCTGGGACTAAATGAGCACGCCACCACGCCAGGCAAATTTTTGTCTTTCGTTTAAAGTGTAGAGGAGGTTTCACCATTTGGGCCAGGGTGGTCTTCAACGGCCGACTTCAGGTGACCTGCCCCAACTTGCCTTCCCAAAGTGAAGGGACTATAGGCGTGAGCCACTGCGCCCAGACTATGATAGTATCACACCGAAGCCTGAAGCTGCTCTGCCTTAGGATTTTTCCTGAATTTTACTTTCTTGTCATGATGAGTTGCTAGCTCATATTTTCCGTTGGATCTTTTCGAAAGGCTTTACTGATGAGATTATGGCTTTCTCACAAAGAATACCACTTTGGTGAAACTATACTGAAATTAAGAGTACCTTAAGTTTCCGATACTTATCAAGCACACTATTTGAACACGGCGTGGTAGGTGAAAGTGTAAGAAGCAGAATTTGGCAAACCCCATTATTTTTCAATTTCGACGGTTTCAGGATTTTTGGTTTCAGCCAAACTGAAGAATGTCCTAATGAGCTGTCAATTCACAGGCCATTACAGACAATTTTTGAAACTACATCACAGTGTAATTTAAGGAGTACGATTCTAAAGAAATTTGAACAATCTGGTGGTATTGCTAACACCAAACAAGGTTGTTCAGCTCTTTCATCTTTAAAAACAAACAAACAAAAACATGATGTGGAATTCTCTCATTTTACCAAACAGCCGTACGCTCCCTTGAATATGTGACTGTGAAACCCAAGTAACTGGAAGACAAAAAATGAAGGAAACACCTCATCAGTCTCATTAATAGTTTTGTTGAGAATAATTTATTTTTCAAAAACTGCTGGCTATGTCTTGATATTTTTAGACACGGCTAAGATTGAAATTGCATGAATCCTCTCTCTAACATTCATGCTACTTAAGAAACTTTTCCCAAGATTTGACTGCATTCATTTCATAAAAGCCCTGTCCTCTTCTCCCCTATATATCTATATTAGCACTCTGCCTTCTACCCTCTTCCATAGGAAACACAAATCCGTCAATTGATCACTTAAGCCTTTCCAGTTTGGGTACAACATTTTCTGTAGTTGTACTCCTACGATTTGTCCTTTATACTTCTAAAGACTAGACCCTAGATTATGCATGCTTGGGAATAGTGGAGCTAGCTTGCTTAAACTTTATTTAGGCGTATGCTAATTACTTGTGGGGGGCAAAGGCAGGCTTTGAGGATGTTAAGCTTATCCCCAAATAGTCAATTTTGGAAAAGACACAAGTACAGGCCGGGCGCGGTGGCTCTGACCTGTAATCCCAGCACCTTGGGAGGTCTTCTCGCAGAAGACCAGAGCGAGACCCCAGGGAAAAGATGCATCCCCGGCGTGATGGCCTGACGATGGATTCCTGTGTCCCGCAACATGGGGAGTCTGCAGTGTGGCCGGTTTGGAAACTGGCAAGGAGAGCGAAGAGACACCATGCCGGTCTTCCACCCTTCCCTGGATGCCTGTGGGTGCCCGCAGAGCTCCGGAAGCAAACAGTCAACATGCTCAGCCTTTCGGGGGCCGGAGAGACGTGAGCAACAGGCCCCCTTGCAGAGGGCACAGCAGCGTGGAATCCCAAATCACGCTTCAGTCGTCCTGAGTGTGGCTCCTCTGTGGTCGGGGCTGTCGGCCTGGCGCTCCTTTGCGAGGCTCAGCCTGGGGATGTGCGGTCTGTGAACCACGCGGGTGAAAACCCGACGGCAACCCGGGTCCCGGGCTTTTGTCTCTGAGGTAGCTGCCCGTTCCTTGTTCCACGGAATCGGGGCGAATAGGTGCCCCGCCCTCCCGACGCGGCGGCCGTGGGCCCAGCCCTCAGCCCGCGCCGGGCACTTACCCTTTTCCCGGAGCGCGGGGGTCCCGTTGCTCCCGGAGGCCGGAGACCGTTTTCTCTCTCTGCCTTCCTCCCTCTGTCCCTGGCTCCCTCCCGCCCGCCCTCTGTCCCTGCGTCGCTCTGTCTCTCCCTCCGTTCCTCACTGCCTCCCTCTCTCTCCCTCCCTCCCCCCCTCCCTCCCTCCCTCCCAACTTCCCTCTGCCCATCCTTCGGCCCCTCTGGGTCTCCCGTTCGTCACTCCAACTCTGCCCGCCTTCCCTCCCCCCTGGAGCGGTCGGCATCGCCGGCGCGGGGCCTGGGGTCTGCGTTCAGCCGCCAGGCACTCCACGGTGGCAGCTGGGAGGCTGCAGGGACACGGGCGGGCGACGGTGGAGCGGAGGCGCAGAGGAGGCGAGCCGCTGCCGGAGGGATGGCGGGCCCGAACCCTGCGCGGGCCCGGTGTTTCGCGGGACCGGGGTCTCCACCCAGCCCAGGGGAGGACGCATTTTCCGTGGGTGGGGGTTGGGGGGTGCGGGGTGTGGGTGGCGAGGGGTTGGTCAGGCCGGGGTGGGGTGGCGGAAAGGCACGAGAGCTCTGCCCGGGCTGCTCCCAGAGCCTAGGCGGCTGCCCGCGAACCCGCGCGTGCGCAGTACACGGCCCACCTGCTGGTACCTGGGCCGGCGCTGGGATCCCCGGGATGCCCAGGAAAGAATGGCAGCTCTCCGCTCTGTGGAGTCTCTCACCGGGCCTAGACCTGGAAGGCAGGAATCCCAGGCGGGTCGGCCCGGAGGGAACACACGCCCCTCCACGCCGAGCCAGGTGTTCCCCGCGAAAGAGAGGCCACCGGCCACCGCCCTGCCCCGACCCCGTCCCAGCCCCGCGTCCTTTTAAAGCTCCTCCAGCAGAGCCCGGTATTCTTCCTCGCTGAGGGGTGGTTCCAGCGAGGCGGCCTCTTCCGAGGCCTCCAGCTCCCCCGGGGCCTCCGTTTCTAGGAAAGGTTGCGCCCCCTGCAGAAACTCCGGGCTCGCCAGGAGCTCATCCAGCAGGCCGGAGGGGAGTGCAGACGAGCGCCCCGGCTCCTGGAGGAGCCCCGCCTGGGGGGGCGCCCGGATGGCTTGCACCTGCCCCTGCTGCGCGGAGGCCTCCGGGGGCGCGGGCTGGGGAGGTGGGGCTGCCCCGGCTTGGGGTTCCCACGCCGCCCCGGCGACCTGGGGACCCTGGCCCCAGCCCCACCACGGACTCCCCTGGGACGCGGGTGGCGCAAGCCCACCTTGGCCCTGTGGCCCCGCTTGAGCCGGCCAAGGCTGTCCCACCGCGCAAGGGCCCGGCAGGCCGTCGCGCTGCGGGTCCCGGTCCTCCCGGCCTTTGCTCGGGTGCGCAGGCCACCGAGGAGCCTGAGGGTGGGAGAGCGCCCCGTCCGCGGGAGCCAGGGCAGCGTAGGCAAAATCCGCGCGTGCCGGGGCCGCTTGGGAGATCCCTCGTGCCGGCGCGGCCTGGCTGGGCTGGAGCACGGGGACGGCCCTCGCTCCCTGGCTCACGAAAGCCCCCTGGGGGAGAGCCCCAGGCGCGCAGGGCACGCGGGGTGCGGGAAGCGCCGTTCCCCACGCCCCGGCGTGGGCGAAGGTGACCCACGAGGGAGCAGGGTGACACCCACCGGGGGCCGCGTTGCACAGGCCGCCTGCGTGCGCGGGCGCCCTGCCACCCTGTCCCGGGTGCCTGGCCCGTCGATTCTGAAACCAGATCTGAATCCTGGACTCCGGGAGGCCCGTCTCTCTGGCCAGTTCTTCCCTGGCGGCGATGCCTGGAAAGCGATCCTTCTCAAAGGCGCGGAGGAGCAGGGCGGTCTGGGATCCGGTGACGGCGGTCCGCTTTCGCCTGCCTTCTTGCGGGCCGCGTCTCCCGGGCCAGGGCCGAGATTCCCGCCGGTGCTGCCTCAGCTGGCGTGACCTCTCATTCTGAAACCAAATCTGGACCCTGGGCTCCGGAACGCCGATGGCCTGGGCCAGCCCTTCTCTGGTGGCGATGCCCGGGTACGGGTTCCGCTCAAAGCAGGCTCGCAGGGCCTCGCTTTGGCTCGGGGTCCAGACGAGTCTCCTTCGCCGTCCTCGTCCTCGGGCTTCCGCGGGGAGGGGGCCGTCCGAAGGTGTCGGGAGAGCCACCGCGGGGAGCCCCGGCCGGAATTTCACAGACGGACACAGGCAGAGAGAGGCCCGCGGGCTCCCGGGCACCTCAGCCGGCCTGTGCACTGGGCGCAGGTGCAGCCAGGAGACCGGCCCGGACAGCCAGCCAGCCGCTCTTATAAAGACCAACAGGCAGGCAGGCTCCACCCCTTCATGAATGGCGGTGAGCCCTGGGACAGCCCGCCCTCCGGAAGGGTCCCAGGGCGTGGAGGCCCCCTGGGGCCGGGGGGAGGGGGGGCGGTGGTGGTGGTGGTGGTGGTGGTGACGCTGGTGGTGGGGGCGGGGGTGGCGGTGGGGGCGGGAGGGACGAAGCGGAAGGGGGAGAGGGGGAAGGGGTGAGGGGGGCGGGTTTCGGGGTCTGGCTCTCTGGACCTCTCCAGGAATCCCGCGGGAACTGGAGGCCGCTCTCTGGGCTCCCACGCGCCTTCAGCAGGGAGAATCCAGCCTGGAAGGCTGGAGGGGAGTGTGGAACTGAACCTCCGTGGGAGTCTTGAGATTTCCAGGCCCTCTCTCCGTGAAGGAGGCAATGCCTGTGGGTGTCGCCGTGGCCGTGACAGTCTCACACACGCACAGGCGTGTGGCTCTCGTTCATTCCCACGCAGAAGACCAGAGCGAGACCCCAGGGAAAGGATGCATCCCCCGGCGTGATGGCCTGACGATGGATTCCTGTGTCCCGCAACATGGGGAGTCTGCAGTGTGGCCGGTTTGGAAACTGGCAAGGGGAGCGAAGAGACACCATGCCAGTCTTCCACCCTTCCCTGGATGCCTGTGGGTGCCCGCAGAGCTCCGGAAGCAGTCAACATGCTCAGCCTTTCAGGGGCCGGAGAGACGTGAGCAACAGGCCCCCTTGCAGAGGGCACAGCAGCGTGGAATCCCAAATCACGCTTCAGTCGTCCTGAGTGTGGCTCCTCTGTGGTCGGGCCTGTCGGCCTGGCGCTCCGTTGCGAGGCTCAGCCTGGGGAAGTGCGGTCTGTGAACCACGCGGTTGAAAACCCGACGGCAAACCGGGTCCCGGTCTTTTGTCTCTGAGGAAGCCGCCCGTTCCTTGGGCCACGGAATCGGGGCGAATGGGTGCCCCGCCGGCCCGACGCGGTGGCCGTGGGCCCAGCCCTCAGCCCGCGCCGGGCGCTTACCCTTTTCCCGGAGCGCGGGGGTCCCGTTGCTCCCGGAGGCCAGAGACCGTTTATTCTCTCTGCCTTCCTCCCTCTGTCCCTGGCTCCCTCCCGCCCGCCCTCTGTCCCTGAGTCGCTCTGTCTCTCCCTCCGTTCCTCACTGCCTCCCTCTCTCTCCCTCCCTCCCTCCCTCCCTGCCTCCCTCACTCCCAACTTCCCTCCGCCCATCCTTCGGCCCCTCTGGGTCGCCCGTTCGTCTCTCCATCTCTGCCCGCCTTCCCTCCCGCCTGGAACGGTCGGCATCGCCAGCGTGGGCGGGGCCTGGGGTCTGCGTTCAGCCGCCAGGCGCTCCACGGTGGCAGCTGGGAGGCTGCAGGGGCAAGGGCGGGCGGGCGGGCGGGCGACGGTGGAGCGGAGGCGAAGAGGAGGCGAGCCGCCGCTGGAGGGATGGCGGGCCCGGACGCTGCGCGGGCCCGGTGTTTCGCGGGACGGGGTTCTCCACCCAGCCCAGGGGAGGACGCAATGTCCGGGGTGGGGGGTGTGGGTGGCCAGGGGTTGTTCAGGACGGGGTGGGGTGGCGGAAAGGCAAGAGAGCTCTGCCCGGGCTGCTCCCAGAGCCTAGGCGGCTGCCCGCGAACCCGCGCGTGCGCAGTACACGGCCCACCTGCTGGTACCTGGGCCGGCGCTGGGATCCCCGGGATGCCCAGGAAAGAATGGCAGCTCTCCGCTCTGTGGAGTCTCTCACCGGGCCTAGACCTGGAAGGCAGGAATCCCAGGCGGGTCGGCCCGGAGGGAACACACGCCCCTCCACGCCGAGCCAGGTGTTCCCCGCGAAAGAGAGGCCACCGGCCACCGCCCTGCCCCGACCCCGTCCCAGCCCCGCGTCCTTTTAAAGCTCCTCCAGCAGAGCCCGGTATTCTTCCTCGCAGAGGGGTGGTTCCAGCGAGGCGGCCTCTTCCGAGGCCTCCAGCTCCCCCGGGGCCTCCGTTTCTAGGAAAGGTTGCGCCCCCTGCAGAAACTCCGGGCTCGCCAGGAGCTCATCCAGCAGGCCGGAGGGGAGTGCAGACGAGCGCCCCGGCTCCTGGAGGAGCCCCGCCTGGGGGGGCGCCCGGATGGCTTGCACCTGCCCCTGCCGCGCGGAGGCCTCCGGGGGCGCGGGCTGGGGAGGTGGGGCTGCCCCGGCTTGGGGTTCCCACGCCGCCCCGGCGACCTGGGGACCCTGGCCCCAGCCCCACCACGGACTCCCCTGGGACGCGAGGGGCGGGAAATGCAGGGGGTACTTCAGAATTCAGTCTTCCTCACAGAATCGCAAAGTTCACGTTTCACAACCATAAAGAAACTATTTACGCTAAAAATGAGACTTTTTATGGAGTTGCACTTAGAAAACTTCAATGTCTGAGGAAAAAAATCTCTAACGCACAGGGAAACAGGTGGTTTATCCAATACTCTGAAAATAAAATGGGCCGGGTGAGGGGAATGTGAAAATATTATTTCAATTTCATTACATTTTATT
The DNA here is from genome assembly GCF_028885625.2 of Pongo pygmaeus. Lineage (NCBI taxonomy): Eukaryota > Metazoa > Chordata > Mammalia > Primates > Hominidae > Pongo > Pongo pygmaeus. The sequence continues at coordinate 49,286,339 of NC_072397.2, read as the reverse complement.
TATTTATTTATGTACTTATTTATTTATTTTTGAGACAGTGTCTCCCTCTGTCCCCCAGGCTGGATTACAGTGGCCTGAGCTCAGCTCACTGCAGCCTCCGCATCCTAGGCTCAAGGCATTCTCCTGCCTCAGCCTCCAGCCTAGCTGGGACTAAATGAGCACGCCACCACGCCAGGCAAATTTTTGTCTTTCGTTTAAAGTGTAGAGGAGGTTTCACCATTTGGGCCAGGGTGGTCTTCAACGGCCGACTTCAGGTGACCTGCCCCAACTTGCCTTCCCAAAGTGAAGGGACTATAGGCGTGAGCCACTGCGCCCAGACTATGATAGTATCACACCGAAGCCTGAAGCTGCTCTGCCTTAGGATTTTTCCTGAATTTTACTTTCTTGTCATGATGAGTTGCTAGCTCATATTTTCCGTTGGATCTTTTCGAAAGGCTTTACTGATGAGATTATGGCTTTCTCACAAGGAATACCACTTTGGTGAAACTATACTGAAATTAAGAGTACCTTAAGTTTCCGATACTTATCAAGCACACTATTTGAACACGGCGTGGTAGGTGAAAGTGTAAGAAGCAGAATTTGGCAAACCCCATTATTTTTCAATTTCGACGGTTTCAGGATTTTTGGTTTCAGCCAAACTGAAGAATGTCCTAATGAGCTGTCAATTCACAGGCCATTACAGACAATTTTTGAAACTACATCACAGTGTAATTTAAGGAGTACGATTCTAAAGAAATTTGAACAATCTGGTGGTATTGCTAACACCAAACAAGGTTGTTCAGCTCTTTCATCTTTAAAAACAAACAAACAAAAACATGATGTGGAATTCTCTCATTTTACCAAACAGCCGTACGCTCCCTTGAATATGTGACTGTGAAACCCAAGTAACTGGAAGACAAAAAATGAAGGAAACACCTCATCAGTCTCATTAATAGTTTTGTTGAGAATAATTTATTTTTCAAAAACTGCTGGCTATGTCTTGATATTTTTAGACACGGCTAAGATTGAAATTGCATGAATCCTCTCTCTAACATTCATGCTACTTAAGAAACTTTTCCCAAGATTTGACTGCATTCATTTCATAAAAGCCCTGTCCTCTTCTCCCCTATATATCTATATTAGCACTCTGCCTTCTACCCTCTTCCATAGGAAACACAAATCCGTCAATTGATCACTTAAGCCTTTCCAGTTTGGGTACAACATTTTCTGTAGTTGTACTCCTACGATTTGTCCTTTATACTTCTAAAGACTAGACCCTAGATTATGCATGCTTGGGAATAGTGGAGCTAGCTTGCTTAAACTTTATTTAGGCGTATGCTAATTACTTGTGGGGGGCAAAGGCAGGCTTTGAGGATGTTAAGCTTATCCCCAAATAGTCAATTTTGGAAAAGACACAAGTACAGGCCGGGCGCGGTGGCTCTGACCTGTAATCCCAGCACCTTGGGAGGTCTTCTCGCAGAAGACCAGAGCGAGACCCCAGGGAAAAGATGCATCCCCGGCGTGATGGCCTGACGATGGATTCCTGTGTCCCGCAACATGGGGAGTCTGCAGTGTGGCCGGTTTGGAAACTGGCAAGGAGAGCGAAGAGACACCATGCCGGTCTTCCACCCTTCCCTGGATGCCTGTGGGTGCCCGCAGAGCTCCGGAAGCAAACAGTCAACATGCTCAGCCTTTCGGGGGCCGGAGAGACGTGAGCAACAGGCCCCCTTGCAGAGGGCACAGCAGCGTGGAATCCCAAATCACGCTTCAGTCGTCCTGAGTGTGGCTCCTCTGTGGTCGGGGCTGTCGGCCTGGCGCTCCTTTGCGAGGCTCAGCCTGGGGATGTGCGGTCTGTGAACCACGCGGGTGAAAACCCGACGGCAACCCGGGTCCCGGGCTTTTGTCTCTGAGGTAGCTGCCCGTTCCTTGTTCCACGGAATCGGGGCGAATAGGTGCCCCGCCCTCCCGACGCGGCGGCCGTGGGCCCAGCCCTCAGCCCGCGCCGGGCACTTACCCTTTTCCCGGAGCGCGGGGGTCCCGTTGCTCCCGGAGGCCGGAGACCGTTTTCTCTCTCTGCCTTCCTCCCTCTGTCCCTGGCTCCCTCCCGCCCGCCCTCTGTCCCTGCGTCGCTCTGTCTCTCCCTCCGTTCCTCACTGCCTCCCTCTCTCTCCCTCCCTCCCCCCCTCCCTCCCTCCCTCCCAACTTCCCTCTGCCCATCCTTCGGCCCCTCTGGGTCTCCCGTTCGTCACTCCAACTCTGCCCGCCTTCCCTCCCCCCTGGAGCGGTCGGCATCGCCGGCGCGGGGCCTGGGGTCTGCGTTCAGCCGCCAGGCACTCCACGGTGGCAGCTGGGAGGCTGCAGGGACACGGGCGGGCGACGGTGGAGCGGAGGCGCAGAGGAGGCGAGCCGCTGCCGGAGGGATGGCGGGCCCGAACCCTGCGCGGGCCCGGTGTTTCGCGGGACCGGGGTCTCCACCCAGCCCAGGGGAGGACGCATTTTCCGTGGGTGGGGGTTGGGGGGTGCGGGGTGTGGGTGGCGAGGGGTTGGTCAGGCCGGGGTGGGGTGGCGGAAAGGCACGAGAGCTCTGCCCGGGCTGCTCCCAGAGCCTAGGCGGCTGCCCGCGAACCCGCGCGTGCGCAGTACACGGCCCACCTGCTGGTACCTGGGCCGGCGCTGGGATCCCCGGGATGCCCAGGAAAGAATGGCAGCTCTCCGCTCTGTGGAGTCTCTCACCGGGCCTAGACCTGGAAGGCAGGAATCCCAGGCGGGTCGGCCCGGAGGGAACACACGCCCCTCCACGCCGAGCCAGGTGTTCCCCGCGAAAGAGAGGCCACCGGCCACCGCCCTGCCCCGACCCCGTCCCAGCCCCGCGTCCTTTTAAAGCTCCTCCAGCAGAGCCCGGTATTCTTCCTCGCTGAGGGGTGGTTCCAGCGAGGCGGCCTCTTCCGAGGCCTCCAGCTCCCCCGGGGCCTCCGTTTCTAGGAAAGGTTGCGCCCCCTGCAGAAACTCCGGGCTCGCCAGGAGCTCATCCAGCAGGCCGGAGGGGAGTGCAGACGAGCGCCCCGGCTCCTGGAGGAGCCCCGCCTGGGGGGGCGCCCGGATGGCTTGCACCTGCCCCTGCTGCGCGGAGGCCTCCGGGGGCGCGGGCTGGGGAGGTGGGGCTGCCCCGGCTTGGGGTTCCCACGCCGCCCCGGCGACCTGGGGACCCTGGCCCCAGCCCCACCACGGACTCCCCTGGGACGCGGGTGGCGCAAGCCCACCTTGGCCCTGTGGCCCCGCTTGAGCCGGCCAAGGCTGTCCCACCGCGCAAGGGCCCGGCAGGCCGTCGCGCTGCGGGTCCCGGTCCTCCCGGCCTTTGCTCGGGTGCGCAGGCCACCGAGGAGCCTGAGGGTGGGAGAGCGCCCCGTCCGCGGGAGCCAGGGCAGCGTAGGCAAAATCCGCGCGTGCCGGGGCCGCTTGGGAGATCCCTCGTGCCGGCGCGGCCTGGCTGGGCTGGAGCACGGGGACGGCCCTCGCTCCCTGGCTCACGAAAGCCCCCTGGGGGAGAGCCCCAGGCGCGCAGGGCACGCGGGGTGCGGGAAGCGCCGTTCCCCACGCCCCGGCGTGGGCGAAGGTGACCCACGAGGGAGCAGGGTGACACCCACCGGGGGCCGCGTTGCACAGGCCGCCTGCGTGCGCGGGCGCCCTGCCACCCTGTCCCGGGTGCCTGGCCCGTCGATTCTGAAACCAGATCTGAATCCTGGACTCCGGGAGGCCCGTCTCTCTGGCCAGTTCTTCCCTGGCGGCGATGCCTGGAAAGCGATCCTTCTCAAAGGCGCGGAGGAGCAGGGCGGTCTGGGATCCGGTGACGGCGGTCCGCTTTCGCCTGCCTTCTTGCGGGCCGCGTCTCCCGGGCCAGGGCCGAGATTCCCGCCGGTGCTGCCTCAGCTGGCGTGACCTCTCATTCTGAAACCAAATCTGGACCCTGGGCTCCGGAACGCCGATGGCCTGGGCCAGCCCTTCTCTGGTGGCGATGCCCGGGTACGGGTTCCGCTCAAAGCAGGCTCGCAGGGCCTCGCTTTGGCTCGGGGTCCAGACGAGTCTCCTTCGCCGTCCTCGTCCTCGGGCTTCCGCGGGGAGGGGGCCGTCCGAAGGTGTCGGGAGAGCCACCGCGGGGAGCCCCGGCCGGAATTTCACAGACGGACACAGGCAGAGAGAGGCCCGCGGGCTCCCGGGCACCTCAGCCGGCCTGTGCACTGGGCGCAGGTGCAGCCAGGAGACCGGCCCGGACAGCCAGCCAGCCGCTCTTATAAAGACCAACAGGCAGGCAGGCTCCACCCCTTCATGAATGGCGGTGAGCCCTGGGACAGCCCGCCCTCCGGAAGGGTCCCAGGGCGTGGAGGCCCCCTGGGGCCGGGGGGAGGGGGGGCGGTGGTGGTGGTGGTGGTGGTGGTGACGCTGGTGGTGGGGGCGGGGGTGGCGGTGGGGGCGGGAGGGACGAAGCGGAAGGGGGAGAGGGGGAAGGGGTGAGGGGGGCGGGTTTCGGGGTCTGGCTCTCTGGACCTCTCCAGGAATCCCGCGGGAACTGGAGGCCGCTCTCTGGGCTCCCACGCGCCTTCAGCAGGGAGAATCCAGCCTGGAAGGCTGGAGGGGAGTGTGGAACTGAACCTCCGTGGGAGTCTTGAGATTTCCAGGCCCTCTCTCCGTGAAGGAGGCAATGCCTGTGGGTGTCGCCGTGGCCGTGACAGTCTCACACACGCACAGGCGTGTGGCTCTCGTTCATTCCCACGCAGAAGACCAGAGCGAGACCCCAGGGAAAGGATGCATCCCCCGGCGTGATGGCCTGACGATGGATTCCTGTGTCCCGCAACATGGGGAGTCTGCAGTGTGGCCGGTTTGGAAACTGGCAAGGGGAGCGAAGAGACACCATGCCAGTCTTCCACCCTTCCCTGGATGCCTGTGGGTGCCCGCAGAGCTCCGGAAGCAGTCAACATGCTCAGCCTTTCAGGGGCCGGAGAGACGTGAGCAACAGGCCCCCTTGCAGAGGGCACAGCAGCGTGGAATCCCAAATCACGCTTCAGTCGTCCTGAGTGTGGCTCCTCTGTGGTCGGGCCTGTCGGCCTGGCGCTCCGTTGCGAGGCTCAGCCTGGGGAAGTGCGGTCTGTGAACCACGCGGTTGAAAACCCGACGGCAAACCGGGTCCCGGTCTTTTGTCTCTGAGGAAGCCGCCCGTTCCTTGGGCCACGGAATCGGGGCGAATGGGTGCCCCGCCGGCCCGACGCGGTGGCCGTGGGCCCAGCCCTCAGCCCGCGCCGGGCGCTTACCCTTTTCCCGGAGCGCGGGGGTCCCGTTGCTCCCGGAGGCCAGAGACCGTTTATTCTCTCTGCCTTCCTCCCTCTGTCCCTGGCTCCCTCCCGCCCGCCCTCTGTCCCTGAGTCGCTCTGTCTCTCCCTCCGTTCCTCACTGCCTCCCTCTCTCTCCCTCCCTCCCTCCCTCCCTGCCTCCCTCACTCCCAACTTCCCTCCGCCCATCCTTCGGCCCCTCTGGGTCGCCCGTTCGTCTCTCCATCTCTGCCCGCCTTCCCTCCCGCCTGGAACGGTCGGCATCGCCAGCGTGGGCGGGGCCTGGGGTCTGCGTTCAGCCGCCAGGCGCTCCACGGTGGCAGCTGGGAGGCTGCAGGGGCAAGGGCGGGCGGGCGGGCGGGCGACGGTGGAGCGGAGGCGAAGAGGAGGCGAGCCGCCGCTGGAGGGATGGCGGGCCCGGACGCTGCGCGGGCCCGGTGTTTCGCGGGACGGGGTTCTCCACCCAGCCCAGGGGAGGACGCAATGTCCGGGGTGGGGGGTGTGGGTGGCCAGGGGTTGTTCAGGACGGGGTGGGGTGGCGGAAAGGCAAGAGAGCTCTGCCCGGGCTGCTCCCAGAGCCTAGGCGGCTGCCCGCGAACCCGCGCGTGCGCAGTACACGGCCCACCTGCTGGTACCTGGGCCGGCGCTGGGATCCCCGGGATGCCCAGGAAAGAATGGCAGCTCTCCGCTCTGTGGAGTCTCTCACCGGGCCTAGACCTGGAAGGCAGGAATCCCAGGCGGGTCGGCCCGGAGGGAACACACGCCCCTCCACGCCGAGCCAGGTGTTCCCCGCGAAAGAGAGGCCACCGGCCACCGCCCTGCCCCGACCCCGTCCCAGCCCCGCGTCCTTTTAAAGCTCCTCCAGCAGAGCCCGGTATTCTTCCTCGCAGAGGGGTGGTTCCAGCGAGGCGGCCTCTTCCGAGGCCTCCAGCTCCCCCGGGGCCTCCGTTTCTAGGAAAGGTTGCGCCCCCTGCAGAAACTCCGGGCTCGCCAGGAGCTCATCCAGCAGGCCGGAGGGGAGTGCAGACGAGCGCCCCGGCTCCTGGAGGAGCCCCGCCTGGGGGGGCGCCCGGATGGCTTGCACCTGCCCCTGCCGCGCGGAGGCCTCCGGGGGCGCGGGCTGGGGAGGTGGGGCTGCCCCGGCTTGGGGTTCCCACGCCGCCCCGGCGACCTGGGGACCCTGGCCCCAGCCCCACCACGGACTCCCCTGGGACGCGAGGGGCGGGAAATGCAGGGGGTACTTCAGAATTCAGTCTTCCTCACAGAATCGCAAAGTTCACGTTTCACAACCATAAAGAAACTATTTACGCTAAAAATGAGACTTTTTATGGAGTTGCACTTAGAAAACTTCAATGTCTGAGGAAAAAAATCTCTAACGCACAGGGAAACAGGTGGTTTATCCAATACTCTGAAAATAAAATGGGCCGGGTGAGGGGAATGTGAAAATATTATTTCAATTTCATTACATTTTATTTATTTATTTATGTACTTATTTATTTATTTTTGAGACAGTGTCTCCCTCTGTCCCCCAGGCTGGATTACAGTGGCCTGAGCTCAGCTCACTGCAGCCTCCGCATCCTAGGCTCAAGGCATTCTCCTGCCTCAGCCTCCAGCCTAGCTGGGACTAAATGAGCACGCCACCACGCCAGGCAAATTTTTGTCTTTCGTTTAAAGTGTAGAGGAGGTTTCACCATTTGGGCCAGGGTGGTCTTCAACGGCCGACTTCAGGTGACCTGCCCCAACTTGCCTTCCCAAAGTGAAGGGACTATAGGCGTGAGCCACTGCGCCCAGACTATGATAGTATCACACCGAAGCCTGAAGCTGCTCTGCCTTAGGATTTTTCCTGAATTTTACTTTCTTGTCATGATGAGTTGCTAGCTCATATTTTCCGTTGGATCTTTTCGAAAGGCTTTACTGATGAGATTATGGCTTTCTCACAAGGAATACCACTTTGGTGAAACTATACTGAAATTAAGAGTACCTTAAGTTTCCGATACTTATCAAGCACACTATTTGAACACGGCGTGGTAGGTGAAAGTGTAAGAAGCAGAATTTGGCAAACCCCATTATTTTTCAATTTCGACGGTTTCAGGATTTTTGGTTTCAGCCAAACTGAAGAATGTCCTAATGAGCTGTCAATTCACAGGCCATTACAGACCATTTTTGAAACTACATCACAGTGTAATTTAAGGAGTACGATTCTAAAGAAATTTGAACAATCTGGTGGTATTGCTAACACCAAACAAGGTTGTTCAGCTCTTTCATCTTTAAAAACAAACAAACAAAAACATGATGTGGAATTCTCTCATTTTACCAAACAGCCGTACGCTCCCTTGAATATGTGACTGTGAAACCCAAGTAACTGGAAGACAAAAAATGAAGGAAACACCTCATCAGTCTCATTAATAGTTTTGTTGAGAATAATTTATTTTTCAAAAACTGCTGGCTATGTCTTGATATTTTTAGACACGGCTAAGATTGAAATTGCATGAATCCTCTCTCTAACATTCATGCTACTTAAGAAACTTTTCCCAAGATTTGACTGCATTCATTTCATAAAAGCCCTGTCCTCTTCTCCCCTATATATCTATATTAGCACTCTGCCTTCTACCCTCTTCCATAGGAAACACAAATCCGTCAATTGATCACTTAAGCCTTTCCAGTTTGGGTACAACATTTTCTGTAGTTGTACTCCTACGATTTGTCCTTTATACTTCTAAAGACTAGACCCTAGATTATGCATGCTTGGGAATAGTGGAGCTAGCTTGCTTAAACTTTATTTAGGCGTATGCTAATTACTTGTGGGGGGCAAAGGCAGGCTTTGAGGATGTTAAGCTTATCCCCAAATAGTCAATTTTGGAAAAGACACAAGTACAGGCCGGGCGCGGTGGCTCTGACCTGTAATCCCAGCACCTTGGGAGGTCTTCTCGCAGAAGACCAGAGCGAGACCCCAGGGAAAAGATGCATCCCCGGCGTGATGGCCTGACGATGGATTCCTGTGTCCCGCAACATGGGGAGTCTGCAGTGTGGCCGGTTTGGAAACTGGCAAGGAGAGCGAAGAGACACCATGCCGGTCTTCCACCCTTCCCTGGATGCCTGTGGGTGCCCGCAGAGCTCCGGAAGCAAACAGTCAACATGCTCAGCCTTTCGGGGGCCGGAGAGACGTGAGCAACAGGCCCCCTTGCAGAGGGCACAGCAGCGTGGAATCCCAAATCACGCTTCAGTCGTCCTGAGTGTGGCTCCTCTGTGGTCGGGGCTGTCGGCCTGGCGCTCCTTTGCGAGGCTCAGCCTGGGGATGTGCGGTCTGTGAACCACGCGGGTGAAAACCCGACGGCAACCCGGGTCCCGGGCTTTTGTCTCTGAGGTAGCTGCCCGTTCCTTGTTCCACGGAATCGGGGCGAATAGGTGCCCCGCCCTCCCGACGCGGCGGCCGTGGGCCCAGCCCTCAGCCCGCGCCGGGCACTTACCCTTTTCCCGGAGCGCGGGGGTCCCGTTGCTCCCGGAGGCCGGAGACCGTTTTCTCTCTCTGCCTTCCTCCCTCTGTCCCTGGCTCCCTCCCGCCCGCCCTCTGTCCCTGCGTCGCTCTGTCTCTCCCTCCGTTCCTCACTGCCTCCCTCTCTCTCCCTCCCTCCCCCCCTCCCTCCCTCCCTCCCAACTTCCCTCTGCCCATCCTTCGGCCCCTCTGGGTCTCCCGTTCGTCACTCCAACTCTGCCCGCCTTCCCTCCCCCCTGGAGCGGTCGGCATCGCCGGCGCGGGGCCTGGGGTCTGCGTTCAGCCGCCAGGCACTCCACGGTGGCAGCTGGGAGGCTGCAGGGACACGGGCGGGCGACGGTGGAGCGGAGGCGCAGAGGAGGCGAGCCGCTGCCGGAGGGATGGCGGGCCCGAACCCTGCGCGGGCCCGGTGTTTCGCGGGACCGGGGTCTCCACCCAGCCCAGGGGAGGACGCATTTTCCGTGGGTGGGGGTTGGGGGGTGCGGGGTGTGGGTGGCGAGGGGTTGGTCAGGCCGGGGTGGGGTGGCGGAAAGGCACGAGAGCTCTGCCCGGGCTGCTCCCAGAGCCTAGGCGGCTGCCCGCGAACCCGCGCGTGCGCAGTACACGGCCCACCTGCTGGTACCTGGGCCGGCGCTGGGATCCCCGGGATGCCCAGGAAAGAATGGCAGCTCTCCGCTCTGTGGAGTCTCTCACCGGGCCTAGACCTGGAAGGCAGGAATCCCAGGCGGGTCGGCCCGGAGGGAACACACGCCCCTCCACGCCGAGCCAGGTGTTCCCCGCGAAAGAGAGGCCACCGGCCACCGCCCTGCCCCGACCCCGTCCCAGCCCCGCGTCCTTTTAAAGCTCCTCCAGCAGAGCCCGGTATTCTTCCTCGCTGAGGGGTGGTTCCAGCGAGGCGGCCTCTTCCGAGGCCTCCAGCTCCCCCGGGGCCTCCGTTTCTAGGAAAGGTTGCGCCCCCTGCAGAAACTCCGGGCTCGCCAGGAGCTCATCCAGCAGGCCGGAGGGGAGTGCAGACGAGCGCCCCGGCTCCTGGAGGAGCCCCGCCTGGGGGGGCGCCCGGATGGCTTGCACCTGCCCCTGCTGCGCGGAGGCCTCCGGGGGCGCGGGCTGGGGAGGTGGGGCTGCCCCGGCTTGGGGTTCCCACGCCGCCCCGGCGACCTGGGGACCCTGGCCCCAGCCCCACCACGGACTCCCCTGGGACGCGGGTGGCGCAAGCCCACCTTGGCCCTGTGGCCCCGCTTGAGCCGGCCAAGGCTGTCCCACCGCGCAAGGGCCCGGCAGGCCGTCGCGCTGCGGGTCCCGGTCCTCCCGGCCTTTGCTCGGGTGCGCAGGCCACCGAGGAGCCTGAGGGTGGGAGAGCGCCCCGTCCGCGGGAGCCAGGGCAGCGTAGGCAAAATCCGCGCGTGCCGGGGCCGCTTGGGAGATCCCTCGTGCCGGCGCGGCCTGGCTGGGCTGGAGCACGGGGACGGCCCTCGCTCCCTGGCTCACGAAAGCCCCCTGGGGGAGAGCCCCAGGCGCGCAGGGCACGCGGGGTGCGGGAAGCGCCGTTCCCCACGCCCCGGCGTGGGCGAAGGTGACCCACGAGGGAGCAGGGTGACACCCACCGGGGGCCGCGTTGCACAGGCCGCCTGCGTGCGCGGGCGCCCTGCCACCCTGTCCCGGGTGCCTGGCCCGTCGATTCTGAAACCAGATCTGAATCCTGGACTCCGGGAGGCCCGTCTCTCTGGCCAGTTCTTCCCTGGCGGCGATGCCTGGAAAGCGATCCTTCTCAAAGGCGCGGAGGAGCAGGGCGGTCTGGGATCCGGTGACGGCGGTCCGCTTTCGCCTGCCTTCTTGCGGGCCGCGTCTCCCGGGCCAGGGCCGAGATTCCCGCCGGTGCTGCCTCAGCTGGCGTGACCTCTCATTCTGAAACCAAATCTGGACCCTGGGCTCCGGAACGCCGATGGCCTGGGCCAGCCCTTCTCTGGTGGCGATGCCCGGGTACGGGTTCCGCTCAAAGCAGGCTCGCAGGGCCTCGCTTTGGCTCGGGGTCCAGACGAGTCTCCTTCGCCGTCCTCGTCCTCGGGCTTCCGCGGGGAGGGGGCCGTCCGAAGGTGTCGGGAGAGCCACCGCGGGGAGCCCCGGCCGGAATTTCACAGACGGACACAGGCAGAGAGAGGCCCGCGGGCTCCCGGGCACCTCAGCCGGCCTGTGCACTGGGCGCAGGTGCAGCCAGGAGACCGGCCCGGACAGCCAGCCAGCCGCTCTTATAAAGACCAACAGGCAGGCAGGCTCCACCCCTTCATGAATGGCGGTGAGCCCTGGGACAGCCCGCCCTCCGGAAGGGTCCCAGGGCGTGGAGGCCCCCTGGGGCCGGGGGGAGGGGGGGCGGTGGTGGTGGTGGTGGTGGTGGTGACGCTGGTGGTGGGGGCGGGGGTGGCGGTGGGGGCGGGAGGGACGAAGCGGAAGGGGGAGAGGGGGAAGGGGTGAGGGGGGCGGGTTTCGGGGTCTGGCTCTCTGGACCTCTCCAGGAATCCCGCGGGAACTGGAGGCCGCTCTCTGGGCTCCCACGCGCCTTCAGCAGGGAGAATCCAGCCTGGAAGGCTGGAGGGGAGTGTGGAACTGAACCTCCGTGGGAGTCTTGAGATTTCCAGGCCCTCTCTCCGTGAAGGAGGCAATGCCTGTGGGTGTCGCCGTGGCCGTGACAGTCTCACACACGCACAGGCGTGTGGCTCTCGTTCATTCCCACGCAGAAGACCAGAGCGAGACCCCAGGGAAAGGATGCATCCCCCGGCGTGATGGCCTGACGATGGATTCCTGTGTCCCGCAACATGGGGAGTCTGCAGTGTGGCCGGTTTGGAAACTGGCAAGGGGAGCGAAGAGACACCATGCCAGTCTTCCACCCTTCCCTGGATGCCTGTGGGTGCCCGCAGAGCTCCGGAAGCAGTCAACATGCTCAGCCTTTCAGGGGCCGGAGAGACGTGAGCAACAGGCCCCCTTGCAGAGGGCACAGCAGCGTGGAATCCCAAATCACGCTTCAGTCGTCCTGAGTGTGGCTCCTCTGTGGTCGGGCCTGTCGGCCTGGCGCTCCGTTGCGAGGCTCAGCCTGGGGAAGTGCGGTCTGTGAACCACGCGGTTGAAAACCCGACGGCAAACCGGGTCCCGGTCTTTTGTCTCTGAGGAAGCCGCCCGTTCCTTGGGCCACGGAATCGGGGCGAATGGGTGCCCCGCCGGCCCGACGCGGTGGCCGTGGGCCCAGCCCTCAGCCCGCGCCGGGCGCTTACCCTTTTCCCGGAGCGCGGGGGTCCCGTTGCTCCCGGAGGCCAGAGACCGTTTATTCTCTCTGCCTTCCTCCCTCTGTCCCTGGCTCCCTCCCGCCCGCCCTCTGTCCCTGAGTCGCTCTGTCTCTCCCTCCGTTCCTCACTGCCTCCCTCTCTCTCCCTCCCTCCCTCCCTCCCTGCCTCCCTCACTCCCAACTTCCCTCCGCCCATCCTTCGGCCCCTCTGGGTCGCCCGTTCGTCTCTCCATCTCTGCCCGCCTTCCCTCCCGCCTGGAACGGTCGGCATCGCCAGCGTGGGCGGGGCCTGGGGTCTGCGTTCAGCCGCCAGGCGCTCCACGGTGGCAGCTGGGAGGCTGCAGGGGCAAGGGCGGGCGGGCGGGCGGGCGACGGTGGAGCGGAGGCGAAGAGGAGGCGAGCCGCCGCTGGAGGGATGGCGGGCCCGGACGCTGCGCGGGCCCGGTGTTTCGCGGGACGGGGTTCTCCACCCAGCCCAGGGGAGGACGCAATGTCCGGGGTGGGGGGTGTGGGTGGCCAGGGGTTGTTCAGGACGGGGTGGGGTGGCGGAAAGGCAAGAGAGCTCTGCCCGGGCTGCTCCCAGAGCCTAGGCGGCTGCCCGCGAACCCGCGCGTGCGCAGTACACGGCCCACCTGCTGGTACCTGGGCCGGCGCTGGGATCCCCGGGATGCCCAGGAAAGAATGGCAGCTCTCCGCTCTGTGGAGTCTCTCACCGGGCCTAGACCTGGAAGGCAGGAATCCCAGGCGGGTCGGCCCGGAGGGAACACACGCCCCTCCACGCCGAGCCAGGTGTTCCCCGCGAAAGAGAGGCCACCGGCCACCGCCCTGCCCCGACCCCGTCCCAGCCCCGCGTCCTTTTAAAGCTCCTCCAGCAGAGCCCGGTATTCTTCCTCGCAGAGGGGTGGTTCCAGCGAGGCGGCCTCTTCCGAGGCCTCCAGCTCCCCCGGGGCCTCCGTTTCTAGGAAAGGTTGCGCCCCCTGCAGAAACTCCGGGCTCGCCAGGAGCTCATCCAGCAGGCCGGAGGGGAGTGCAGACGAGCGCCCCGGCTCCTGGAGGAGCCCCGCCTGGGGGGGCGCCCGGATGGCTTGCACCTGCCCCTGCCGCGCGGAGGCCTCCGGGGGCGCGGGCTGGGGAGGTGGGGCTGCCCCGGCTTGGGGTTCCCACGCCGCCCCGGCGACCTGGGGACCCTGGCCCCAGCCCCACCACGGACTCCCCTGGGACGCGAGGGGCGGGAAATGCAGGGGGTACTTCAGAATTCAGTCTTCCTCACAGAATCGCAAAGTTCACGTTTCACAACCATAAAGAAACTATTTACGCTAAAAATGAGACTTTTTATGGAGTTGCACTTAGAAAACTTCAATGTCTGAGGAAAAAAATCTCTAACGCACAGGGAAACAGGTGGTTTATCCAATACTCTGAAAATAAAATGGGCCGGGTGAGGGGAATGTGAAAATATTATTTCAATTTCATTACATTTTATTTATTTATTTATGTACTTATTTATTTATTTTTGAGACAGTGTCTCCCTCTGTCCCCCAGGCTGGATTACAGTGGCCTGAGCTCAGCTCACTGCAGCCTCCGCATCCTAGGCTCAAGGCATTCTCCTGCCTCAGCCTCCAGCCTAGCTGGGACTAAATGAGCACGCCACCACGCCAGGCAAATTTTTGTCTTTCGTTTAAAGTGTAGAGGAGGTTTCACCATTTGGGCCAGGGTGGTCTTCAACGGCCGACTTCAGGTGACCTGCCCCAACTTGCCTTCCCAAAGTGAAGGGACTATAGGCGTGAGCCACTGCGCCCAGACTATGATAGTATCACACCGAAGCCTGAAGCTGCTCTGCCTTAGGATTTTTCCTGAATTTTACTTTCTTGTCATGATGAGTTGCTAGCTCATATTTTCCGTTGGATCTTTTCGAAAGGCTTTACTGATGAGATTATGGCTTTCTCACAAGGAATACCACTTTGGTGAAACTATACTGAAATTAAGAGTACCTTAAGTTTCCGATACTTATCAAGCACACTATTTGAACACGGCGTGGTAGGTGAAAGTGTAAGAAGCAGAATTTGGCAAACCCCATTATTTTTCAATTTCGACGGTTTCAGGATTTTTGGTTTCAGCCAAACTGAAGAATGTCCTAATGAGCTGTCAATTCACAGGCCATTACAGACCATTTTTGAAACTACATCACAGTGTAATTTAAGGAGTACGATTCTAAAGAAATTTGAACAATCTGGTGGTATTGCTAACACCAAACAAGGTTGTTCAGCTCTTTCATCTTTAAAAACAAACAAACAAAAACATGATGTGGAATTCTCTCATTTTACCAAACAGCCGTACGCTCCCTTGAATATGTGACTGTGAAACCCAAGTAACTGGAAGACAAAAAATGAAGGAAACACCTCATCAGTCTCATTAATAGTTTTGTTGAGAATAATTTATTTTTCAAAAACTGCTGGCTATGTCTTGATATTTTTAGACACGGCTAAGATTGAAATTGCATGAATCCTCTCTCTAACATTCATGCTACTTAAGAAACTTTTCCCAAGATTTGACTGCATTCATTTCATAAAAGCCCTGTCCTCTTCTCCCCTATATATCTATATTAGCACTCTGCCTTCTACCCTCTTCCATAGGAAACACAAATCCGTCAATTGATCACTTAAGCCTTTCCAGTTTGGGTACAACATTTTCTGTAGTTGTACTCCTACGATTTGTCCTTTATACTTCTAAAGACTAGACCCTAGATTATGCATGCTTGGGAATAGTGGAGCTAGCTTGCTTAAACTTTATTTAGGCGTATGCTAATTACTTGTGGGGGGCAAAGGCAGGCTTTGAGGATGTTAAGCTTATCCCCAAATAGTCAATTTTGGAAAAGACACAAGTACAGGCCGGGCGCGGTGGCTCTGACCTGTAATCCCAGCACCTTGGGAGGTCTTCTCGCAGAAGACCAGAGCGAGACCCCAGGGAAAAGATGCATCCCCGGCGTGATGGCCTGACGATGGATTCCTGTGTCCCGCAACATGGGGAGTCTGCAGTGTGGCCGGTTTGGAAACTGGCAAGGAGAGCGAAGAGACACCATGCCGGTCTTCCACCCTTCCCTGGATGCCTGTGGGTGCCCGCAGAGCTCCGGAAGCAAACAGTCAACATGCTCAGCCTTTCGGGGGCCGGAGAGACGTGAGCAACAGGCCCCCTTGCAGAGGGCACAGCAGCGTGGAATCCCAAATCACGCTTCAGTCGTCCTGAGTGTGGCTCCTCTGTGGTCGGGGCTGTCGGCCTGGCGCTCCTTTG
Organism: Pongo pygmaeus; assembly: GCF_028885625.2. Lineage (NCBI taxonomy): Eukaryota > Metazoa > Chordata > Mammalia > Primates > Hominidae > Pongo > Pongo pygmaeus. Next base: position 49,270,987 of record NC_072397.2, on the reverse strand, counting down.
CGAGGCTCAGCCTGGGGATGTGCGGTCTGTGAACCACGCGGGTGAAAACCCGACGGCAACCCGGGTCCCGGGCTTTTGTCTCTGAGGTAGCTGCCCGTTCCTTGTTCCACGGAATCGGGGCGAATAGGTGCCCCGCCCTCCCGACGCGGCGGCCGTGGGCCCAGCCCTCAGCCCGCGCCGGGCACTTACCCTTTTCCCGGAGCGCGGGGGTCCCGTTGCTCCCGGAGGCCGGAGACCGTTTTCTCTCTCTGCCTTCCTCCCTCTGTCCCTGGCTCCCTCCCGCCCGCCCTCTGTCCCTGCGTCGCTCTGTCTCTCCCTCCGTTCCTCACTGCCTCCCTCTCTCTCCCTCCCTCCCCCCCTCCCTCCCTCCCTCCCAACTTCCCTCTGCCCATCCTTCGGCCCCTCTGGGTCTCCCGTTCGTCACTCCAACTCTGCCCGCCTTCCCTCCCCCCTGGAGCGGTCGGCATCGCCGGCGCGGGGCCTGGGGTCTGCGTTCAGCCGCCAGGCACTCCACGGTGGCAGCTGGGAGGCTGCAGGGACACGGGCGGGCGACGGTGGAGCGGAGGCGCAGAGGAGGCGAGCCGCTGCCGGAGGGATGGCGGGCCCGAACCCTGCGCGGTCCCGGTGTTTCGCGGGACCGGGGTCTCCACCCAGCCCAGGGGAGGACGCATTTTCCGTGGGTGGGGGTTGGGGGGTGCGGGGTGTGGGTGGCGAGGGGTTGGTCAGGCCGGGGTGGGGTGGCGGAAAGGCACGAGAGCTCTGCCCGGGCTGCTCCCAGAGCCTAGGCGGCTGCCCGCGAACCCGCGCGTGCGCAGTACACGGCCCACCTGCTGGTACCTGGGCCGGCGCTGGGATCCCCGGGATGCCCAGGAAAGAATGGCAGCTCTCCGCTCTGTGGAGTCTCTCACCGGGCCTAGACCTGGAAGGCAGGAATCCCAGGCGGGTCGGCCCGGAGGGAACACACGCCCCTCCACGCCGAGCCAGGTGTTCCCCGCGAAAGAGAGGCCACCGGCCACCGCCCTGCCCCGACCCCGTCCCAGCCCCGCGTCCTTTTAAAGCTCCTCCAGCAGAGCCCGGTATTCTTCCTCGCTGAGGGGTGGTTCCAGCGAGGCGGCCTCTTCCGAGGCCTCCAGCTCCCCCGTGGCCTGGCCTCCGTTTCTAGGAAAGGTTGCGCCCCCTGCAGAATCTCCGGGCTCGCCAGGAGCTCATCCAGCAGGCCGGAGGGGAGTGCAGACGAGCGCCCCGGCTCCTGGAGGAGCCCCGCCTGGGGGGGCGCCCGGATGGCTTGCACCTGCCCCTGCCGCGCGGAGGCCTCCGTGGGCGCGGGCTGGGGAGTTGGGGCTGCCCCGGCTTGGGGTTCCCACGCCGCCCCGGCGACCTGGGGACCCTGGCCCCAGCCCCACCACGGACTCCCCTGGGACGCGAGGGGCGGGAAATGCAGGGGGTACTTCAGAATTCAGTCTTCCTCACAGAATCGCAAAGTTCACGTTTCACAACCATAAAGAAACTATTTACGCTAAAAATGAGACTTTTTATGGAGTTGCACTTAGAAAACTTCAATGTCTGAGGAAAAAAATCTCTAACGCACAGGGAAACAGGTGGTTTATCCAATACTCTGAAAATAAAATGGGCCGGGTGAGGGGAATGTGAAAATATTATTTCAATTTCATTTCATTTTATTTATTTATTTATGTACTTATTTATTTATTTTTGAGACAGTGTCTCCCTCTGTCCCCCAGGCTGGATTACAGTGGCCTGAGCTCAGCTCACTGCAGCCTCCGCATCCTAGGCTCAAGGCATTCTCCTGCCTCAGCCTCCAGCCTAGCTGGGACTAAATGAGCACGCCACCACGCCAGGCAAATTTTTGTCTTTCGTTTAAAGTGTAGAGGAGGTTTCACCATTTGGGCCAGGGTGGTCTTCAACGGCCGACTTCAGGTGACCTGCCCCAACTTGCCTTCCCAAAGTGAAGGGACTATAGGCGTGAGCCACTGCGCCCAGACTATGATAGTATCACACCGAAGCCTGAAGCTGCTCTGCCTTAGGATTTTTCCTGAATTTTACTTTCTTGTCATGATGAGTTGCTAGCTCATATTTTCCGTTGGATCTTTTCGAAAGGCTTTACTGATGAGATTATGGCTTTCTCACAAAGAATACCACTTTGGTGAAACTATACTGAAATTAAGAGTACCTTAAGTTTCCGATACTTATCAAGCACACTATTTGAACACGGCGTGGTAGGTGAAAGTGTAAGAAGCAGAATTTGGCAAACCCCATTATTTTTCAATTTCGACGGTTTCAGGATTTTTGGTTTCAGCCAAACTGAAGAATGTCCTAATGAGCTGTCAATTCACAGGCCATTACAGACCATTTTTGAAACTACATCACAGTGTAATTTAAGGAGTACGATTCTAAAGAAATTTGAACAATCTGGTGGTATTGCTAACACCAAACAAGGTTGTTCAGCTCTTTCATCTTTAAAAACAAACAAACAAAAACATGATGTGGAATTCTCTCATTTTACCAAACAGCCGTACGCTCCCTTGAATATGTGACTGTGAAACCCAAGTAACTGGAAGACAAAAAATGAAGGAAACACCTCATCAGTCTCATTAATAGTTTTGTTGAGAATAATTTATTTTTCAAAAACTGCTGGCTATGTCTTGATATTTTTAGACACGGCTAAGATTGAAATTGCATGAATCCTCTCTCTAACATTCATGCTACTTAAGAAACTTTTCCCAAGATTTGACTGCATTCATTTCATAAAAGCCCTGTCCTCTTCTCCCCTATATATCTATATTAGCACTCTGCCTTCTACCCTCTTCCATAGGAAACACAAATCCGTCAATTGATCACTTAAGCCTTTCCAGTTTGGGTACAACATTTTCTGTAGTTGTACTCCTACGATTTGTCCTTTATACTTCTAAAGACTAGACCCTAGATTATGCATGCTTGGGAATAGTGGAGCTAGCTTGCTTAAACTTTATTTAGGCGTATGCTAATTACTTGTGGGGGGCAAAGGCAGGCTTTGAGGATGTTAAGCTTATCCCCAAATAGTCAATTTTGGAAAAGACACAAGTACAGGCCGGGCGCGGTGGCTCTGACCTGTAATCCCAGCACCTTGGGAGGTCTTCTCGCAGAAGACCAGAGCGAGACCCCAGGGAAAAGATGCATCCCCGGCGTGATGGCCTGACGATGGATTCCTGTGTCCCGCAACATGGGGAGTCTGCAGTGTGGCCGGTTTGGAAACTGGCAAGGAGAGCGAAGAGACACCATGCCGGTCTTCCACCCTTCCCTGGATGCCTGTGGGTGCCCGCAGAGCTCCGGAAGCAAACAGTCAACATGCTCAGCCTTTCGGGGGCCGGAGAGACGTGAGCAACAGGCCCCCTTGCAGAGGGCACAGCAGCGTGGAATCCCAAATCACGCTTCAGTCGTCCTGAGTGTGGCTCCTCTGTGGTCGGGGCTGTCGGCCTGGCGCTCCTTTGCGAGGCTCAGCCTGGGGATGTGCGGTCTGTGAACCACGCGGGTGAAAACCCGACGGCAACCCGGGTCCCGGGCTTTTGTCTCTGAGGTAGCTGCCCGTTCCTTGTTCCACGGAATCGGGGCGAATAGGTGCCCCGCCCTCCCGACGCGGCGGCCGTGGGCCCAGCCCTCAGCCCGCGCCGGGCACTTACCCTTTTCCCGGAGCGCGGGGGTCCCGTTGCTCCCGGAGGCCGGAGACCGTTTTCTCTCTCTGCCTTCCTCCCTCTGTCCCTGGCTCCCTCCCGCCCGCCCTCTGTCCCTGCGTCGCTCTGTCTCTCCCTCCGTTCCTCACTGCCTCCCTCTCTCTCCCTCCCTCCCCCCCTCCCTCCCTCCCTCCCAACTTCCCTCTGCCCATCCTTCGGCCCCTCTGGGTCTCCCGTTCGTCACTCCAACTCTGCCCGCCTTCCCTCCCCCCTGGAGCGGTCGGCATCGCCGGCGCGGGGCCTGGGGTCTGCGTTCAGCCGCCAGGCACTCCACGGTGGCAGCTGGGAGGCTGCAGGGACACGGGCGGGCGACGGTGGAGCGGAGGCGCAGAGGAGGCGAGCCGCTGCCGGAGGGATGGCGGGCCCGAACCCTGCGCGGGCCCGGTGTTTCGCGGGACCGGGGTCTCCACCCAGCCCAGGGGAGGACGCATTTTCCGTGGGTGGGGGTTGGGGGGTGCGGGGTGTGGGTGGCGAGGGGTTGGTCAGGCCGGGGTGGGGTGGCGGAAAGGCACGAGAGCTCTGCCCGGGCTGCTCCCAGAGCCTAGGCGGCTGCCCGCGAACCCGCGCGTGCGCAGTACACGGCCCACCTGCTGGTACCTGGGCCGGCGCTGGGATCCCCGGGATGCCCAGGAAAGAATGGCAGCTCTCCGCTCTGTGGAGTCTCTCACCGGGCCTAGACCTGGAAGGCAGGAATCCCAGGCGGGTCGGCCCGGAGGGAACACACGCCCCTCCACGCCGAGCCAGGTGTTCCCCGCGAAAGAGAGGCCACCGGCCACCGCCCTGCCCCGACCCCGTCCCAGCCCCGCGTCCTTTTAAAGCTCCTCCAGCAGAGCCCGGTATTCTTCCTCGCTGAGGGGTGGTTCCAGCGAGGCGGCCTCTTCCGAGGCCTCCAGCTCCCCCGGGGCCTCCGTTTCTAGGAAAGGTTGCGCCCCCTGCAGAAACTCCGGGCTCGCCAGGAGCTCATCCAGCAGGCCGGAGGGGAGTGCAGACGAGCGCCCCGGCTCCTGGAGGAGCCCCGCCTGGGGGGGCGCCCGAATGGCTTGCACCTGCCCCTGCTGCGCGGAGGCCTCCGGGGGCGCGGGCTGGGGAGGTGGGGCTGCCCCGGCTTGGGGTTCCCACGCCGCCCCGGCGACCTGGGGACCCTGGCCCCAGCCCCACCACGGACTCCCCTGGGACGCGGGTGGCGCAAGCCCACCTTGGCCCTGTGGCCCCGCTTGAGCCGGCCAAGGCTGTCCCACCGCGCAAGGGCCCGGCAGGCCGTCGCGCTGCGGGTCCCGGTCCTCCCGGCCTTTGCTCGGGTGCGCAGGCCACCGAGGAGCCTGAGGGTGGGAGAGCGCCCCGTCCGCGGGAGCCAGGGCAGCGTAGGCAAAATCCGCGCGTGCCGGGGCCGCTTGGGAGATCCCTCGTGCCGGCGCGGCCTGGCTGGGCTGGAGCACGGGGACGGCCCTCGCTCCCTGGCTCACGAAAGCCCCCTGGGGGAGAGCCCCAGGCGCGCAGGGCACGCGGGGTGCGGGAAGCGCCGTTCCCCACGCCCCGGCGTGGGCGAAGGTGACCCACGAGGGAGCAGGGTGACACCCACCGGGGGCCGCGTTGCACAGGCCGCCTGCGTGCGCGGGCGCCCTGCCACCCTGTCCCGGGTGCCTGGCCCGTCGATTCTGAAACCAGATCTGAATCCTGGACTCCGGGAGGCCCGTCTCTCTGGCCAGTTCTTCCCTGGCGGCGATGCCTGGAAAGCGATCCTTCTCAAAGGCGCGGAGGAGCAGGGCGGTCTGGGATCCGGTGACGGCGGTCCGCTTTCGCCTGCCTTCTTGCGGGCCGCGTCTCCCGGGCCAGGGCCGAGATTCCCGCCGGTGCTGCCTCAGCTGGCGTGACCTCTCATTCTGAAACCAAATCTGGACCCTGGGCTCCGGAACGCCGATGGCCTGGGCCAGCCCTTCTCTGGTGGCGATGCCCGGGTACGGGTTCCGCTCAAAGCAGGCTCGCAGGGCCTCGCTTTGGCTCGGGGTCCAGACGAGTCTCCTTCGCCGTCCTCGTCCTCGGGCTTCTGCGGGGAGAGGGCCGTCCGAAGGTGTCGGGAGAGCCACCGCGGGGAGCCCCGGCCGGAATTTCACAGACGGACACAGGCAGAGAGAGGCCCGCGGGCTCCCGGGCACCTCAGCCGGCCTGTGCACTGGGCGCAGGTGCAGCCAGGAGACCGGCCCGGACAGCCAGCCAGCCGCTCTTATAAAGACCAACAGGCAGGCAGGCTCCACCCCTTCATGAATGGCGGTGAGCCCTGGGACAGCCCGCCCTCCGGAAGGGTCCCAGGGCGTGGAGGCCCCCTGGGGCCGGGGGGAGGGGGGGCGGTGGTGGTGGTGGTGGTGGTGGTGACGCTGGTGGTGGGGGCGGGGGTGGCGGTGGGGGCGGGAGGGACGAAGCGGAAGGGGGAGAGGGGGAAGGGGTGAGGGGGGCGGGTTTCGGGGTCTGGCTCTCTGGACCTCTCCAGGAATCCCGCGGGAACTGGAGGCCGCTCTCTGGGCTCCCACGCGCCTTCAGCAGGGAGAATCCAGCCTGGAAGGCTGGAGGGGAGTGTGGAACTGAACCTCCGTGGGAGTCTTGAGATTTCCAGGCCCTCTCTCCGTGAAGGAGGCAATGCCTGTGGGTGTCGCCGTGGCCGTGACAGTCTCACACACGCACAGGCGTGTGGCTCTCGTTCATTCCCACGCAGAAGACCAGAGCGAGACCCCAGGGAAAGGATGCATCCCCCGGCGTGATGGCCTGACGATGGATTCCTGTGTCCCGCAACATGGGGAGTCTGCAGTGTGGCCGGTTTGGAAACTGGCAAGGGGAGCGAAGAGACACCATGCCAGTCTTCCACCCTTCCCTGGATGCCTGTGGGTGCCCGCAGAGCTCCGGAAGCAGTCAACATGCTCAGCCTTTCAGGGGCCGGAGAGACGTGAGCAACAGGCCCCCTTGCAGAGGGCACAGCAGCGTGGAATCCCAAATCACGCTTCAGTCGTCCTGAGTGTGGCTCCTCTGTGGTCGGGCCTGTCGGCCTGGCGCTCCGTTGCGAGGCTCAGCCTGGGGAAGTGCGGTCTGTGAACCACGCGGTTGAAAACCCGACGGCAAACCGGGTCCCGGTCTTTTGTCTCTGAGGAAGCCGCCCGTTCCTTGGGCCACGGAATCGGGGCGAATGGGTGCCCCGCCGGCCCGACGCGGTGGCCGTGGGCCCAGCCCTCAGCCCGCGCCGGGCGCTTACCCTTTTCCCGGAGCGCGGGGGTCCCGTTGCTCCCGGAGGCCAGAGACCGTTTATTCTCTCTGCCTTCCTCCCTCTGTCCCTGGCTCCCTCCCGCCCGCCCTCTGTCCCTGAGTCGCTCTGTCTCTCCCTCCGTTCCTCACTGCCTCCCTCTCTCTCCCTCCCTCCCTCCCTCCCTGCCTCCCTCACTCCCAACTTCCCTCCGCCCATCCTTCGGCCCCTCTGGGTCGCCCGTTCGTCTCTCCATCTCTGCCCGCCTTCCCTCCCGCCTGGAACGGTCGGCATCGCCAGCGTGGGCGGGGCCTGGGGTCTGCGTTCAGCCGCCAGGCGCTCCACGGTGGCAGCTGGGAGGCTGCAGGGGCAAGGGCGGGCGGGCGGGCGGGCGACGGTGGAGCGGAGGCGAAGAGGAGGCGAGCCGCCGCTGGAGGGATGGCGGGCCCGGACGCTGCGCGGGCCCGGTGTTTCGCGGGACGGGGTTCTCCACCCAGCCCAGGGGAGGACGCAATGTCCGGGGTGGGGGGTGTGGGTGGCCAGGGGTTGTTCAGGACGGGGTGGGGTGGCGGAAAGGCAAGAGAGCTCTGCCCGGGCTGCTCCCAGAGCCTAGGCGGCTGCCCGCGAACCCGCGCGTGCGCAGTACACGGCCCACCTGCTGGTACCTGGGCCGGCGCTGGGATCCCCGGGATGCCCAGGAAAGAATGGCAGCTCTCCGCTCTGTGGAGTCTCTCACCGGGCCTAGACCTGGAAGGCAGGAATCCCAGGCGGGTCGGCCCGGAGGGAACACACGCCCCTCCACGCCGAGCCAGGTGTTCCCCGCGAAAGAGAGGCCACCGGCCACCGCCCTGCCCCGACCCCGTCCCAGCCCCGCGTCCTTTTAAAGCTCCTCCAGCAGAGCCCGGTATTCTTCCTCGCAGAGGGGTGGTTCCAGCGAGGCGGCCTCTTCCGAGGCCTCCAGCTCCCCCGGGGCCTCCGTTTCTAGGAAAGGTTGCGCCCCCTGCAGAAACTCCGGGCTCGCCAGGAGCTCATCCAGCAGGCCGGAGGGGAGTGCAGACGAGCGCCCCGGCTCCTGGAGGAGCCCCGCCTGGGGGGGCGCCCGGATGGCTTGCACCTGCCCCTGCCGCGCGGAGGCCTCCGGGGGCGCGGGCTGGGGAGGTGGGGCTGCCCCGGCTTGGGGTTCCCACGCCGCCCCGGCGACCTGGGGACCCTGGCCCCAGCCCCACCACGGACTCCCCTGGGACGCGAGGGGCGGGAAATGCAGGGGGTACTTCAGAATTCAGTCTTCCTCACAGAATCGCAAAGTTCACGTTTCACAACCATAAAGAAACTATTTACGCTAAAAATGAGACTTTTTATGGAGTTGCACTTAGAAAACTTCAATGTCTGAGGAAAAAAATCTCTAACGCACAGGGAAACAGGTGGTTTATCCAATACTCTGAAAATAAAATGGGCCGGGTGAGGGGAATGTGAAAATATTATTTCAATTTCATTACATTTTATTTATTTATTTATGTACTTATTTATTTATTTTTGAGACAGTGTCTCCCTCTGTCCCCCAGGCTGGATTACAGTGGCCTGAGCTCAGCTCACTGCAGCCTCCGCATCCTAGGCTCAAGGCATTCTCCTGCCTCAGCCTCCAGCCTAGCTGGGACTAAATGAGCACGCCACCACGCCAGGCAAATTTTTGTCTTTCGTTTAAAGTGTAGAGGAGGTTTCACCATTTGGGCCAGGGTGGTCTTCAACGGCCGACTTCAGGTGACCTGCCCCAACTTGCCTTCCCAAAGTGAAGGGACTATAGGCGTGAGCCACTGCGCCCAGACTATGATAGTATCACACCGAAGCCTGAAGCTGCTCTGCCTTAGGATTTTTCCTGAATTTTACTTTCTTGTCATGATGAGTTGCTAGCTCATATTTTCCGTTGGATCTTTTCGAAAGGCTTTACTGATGAGATTATGGCTTTCTCACAAGGAATACCACTTTGGTGAAACTATACTGAAATTAAGAGTACCTTAAGTTTCCGATACTTATCAAGCACACTATTTGAACACGGCGTGGTAGGTGAAAGTGTAAGAAGCAGAATTTGGCAAACCCCATTATTTTTCAATTTCGACGGTTTCAGGATTTTTGGTTTCAGCCAAACTGAAGAATGTCCTAATGAGCTGTCAATTCACAGGCCATTACAGACAATTTTTGAAACTACATCACAGTGTAATTTAAGGAGTACGATTCTAAAGAAATTTGAACAATCTGGTGGTATTGCTAACACCAAACAAGGTTGTTCAGCTCTTTCATCTTTAAAAACAAACAAACAAAAACATGATGTGGAATTCTCTCATTTTACCAAACAGCCGTACGCTCCCTTGAATATGTGACTGTGAAACCCAAGTAACTGGAAGACAAAAAATGAAGGAAACACCTCATCAGTCTCATTAATAGTTTTGTTGAGAATAATTTATTTTTCAAAAACTGCTGGCTATGTCTTGATATTTTTAGACACGGCTAAGATTGAAATTGCATGAATCCTCTCTCTAACATTCATGCTACTTAAGAAACTTTTCCCAAGATTTGACTGCATTCATTTCATAAAAGCCCTGTCCTCTTCTCCCCTATATATCTATATTAGCACTCTGCCTTCTACCCTCTTCCATAGGAAACACAAATCCGTCAATTGATCACTTAAGCCTTTCCAGTTTGGGTACAACATTTTCTGTAGTTGTACTCCTACGATTTGTCCTTTATACTTCTAAAGACTAGACCCTAGATTATGCATGCTTGGGAATAGTGGAGCTAGCTTGCTTAAACTTTATTTAGGCGTATGCTAATTACTTGTGGGGGGCAAAGGCAGGCTTTGAGGATGTTAAGCTTATCCCCAAATAGTCAATTTTGGAAAAGACACAAGTACAGGCCGGGCGCGGTGGCTCTGACCTGTAATCCCAGCACCTTGGGAGGTCTTCTCGCAGAAGACCAGAGCGAGACCCCAGGGAAAAGATGCATCCCCGGCGTGATGGCCTGACGATGGATTCCTGTGTCCCGCAACATGGGGAGTCTGCAGTGTGGCCGGTTTGGAAACTGGCAAGGAGAGCGAAGAGACACCATGCCGGTCTTCCACCCTTCCCTGGATGCCTGTGGGTGCCCGCAGAGCTCCGGAAGCAAACAGTCAACATGCTCAGCCTTTCGGGGGCCGGAGAGACGTGAGCAACAGGCCCCCTTGCAGAGGGCACAGCAGCGTGGAATCCCAAATCACGCTTCAGTCGTCCTGAGTGTGGCTCCTCTGTGGTCGGGGCTGTCGGCCTGGCGCTCCTTTGCGAGGCTCAGCCTGGGGATGTGCGGTCTGTGAACCACGCGGGTGAAAACCCGACGGCAACCCGGGTCCCGGGCTTTTGTCTCTGAGGTAGCTGCCCGTTCCTTGTTCCACGGAATCGGGGCGAATAGGTGCCCCGCCCTCCCGACGCGGCGGCCGTGGGCCCAGCCCTCAGCCCGCGCCGGGCACTTACCCTTTTCCCGGAGCGCGGGGGTCCCGTTGCTCCCGGAGGCCGGAGACCGTTTTCTCTCTCTGCCTTCCTCCCTCTGTCCCTGGCTCCCTCCCGCCCGCCCTCTGTCCCTGCGTCGCTCTGTCTCTCCCTCCGTTCCTCACTGCCTCCCTCTCTCTCCCTCCCTCCCCCCCTCCCTCCCTCCCTCCCAACTTCCCTCTGCCCATCCTTCGGCCCCTCTGGGTCTCCCGTTCGTCACTCCAACTCTGCCCGCCTTCCCTCCCCCCTGGAGCGGTCGGCATCGCCGGCGCGGGGCCTGGGGTCTGCGTTCAGCCGCCAGGCACTCCACGGTGGCAGCTGGGAGGCTGCAGGGACACGGGCGGGCGACGGTGGAGCGGAGGCGCAGAGGAGGCGAGCCGCTGCCGGAGGGATGGCGGGCCCGAACCCTGCGCGGGCCCGGTGTTTCGCGGGACCGGGGTCTCCACCCAGCCCAGGGGAGGACGCATTTTCCGTGGGTGGGGGTTGGGGGGTGCGGGGTGTGGGTGGCGAGGGGTTGGTCAGGCCGGGGTGGGGTGGCGGAAAGGCACGAGAGCTCTGCCCGGGCTGCTCCCAGAGCCTAGGCGGCTGCCCGCGAACCCGCGCGTGCGCAGTACACGGCCCACCTGCTGGTACCTGGGCCGGCGCTGGGATCCCCGGGATGCCCAGGAAAGAATGGCAGCTCTCCGCTCTGTGGAGTCTCTCACCGGGCCTAGACCTGGAAGGCAGGAATCCCAGGCGGGTCGGCCCGGAGGGAACACACGCCCCTCCACGCCGAGCCAGGTGTTCCCCGCGAAAGAGAGGCCACCGGCCACCGCCCTGCCCCGACCCCGTCCCAGCCCCGCGTCCTTTTAAAGCTCCTCCAGCAGAGCCCGGTATTCTTCCTCGCTGAGGGGTGGTTCCAGCGAGGCGGCCTCTTCCGAGGCCTCCAGCTCCCCCGGGGCCTCCGTTTCTAGGAAAGGTTGCGCCCCCTGCAGAAACTCCGGGCTCGCCAGGAGCTCATCCAGCAGGCCGGAGGGGAGTGCAGACGAGCGCCCCGGCTCCTGGAGGAGCCCCGCCTGGGGGGGCGCCCGGATGGCTTGCACCTGCCCCTGCTGCGCGGAGGCCTCCGGGGGCGCGGGCTGGGGAGGTGGGGCTGCCCCGGCTTGGGGTTCCCACGCCGCCCCGGCGACCTGGGGACCCTGGCCCCAGCCCCACCACGGACTCCCCTGGGACGCGGGTGGCGCAAGCCCACCTTGGCCCTGTGGCCCCGCTTGAGCCGGCCAAGGCTGTCCCACCGCGCAAGGGCCCGGCAGGCCGTCGCGCTGCGGGTCCCGGTCCTCCCGGCCTTTGCTCGGGTGCGCAGGCCACCGAGGAGCCTGAGGGTGGGAGAGCGCCCCGTCCGCGGGAGCCAGGGCAGCGTAGGCAAAATCCGCGCGTGCCGGGGCCGCTTGGGAGATCCCTCGTGCCGGCGCGGCCTGGCTGGGCTGGAGCACGGGGACGGCCCTCGCTCCCTGGCTCACGAAAGCCCCCTGGGGGAGAGCCCCAGGCGCGCAGGGCACGCGGGGTGCGGGAAGCGCCGTTCCCCACGCCCCGGCGTGGGCGAAGGTGACCCACGAGGGAGCAGGGTGACACCCACCGGGGGCCGCGTTGCACAGGCCGCCTGCGTGCGCGGGCGCCCTGCCACCCTGTCCCGGGTGCCTGGCCCGTCGATTCTGAAACCAGATCTGAATCCTGGACTCCGGGAGGCCCGTCTCTCTGGCCAGTTCTTCCCTGGCGGCGATGCCTGGAAAGCGATCCTTCTCAAAGGCGCGGAGGAGCAGGGCGGTCTGGGATCCGGTGACGGCGGTCCGCTTTCGCCTGCCTTCTTGCGGGCCGCGTCTCCCGGGCCAGGGCCGAGATTCCCGCCGGTGCTGCCTCAGCTGGCGTGACCTCTCATTCTGAAACCAAATCTGGACCCTGGGCTCCGGAACGCCGATGGCCTGGGCCAGCCCTTCTCTGGTGGCGATGCCCGGGTACGGGTTCCGCTCAAAGCAGGCTCGCAGGGCCTCGCTTTGGCTCGGGGTCCAGACGAGTCTCCTTCGCCGTCCTCGTCCTCGGGCTTCCGCGGGGAGGGGGCCGTCCGAAGGTGTCGGGAGAGCCACCGCGGGGAGCCCCGGCCGGAATTTCACAGACGGACACAGGCAGAGAGAGGCCCGCGGGCTCCCGGGCACCTCAGCCGGCCTGTGCACTGGGCGCAGGTGCAGCCAGGAGACCGGCCCGGACAGCCAGCCAGCCGCTCTTATAAAGACCAACAGGCAGGCAGGCTCCACCCCTTCATGAATGGCGGTGAGCCCTGGGACAGCCCGCCCTCCGGAAGGGTCCCAGGGCGTGGAGGCCCCCTGGGGCCGGGGGGAGGGGGGGCGGTGGTGGTGGTGGTGGTGGTGGTGACGCTGGTGGTGGGGGCGGGGGTGGCGGTGGGGGCGGGAGGGACGAAGCGGAAGGGGGAGAGGGGGAAGGGGTGAGGGGGGCGGGTTTCGGGGTCTGGCTCTCTGGACCTCTCCAGGAATCCCGCGGGAACTGGAGGCCGCTCTCTGGGCTCCCACGCGCCTTCAGCAGGGAGAATCCAGCCTGGAAGGCTGGAGGGGAGTGTGGAACTGAACCTCCGTGGGAGTCTTGAGATTTCCAGGCCCTCTCTCCGTGAAGGAGGCAATGCCTGTGGGTGTCGCCGTGGCCGTGACAGTCTCACACACGCACAGGCGTGTGGCTCTCGTTCATTCCCACGCAGAAGACCAGAGCGAGACCCCAGGGAAAGGATGCATCCCCCGGCGTGATGGCCTGACGATGGATTCCTGTGTCCCGCAACATGGGGAGTCTGCAGTGTGGCCGGTTTGGAAACTGGCAAGGGGAGCGAAGAGACACCATGCCAGTCTTCCACCCTTCCCTGGATGCCTGTGGGTGCCCGCAGAGCTCCGGAAGCAGTCAACATGCTCAGCCTTTCAGGGGCCGGAGAGACGTGAGCAACAGGCCCCCTTGCAGAGGGCACAGCAGCGTGGAATCCCAAATCACGCTTCAGTCGTCCTGAGTGTGGCTCCTCTGTGGTCGGGCCTGTCGGCCTGGCGCTCCGTTGCGAGGCTCAGCCTGGGGAAGTGCGGTCTGTGAACCACGCGGTTGAAAACCCGACGGCAAACCGGGTCCCGGTCTTTTGTCTCTGAGGAAGCCGCCCGTTCCTTGGGCCACGGAATCGGGGCGAATGGGTGCCCCGCCGGCCCGACGCGGTGGCCGTGGGCCCAGCCCTCAGCCCGCGCCGGGCGCTTACCCTTTTCCCGGAGCGCGGGGGTCCCGTTGCTCCCGGAGGCCAGAGACCGTTTATTCTCTCTGCCTTCCTCCCTCTGTCCCTGGCTCCCTCCCGCCCGCCCTCTGTCCCTGAGTCGCTCTGTCTCTCCCTCCGTTCCTCACTGCCTCCCTCTCTCTCCCTCCCTCCCTCCCTCCCTGCCTCCCTCACTCCCAACTTCCCTCCGCCCATCCTTCGGCCCCTCTGGGTCGCCCGTTCGTCTCTCCATCTCTGCCCGCCTTCCCTCCCGCCTGGAACGGTCGGCATCGCCAGCGTGGGCGGGGCCTGGGGTCTGCGTTCAGCCGCCAGGCGCTCCACGGTGGCAGCTGGGAGGCTGCAGGGGCAAGGGCGGGCGGGCGGGCGGGCGACGGTGGAGCGGAGGCGAAGAGGAGGCGAGCCGCCGCTGGAGGGATGGCGGGCCCGGACGCTGCGCGGGCCCGGTGTTTCGCGGGACGGGGTTCTCCACCCAGCCCAGGGGAGGACGCAATGTCCGGGGTGGGGGGTGTGGGTGGCCAGGGGTTGTTCAGGACGGGGTGGGGTGGCGGAAAGGCAAGAGAGCTCTGCCCGGGCTGCTCCCAGAGCCTAGGCGGCTGCCCGCGAACCCGCGCGTGCGCAGTACACGGCCCACCTGCTGGTACCTGGGCCGGCGCTGGGATCCCCGGGATGCCCAGGAAAGAATGGCAGCTCTCCGCTCTGTGGAGTCTCTCACCGGGCCTAGACCTGGAAGGCAGGAATCCCAGGCGGGTCGGCCCGGAGGGAACACACGCCCCTCCACGCCGAGCCAGGTGTTCCCCGCGAAAGAGAGGCCACCGGCCACCGCCCTGCCCCGACCCCGTCCCAGCCCCGCGTCCTTTTAAAGCTCCTCCAGCAGAGCCCGGTATTCTTCCTCGCAGAGGGGTGGTTCCAGCGAGGCGGCCTCTTCCGAGGCCTCCAGCTCCCCCGGGGCCTCCGTTTCTAGGAAAGGTTGCGCCCCCTGCAGAAACTCCGGGCTCGCCAGGAGCTCATCCAGCAGGCCGGAGGGGAGTGCAGACGAGCGCCCCGGCTCCTGGAGGAGCCCCGCCTGGGGGGGCGCCCGGATGGCTTGCACCTGCCCCTGCCGCGCGGAGGCCTCCGGGGGCGCGGGCTGGGGAGGTGGGGCTGCCCCGGCTTGGGGTTCCCACGCCGCCCCGGCGACCTGGGGACCCTGGCCCCAGCCCCACCACGGACTCCCCTGGGACGCGAGGGGCGGGAAATGCAGGGGGTACTTCAGAATTCAGTCTTCCTCACAGAATCGCAAAGTTCACGTTTCACAACCATAAAGAAACTATTTACGCTAAAAATGAGACTTTTTATGGAGTTGCACTTAGAAAACTTCAATGTCTGAGGAAAAAAATCTCTAACGCACAGGGAAACAGGTGGTTTATCCAATACTCTGAAAATAAAATGGGCCGGGTGAGGGGAATGTGAAAATATTATTTCAATTTCATTACATTTTATTTATTTATTTATGTACTTATTTATTTATTTTTGAGACAGTGTCTCCCTCTGTCCCCCAGGCTGGATTACAGTGGCCTGAGCTCAGCTCACTGCAGCCTCCGCATCCTAGGCTCAAGGCATTCTCCTGCCTCAGCCTCCAGCCTAGCTGGGACTAAATGAGCACGCCACCACGCCAGGCAAATTTTTGTCTTTCGTTTAAAGTGTAGAGGAGGTTTCACCATTTGGGCCAGGGTGGTCTTCAACGGCCGACTTCAGGTGACCTGCCCCAACTTGCCTTCCCAAAGTGAAGGGACTATAGGCGTGAGCCACTGCGCCCAGACTATGATAGTATCACACCGAAGCCTGAAGCTGCTCTGCCTTAGGATTTTTCCTGAATTTTACTTTCTTGTCATGATGAGTTGCTAGCTCATATTTTCCGTTGGATCTTTTCGAAAGGCTTTACTGATGAGATTATGGCTTTCTCACAAGGAATACCACTTTGGTGAAACTATACTGAAATTAAGAGTACCTTAAGTTTCCGATACTTATCAAGCACACTATTTGAACACGGCGTGGTAGGTGAAAGTGTAAGAAGCAGAATTTGGCAAACCCCATTATTTTTCAATTTCGACGGTTTCAGGATTTTTGGTTTCAGCCAAACTGAAGAATGTCCTAATGAGCTGTCAATTCACAGGCCATTACAGACCATTTTTGAAACTACATCACAGTGTAATTTAAGGAGTACGATTCTAAAGAAATTTGAACAATCTGGTGGTATTGCTAACACCAAACAAGGTTGTTCAGCTCTTTCATCTTTAAAAACAAACAAACAAAAACATGATGTGGAATTCTCTCATTTTACCAAACAGCCGTACGCTCCCTTGAATATGTGACTGTGAAACCCAAGTAACTGGAAGACAAAAAATGAAGGAAACACCTCATCAGTCTCATTAATAGTTTTGTTGAGAATAATTTATTTTTCAAAAACTGCTGGCTATGTCTTGATATTTTTAGACACGGCTAAGATTGAAATTGCATGAATCCTCTCTCTAACATTCATGCTACTTAAGAAACTTTTCCCAAGATTTGACTGCATTCATTTCATAAAAGCCCTGTCCTCTTCTCCCCTATATATCTATATTAGCACTCTGCCTTCTACCCTCTTCCATAGGAAACACAAATCCGTCAATTGATCACTTAAGCCTTTCCAGTTTGGGTACAACATTTTCTGTAGTTGTACTCCTACGATTTGTCCTTTATACTTCTAAAGACTAGACCCTAGATTATGCATGCTTGGGAATAGTGGAGCTAGCTTGCTTAAACTTTATTTAGGCGTATGCTAATTACTTGTGGGGGGCAAAGGCAGGCTTTGAGGATGTTAAGCTTATCCCCAAATAGTCAATTTTGGAAAAGACACAAGTACAGGCCGGGCGCGGTGGCTCTGACCTGTAATCCCAGCACCTTGGGAGGTCTTCTCGCAGAAGACCAGAGCGAGACCCCAGGGAAAAGATGCATCCCCGGCGTGATGGCCTGACGATGGATTCCTGTGTCCCGCAACATGGGGAGTCTGCAGTGTGGCCGGTTTGGAAACTGGCAAGGAGAGCGAAGAGACACCATGCCGGTCTTCCACCCTTCCCTGGATGCCTGTGGGTGCCCGCAGAGCTCCGGAAGCAAACAGTCAACATGCTCAGCCTTTCGGGGGCCGGAGAGACGTGAGCAACAGGCCCCCTTGCAGAGGGCACAGCAGCGTGGAATCCCAAATCACGCTTCAGTCGTCCTGAGTGTGGCTCCTCTGTGGTCGGGGCTGTCGGCCTGGCGCTCCTTTGCGAGGCTCAGCCTGGGGATGTGCGGTCTGTGAACCACGCGGGTGAAAACCCGACGGCAACCCGGGTCCCGGGCTTTTGTCTCTGAGGTAGCTGCCCGTTCCTTGTTCCACGGAATCGGGGCGAATAGGTGCCCCGCCCTCCCGACGCGGCGGCCGTGGGCCCAGCCCTCAGCCCGCGCCGGGCACTTACCCTTTTCCCGGAGCGCGGGGGTCCCGTTGCTCCCGGAGGCCGGAGACCGTTTTCTCTCTCTGCCTTCCTCCCTCTGTCCCTGGCTCCCTCCCGCCCGCCCTCTGTCCCTGCGTCGCTCTGTCTCTCCCTCCGTTCCTCACTGCCTCCCTCTCTCTCCCTCCCTCCCCCCCTCCCTCCCTCCCTCCCAACTTCCCTCTGCCCATCCTTCGGCCCCTCTGGGTCTCCCGTTCGTCACTCCAACTCTGCCCGCCTTCCCTCCCCCCTGGAGCGGTCGGCATCGCCGGCGCGGGGCCTGGGGTCTGCGTTCAGCCGCCAGGCACTCCACGGTGGCAGCTGGGAGGCTGCAGGGACACGGGCGGGCGACGGTGGAGCGGAGGCGCAGAGGAGGCGAGCCGCTGCCGGAGGGATGGCGGGCCCGAACCCTGCGCGGGCCCGGTGTTTCGCGGGACCGGGGTCTCCACCCAGCCCAGGGGAGGACGCATTTTCCGTGGGTGGGGGTTGGGGGGTGCGGGGTGTGGGTGGCGAGGGGTTGGTCAGGCCGGGGTGGGGTGGCGGAAAGGCACGAGAGCTCTGCCCGGGCTGCTCCCAGAGCCTAGGCGGCTGCCCGCGAACCCGCGCGTGCGCAGTACACGGCCCACCTGCTGGTACCTGGGCCGGCGCTGGGATCCCCGGGATGCCCAGGAAAGAATGGCAGCTCTCCGCTCTGTGGAGTCTCTCACCGGGCCTAGACCTGGAAGGCAGGAATCCCAGGCGGGTCGGCCCGGAGGGAACACACGCCCCTCCACGCCGAGCCAGGTGTTCCCCGCGAAAGAGAGGCCACCGGCCACCGCCCTGCCCCGACCCCGTCCCAGCCCCGCGTCCTTTTAAAGCTCCTCCAGCAGAGCCCGGTATTCTTCCTCGCTGAGGGGTGGTTCCAGCGAGGCGGCCTCTTCCGAGGCCTCCAGCTCCCCCGTGGCCTGGCCTCCGTTTCTAGGAAAGGTTGCGCCCCCTGCAGAATCTCCGGGCTCGCCAGGAGCTCATCCAGCAGGCCGGAGGGGAGTGCAGACGAGCGCCCCGGCTCCTGGAGGAGCCCCGCCTGGGGGGGCGCCCGGATGGCTTGCACCTGCCCCTGCCGCGCGGAGGCCTCCGTGGGCGCGGGCTGGGGAGTTGGGGCTGCCCCGGCTTGGGGTTCCCACGCCGCCCCGGCGACCTGGGGACCC
The DNA here is from genome assembly GCF_028885625.2 of Pongo pygmaeus. Lineage (NCBI taxonomy): Eukaryota > Metazoa > Chordata > Mammalia > Primates > Hominidae > Pongo > Pongo pygmaeus. The sequence goes on along the minus strand of NC_072397.2, from coordinate 49,252,566 downwards.
TGGCCCCAGCCCCACCACGGACTCCCCTGGGACGCGAGGGGCGGGAAATGCAGGGGGTACTTCAGAATTCAGTCTTCCTCACAGAATCGCAAAGTTCACGTTTCACAACCATAAAGAAACTATTTACGCTAAAAATGAGACTTTTTATGGAGTTGCACTTAGAAAACTTCAATGTCTGAGGAAAAAAATCTCTAACGCACAGGGAAACAGGTGGTTTATCCAATACTCTGAAAATAAAATGGGCCGGGTGAGGGGAATGTGAAAATATTATTTCAATTTCATTTCATTTTATTTATTTATTTATGTACTTATTTATTTATTTTTGAGACAGTGTCTCCCTCTGTCCCCCAGGCTGGATTACAGTGGCCTGAGCTCAGCTCACTGCAGCCTCCGCATCCTAGGCTCAAGGCATTCTCCTGCCTCAGCCTCCAGCCTAGCTGGGACTAAATGAGCACGCCACCACGCCAGGCAAATTTTTGTCTTTCGTTTAAAGTGTAGAGGAGGTTTCACCATTTGGGCCAGGGTGGTCTTCAACGGCCGACTTCAGGTGACCTGCCCCAACTTGCCTTCCCAAAGTGAAGGGACTATAGGCGTGAGCCACTGCGCCCAGACTATGATAGTATCACACCGAAGCCTGAAGCTGCTCTGCCTTAGGATTTTTCCTGAATTTTACTTTCTTGTCATGATGAGTTGCTAGCTCATATTTTCCGTTGGATCTTTTCGAAAGGCTTTACTGATGAGATTATGGCTTTCTCACAAAGAATACCACTTTGGTGAAACTATACTGAAATTAAGAGTACCTTAAGTTTCCGATACTTATCAAGCACACTATTTGAACACGGCGTGGTAGGTGAAAGTGTAAGAAGCAGAATTTGGCAAACCCCATTATTTTTCAATTTCGACGGTTTCAGGATTTTTGGTTTCAGCCAAACTGAAGAATGTCCTAATGAGCTGTCAATTCACAGGCCATTACAGACAATTTTTGAAACTACATCACAGTGTAATTTAAGGAGTACGATTCTAAAGAAATTTGAACAATCTGGTGGTATTGCTAACACCAAACAAGGTTGTTCAGCTCTTTCATCTTTAAAAACAAACAAACAAAAACATGATGTGGAATTCTCTCATTTTACCAAACAGCCGTACGCTCCCTTGAATATGTGACTGTGAAACCCAAGTAACTGGAAGACAAAAAATGAAGGAAACACCTCATCAGTCTCATTAATAGTTTTGTTGAGAATAATTTATTTTTCAAAAACTGCTGGCTATGTCTTGATATTTTTAGACACGGCTAAGATTGAAATTGCATGAATCCTCTCTCTAACATTCATGCTACTTAAGAAACTTTTCCCAAGATTTGACTGCATTCATTTCATAAAAGCCCTGTCCTCTTCTCCCCTATATATCTATATTAGCACTCTGCCTTCTACCCTCTTCCATAGGAAACACAAATCCGTCAATTGATCACTTAAGCCTTTCCAGTTTGGGTACAACATTTTCTGTAGTTGTACTCCTACGATTTGTCCTTTATACTTCTAAAGACTAGACCCTAGATTATGCATGCTTGGGAATAGTGGAGCTAGCTTGCTTAAACTTTATTTAGGCGTATGCTAATTACTTGTGGGGGGCAAAGGCAGGCTTTGAGGATGTTAAGCTTATCCCCAAATAGTCAATTTTGGAAAAGACACAAGTACAGGCCGGGCGCGGTGGCTCTGACCTGTAATCCCAGCACCTTGGGAGGTCTTCTCGCAGAAGACCAGAGCGAGACCCCAGGGAAAAGATGCATCCCCGGCGTGATGGCCTGACGATGGATTCCTGTGTCCCGCAACATGGGGAGTCTGCAGTGTGGCCGGTTTGGAAACTGGCAAGGAGAGCGAAGAGACACCATGCCGGTCTTCCACCCTTCCCTGGATGCCTGTGGGTGCCCGCAGAGCTCCGGAAGCAAACAGTCAACATGCTCAGCCTTTCGGGGGCCGGAGAGACGTGAGCAACAGGCCCCCTTGCAGAGGGCACAGCAGCGTGGAATCCCAAATCACGCTTCAGTCGTCCTGAGTGTGGCTCCTCTGTGGTCGGGGCTGTCGGCCTGGCGCTCCTTTGCGAGGCTCAGCCTGGGGATGTGCGGTCTGTGAACCACGCGGGTGAAAACCCGACGGCAACCCGGGTCCCGGGCTTTTGTCTCTGAGGTAGCTGCCCGTTCCTTGTTCCACGGAATCGGGGCGAATAGGTGCCCCGCCCTCCCGACGCGGCGGCCGTGGGCCCAGCCCTCAGCCCGCGCCGGGCACTTACCCTTTTCCCGGAGCGCGGGGGTCCCGTTGCTCCCGGAGGCCGGAGACCGTTTTCTCTCTCTGCCTTCCTCCCTCTGTCCCTGGCTCCCTCCCGCCCGCCCTCTGTCCCTGCGTCGCTCTGTCTCTCCCTCCGTTCCTCACTGCCTCCCTCTCTCTCCCTCCCTCCCCCCCTCCCTCCCTCCCTCCCAACTTCCCTCTGCCCATCCTTCGGCCCCTCTGGGTCTCCCGTTCGTCACTCCAACTCTGCCCGCCTTCCCTCCCCCCTGGAGCGGTCGGCATCGCCGGCGCGGGGCCTGGGGTCTGCGTTCAGCCGCCAGGCACTCCACGGTGGCAGCTGGGAGGCTGCAGGGACACGGGCGGGCGACGGTGGAGCGGAGGCGCAGAGGAGGCGAGCCGCTGCCGGAGGGATGGCGGGCCCGAACCCTGCGCGGGCCCGGTGTTTCGCGGGACCGGGGTCTCCACCCAGCCCAGGGGAGGACGCATTTTCCGTGGGTGGGGGTTGGGGGGTGCGGGGTGTGGGTGGCGAGGGGTTGGTCAGGCCGGGGTGGGGTGGCGGAAAGGCACGAGAGCTCTGCCCGGGCTGCTCCCAGAGCCTAGGCGGCTGCCCGCGAACCCGCGCGTGCGCAGTACACGGCCCACCTGCTGGTACCTGGGCCGGCGCTGGGATCCCCGGGATGCCCAGGAAAGAATGGCAGCTCTCCGCTCTGTGGAGTCTCTCACCGGGCCTAGACCTGGAAGGCAGGAATCCCAGGCGGGTCGGCCCGGAGGGAACACACGCCCCTCCACGCCGAGCCAGGTGTTCCCCGCGAAAGAGAGGCCACCGGCCACCGCCCTGCCCCGACCCCGTCCCAGCCCCGCGTCCTTTTAAAGCTCCTCCAGCAGAGCCCGGTATTCTTCCTCGCTGAGGGGTGGTTCCAGCGAGGCGGCCTCTTCCGAGGCCTCCAGCTCCCCCGGGGCCTCCGTTTCTAGGAAAGGTTGCGCCCCCTGCAGAAACTCCGGGCTCGCCAGGAGCTCATCCAGCAGGCCGGAGGGGAGTGCAGACGAGCGCCCCGGCTCCTGGAGGAGCCCCGCCTGGGGGGGCGCCCGGATGGCTTGCACCTGCCCCTGCTGCGCGGAGGCCTCCGGGGGCGCGGGCTGGGGAGGTGGGGCTGCCCCGGCTTGGGGTTCCCACGCCGCCCCGGCGACCTGGGGACCCTGGCCCCAGCCCCACCACGGACTCCCCTGGGACGCGGGTGGCGCAAGCCCACCTTGGCCCTGTGGCCCCGCTTGAGCCGGCCAAGGCTGTCCCACCGCGCAAGGGCCCGGCAGGCCGTCGCGCTGCGGGTCCCGGTCCTCCCGGCCTTTGCTCGGGTGCGCAGGCCACCGAGGAGCCTGAGGGTGGGAGAGCGCCCCGTCCGCGGGAGCCAGGGCAGCGTAGGCAAAATCCGCGCGTGCCGGGGCCGCTTGGGAGATCCCTCGTGCCGGCGCGGCCTGGCTGGGCTGGAGCACGGGGACGGCCCTCGCTCCCTGGCTCACGAAAGCCCCCTGGGGGAGAGCCCCAGGCGCGCAGGGCACGCGGGGTGCGGGAAGCGCCGTTCCCCACGCCCCGGCGTGGGCGAAGGTGACCCACGAGGGAGCAGGGTGACACCCACCGGGGGCCGCGTTGCACAGGCCGCCTGCGTGCGCGGGCGCCCTGCCACCCTGTCCCGGGTGCCTGGCCCGTCGATTCTGAAACCAGATCTGAATCCTGGACTCCGGGAGGCCCGTCTCTCTGGCCAGTTCTTCCCTGGCGGCGATGCCTGGAAAGCGATCCTTCTCAAAGGCGCGGAGGAGCAGGGCGGTCTGGGATCCGGTGACGGCGGTCCGCTTTCGCCTGCCTTCTTGCGGGCCGCGTCTCCCGGGCCAGGGCCGAGATTCCCGCCGGTGCTGCCTCAGCTGGCGTGACCTCTCATTCTGAAACCAAATCTGGACCCTGGGCTCCGGAACGCCGATGGCCTGGGCCAGCCCTTCTCTGGTGGCGATGCCCGGGTACGGGTTCCGCTCAAAGCAGGCTCGCAGGGCCTCGCTTTGGCTCGGGGTCCAGACGAGTCTCCTTCGCCGTCCTCGTCCTCGGGCTTCCGCGGGGAGGGGGCCGTCCGAAGGTGTCGGGAGAGCCACCGCGGGGAGCCCCGGCCGGAATTTCACAGACGGACACAGGCAGAGAGAGGCCCGCGGGCTCCCGGGCACCTCAGCCGGCCTGTGCACTGGGCGCAGGTGCAGCCAGGAGACCGGCCCGGACAGCCAGCCAGCCGCTCTTATAAAGACCAACAGGCAGGCAGGCTCCACCCCTTCATGAATGGCGGTGAGCCCTGGGACAGCCCGCCCTCCGGAAGGGTCCCAGGGCGTGGAGGCCCCCTGGGGCCGGGGGGAGGGGGGGCGGTGGTGGTGGTGGTGGTGGTGGTGACGCTGGTGGTGGGGGCGGGGGTGGCGGTGGGGGCGGGAGGGACGAAGCGGAAGGGGGAGAGGGGGAAGGGGTGAGGGGGGCGGGTTTCGGGGTCTGGCTCTCTGGACCTCTCCAGGAATCCCGCGGGAACTGGAGGCCGCTCTCTGGGCTCCCACGCGCCTTCAGCAGGGAGAATCCAGCCTGGAAGGCTGGAGGGGAGTGTGGAACTGAACCTCCGTGGGAGTCTTGAGATTTCCAGGCCCTCTCTCCGTGAAGGAGGCAATGCCTGTGGGTGTCGCCGTGGCCGTGACAGTCTCACACACGCACAGGCGTGTGGCTCTCGTTCATTCCCACGCAGAAGACCAGAGCGAGACCCCAGGGAAAGGATGCATCCCCCGGCGTGATGGCCTGACGATGGATTCCTGTGTCCCGCAACATGGGGAGTCTGCAGTGTGGCCGGTTTGGAAACTGGCAAGGGGAGCGAAGAGACACCATGCCAGTCTTCCACCCTTCCCTGGATGCCTGTGGGTGCCCGCAGAGCTCCGGAAGCAGTCAACATGCTCAGCCTTTCAGGGGCCGGAGAGACGTGAGCAACAGGCCCCCTTGCAGAGGGCACAGCAGCGTGGAATCCCAAATCACGCTTCAGTCGTCCTGAGTGTGGCTCCTCTGTGGTCGGGCCTGTCGGCCTGGCGCTCCGTTGCGAGGCTCAGCCTGGGGAAGTGCGGTCTGTGAACCACGCGGTTGAAAACCCGACGGCAAACCGGGTCCCGGTCTTTTGTCTCTGAGGAAGCCGCCCGTTCCTTGGGCCACGGAATCGGGGCGAATGGGTGCCCCGCCGGCCCGACGCGGTGGCCGTGGGCCCAGCCCTCAGCCCGCGCCGGGCGCTTACCCTTTTCCCGGAGCGCGGGGGTCCCGTTGCTCCCGGAGGCCAGAGACCGTTTATTCTCTCTGCCTTCCTCCCTCTGTCCCTGGCTCCCTCCCGCCCGCCCTCTGTCCCTGAGTCGCTCTGTCTCTCCCTCCGTTCCTCACTGCCTCCCTCTCTCTCCCTCCCTCCCTCCCTCCCTGCCTCCCTCACTCCCAACTTCCCTCCGCCCATCCTTCGGCCCCTCTGGGTCGCCCGTTCGTCTCTCCATCTCTGCCCGCCTTCCCTCCCGCCTGGAACGGTCGGCATCGCCAGCGTGGGCGGGGCCTGGGGTCTGCGTTCAGCCGCCAGGCGCTCCACGGTGGCAGCTGGGAGGCTGCAGGGGCAAGGGCGGGCGGGCGGGCGGGCGACGGTGGAGCGGAGGCGAAGAGGAGGCGAGCCGCCGCTGGAGGGATGGCGGGCCCGGACGCTGCGCGGGCCCGGTGTTTCGCGGGACGGGGTTCTCCACCCAGCCCAGGGGAGGACGCAATGTCCGGGGTGGGGGGTGTGGGTGGCCAGGGGTTGTTCAGGACGGGGTGGGGTGGCGGAAAGGCAAGAGAGCTCTGCCCGGGCTGCTCCCAGAGCCTAGGCGGCTGCCCGCGAACCCGCGCGTGCGCAGTACACGGCCCACCTGCTGGTACCTGGGCCGGCGCTGGGATCCCCGGGATGCCCAGGAAAGAATGGCAGCTCTCCGCTCTGTGGAGTCTCTCACCGGGCCTAGACCTGGAAGGCAGGAATCCCAGGCGGGTCGGCCCGGAGGGAACACACGCCCCTCCACGCCGAGCCAGGTGTTCCCCGCGAAAGAGAGGCCACCGGCCACCGCCCTGCCCCGACCCCGTCCCAGCCCCGCGTCCTTTTAAAGCTCCTCCAGCAGAGCCCGGTATTCTTCCTCGCAGAGGGGTGGTTCCAGCGAGGCGGCCTCTTCCGAGGCCTCCAGCTCCCCCGGGGCCTCCGTTTCTAGGAAAGGTTGCGCCCCCTGCAGAAACTCCGGGCTCGCCAGGAGCTCATCCAGCAGGCCGGAGGGGAGTGCAGACGAGCGCCCCGGCTCCTGGAGGAGCCCCGCCTGGGGGGGCGCCCGGATGGCTTGCACCTGCCCCTGCCGCGCGGAGGCCTCCGGGGGCGCGGGCTGGGGAGGTGGGGCTGCCCCGGCTTGGGGTTCCCACGCCGCCCCGGCGACCTGGGGACCCTGGCCCCAGCCCCACCACGGACTCCCCTGGGACGCGAGGGGCGGGAAATGCAGGGGGTACTTCAGAATTCAGTCTTCCTCACAGAATCGCAAAGTTCACGTTTCACAACCATAAAGAAACTATTTACGCTAAAAATGAGACTTTTTATGGAGTTGCACTTAGAAAACTTCAATGTCTGAGGAAAAAAATCTCTAACGCACAGGGAAACAGGTGGTTTATCCAATACTCTGAAAATAAAATGGGCCGGGTGAGGGGAATGTGAAAATATTATTTCAATTTCATTACATTTTATTTATTTATTTATGTACTTATTTATTTATTTTTGAGACAGTGTCTCCCTCTGTCCCCCAGGCTGGATTACAGTGGCCTGAGCTCAGCTCACTGCAGCCTCCGCATCCTAGGCTCAAGGCATTCTCCTGCCTCAGCCTCCAGCCTAGCTGGGACTAAATGAGCACGCCACCACGCCAGGCAAATTTTTGTCTTTCGTTTAAAGTGTAGAGGAGGTTTCACCATTTGGGCCAGGGTGGTCTTCAACGGCCGACTTCAGGTGACCTGCCCCAACTTGCCTTCCCAAAGTGAAGGGACTATAGGCGTGAGCCACTGCGCCCAGACTATGATAGTATCACACCGAAGCCTGAAGCTGCTCTGCCTTAGGATTTTTCCTGAATTTTACTTTCTTGTCATGATGAGTTGCTAGCTCATATTTTCCGTTGGATCTTTTCGAAAGGCTTTACTGATGAGATTATGGCTTTCTCACAAGGAATACCACTTTGGTGAAACTATACTGAAATTAAGAGTACCTTAAGTTTCCGATACTTATCAAGCACACTATTTGAACACGGCGTGGTAGGTGAAAGTGTAAGAAGCAGAATTTGGCAAACCCCATTATTTTTCAATTTCGACGGTTTCAGGATTTTTGGTTTCAGCCAAACTGAAGAATGTCCTAATGAGCTGTCAATTCACAGGCCATTACAGACAATTTTTGAAACTACATCACAGTGTAATTTAAGGAGTACGATTCTAAAGAAATTTGAACAATCTGGTGGTATTGCTAACACCAAACAAGGTTGTTCAGCTCTTTCATCTTTAAAAACAAACAAACAAAAACATGATGTGGAATTCTCTCATTTTACCAAACAGCCGTACGCTCCCTTGAATATGTGACTGTGAAACCCAAGTAACTGGAAGACAAAAAATGAAGGAAACACCTCATCAGTCTCATTAATAGTTTTGTTGAGAATAATTTATTTTTCAAAAACTGCTGGCTATGTCTTGATATTTTTAGACACGGCTAAGATTGAAATTGCATGAATCCTCTCTCTAACATTCATGCTACTTAAGAAACTTTTCCCAAGATTTGACTGCATTCATTTCATAAAAGCCCTGTCCTCTTCTCCCCTATATATCTATATTAGCACTCTGCCTTCTACCCTCTTCCATAGGAAACACAAATCCGTCAATTGATCACTTAAGCCTTTCCAGTTTGGGTACAACATTTTCTGTAGTTGTACTCCTACGATTTGTCCTTTATACTTCTAAAGACTAGACCCTAGATTATGCATGCTTGGGAATAGTGGAGCTAGCTTGCTTAAACTTTATTTAGGCGTATGCTAATTACTTGTGGGGGGCAAAGGCAGGCTTTGAGGATGTTAAGCTTATCCCCAAATAGTCAATTTTGGAAAAGACACAAGTACAGGCCGGGCGCGGTGGCTCTGACCTGTAATCCCAGCACCTTGGGAGGTCTTCTCGCAGAAGACCAGAGCGAGACCCCAGGGAAAAGATGCATCCCCGGCGTGATGGCCTGACGATGGATTCCTGTGTCCCGCAACATGGGGAGTCTGCAGTGTGGCCGGTTTGGAAACTGGCAAGGAGAGCGAAGAGACACCATGCCGGTCTTCCACCCTTCCCTGGATGCCTGTGGGTGCCCGCAGAGCTCCGGAAGCAAACAGTCAACATGCTCAGCCTTTCGGGGGCCGGAGAGACGTGAGCAACAGGCCCCCTTGCAGAGGGCACAGCAGCGTGGAATCCCAAATCACGCTTCAGTCGTCCTGAGTGTGGCTCCTCTGTGGTCGGGGCTGTCGGCCTGGCGCTCCTTTGCGAGGCTCAGCCTGGGGATGTGCGGTCTGTGAACCACGCGGGTGAAAACCCGACGGCAACCCGGGTCCCGGGCTTTTGTCTCTGAGGTAGCTGCCCGTTCCTTGTTCCACGGAATCGGGGCGAATAGGTGCCCCGCCCTCCCGACGCGGCGGCCGTGGGCCCAGCCCTCAGCCCGCGCCGGGCACTTACCCTTTTCCCGGAGCGCGGGGGTCCCGTTGCTCCCGGAGGCCGGAGACCGTTTTCTCTCTCTGCCTTCCTCCCTCTGTCCCTGGCTCCCTCCCGCCCGCCCTCTGTCCCTGCGTCGCTCTGTCTCTCCCTCCGTTCCTCACTGCCTCCCTCTCTCTCCCTCCCTCCCCCCCTCCCTCCCTCCCTCCCAACTTCCCTCTGCCCATCCTTCGGCCCCTCTGGGTCTCCCGTTCGTCACTCCAACTCTGCCCGCCTTCCCTCCCCCCTGGAGCGGTCGGCATCGCCGGCGCGGGGCCTGGGGTCTGCGTTCAGCCGCCAGGCACTCCACGGTGGCAGCTGGGAGGCTGCAGGGACACGGGCGGGCGACGGTGGAGCGGAGGCGCAGAGGAGGCGAGCCGCTGCCGGAGGGATGGCGGGCCCGAACCCTGCGCGGGCCCGGTGTTTCGCGGGACCGGGGTCTCCACCCAGCCCAGGGGAGGACGCATTTTCCGTGGGTGGGGGTTGGGGGGTGCGGGGTGTGGGTGGCGAGGGGTTGGTCAGGCCGGGGTGGGGTGGCGGAAAGGCACGAGAGCTCTGCCCGGGCTGCTCCCAGAGCCTAGGCGGCTGCCCGCGAACCCGCGCGTGCGCAGTACACGGCCCACCTGCTGGTACCTGGGCCGGCGCTGGGATCCCCGGGATGCCCAGGAAAGAATGGCAGCTCTCCGCTCTGTGGAGTCTCTCACCGGGCCTAGACCTGGAAGGCAGGAATCCCAGGCGGGTCGGCCCGGAGGGAACACACGCCCCTCCACGCCGAGCCAGGTGTTCCCCGCGAAAGAGAGGCCACCGGCCACCGCCCTGCCCCGACCCCGTCCCAGCCCCGCGTCCTTTTAAAGCTCCTCCAGCAGAGCCCGGTATTCTTCCTCGCTGAGGGGTGGTTCCAGCGAGGCGGCCTCTTCCGAGGCCTCCAGCTCCCCCGGGGCCTCCGTTTCTAGGAAAGGTTGCGCCCCCTGCAGAAACTCCGGGCTCGCCAGGAGCTCATCCAGCAGGCCGGAGGGGAGTGCAGACGAGCGCCCCGGCTCCTGGAGGAGCCCCGCCTGGGGGGGCGCCCGGATGGCTTGCACCTGCCCCTGCTGCGCGGAGGCCTCCGGGGGCGCGGGCTGGGGAGGTGGGGCTGCCCCGGCTTGGGGTTCCCACGCCGCCCCGGCGACCTGGGGACCCTGGCCCCAGCCCCACCACGGACTCCCCTGGGACGCGGGTGGCGCAAGCCCACCTTGGCCCTGTGGCCCCGCTTGAGCCGGCCAAGGCTGTCCCACCGCGCAAGGGCCCGGCAGGCCGTCGCGCTGCGGGTCCCGGTCCTCCCGGCCTTTGCTCGGGTGCGCAGGCCACCGAGGAGCCTGAGGGTGGGAGAGCGCCCCGTCCGCGGGAGCCAGGGCAGCGTAGGCAAAATCCGCGCGTGCCGGGGCCGCTTGGGAGATCCCTCGTGCCGGCGCGGCCTGGCTGGGCTGGAGCACGGGGACGGCCCTCGCTCCCTGGCTCACGAAAGCCCCCTGGGGGAGAGCCCCAGGCGCGCAGGGCACGCGGGGTGCGGGAAGCGCCGTTCCCCACGCCCCGGCGTGGGCGAAGGTGACCCACGAGGGAGCAGGGTGACACCCACCGGGGGCCGCGTTGCACAGGCCGCCTGCGTGCGCGGGCGCCCTGCCACCCTGTCCCGGGTGCCTGGCCCGTCGATTCTGAAACCAGATCTGAATCCTGGACTCCGGGAGGCCCGTCTCTCTGGCCAGTTCTTCCCTGGCGGCGATGCCTGGAAAGCGATCCTTCTCAAAGGCGCGGAGGAGCAGGGCGGTCTGGGATCCGGTGACGGCGGTCCGCTTTCGCCTGCCTTCTTGCGGGCCGCGTCTCCCGGGCCAGGGCCGAGATTCCCGCCGGTGCTGCCTCAGCTGGCGTGACCTCTCATTCTGAAACCAAATCTGGACCCTGGGCTCCGGAACGCCGATGGCCTGGGCCAGCCCTTCTCTGGTGGCGATGCCCGGGTACGGGTTCCGCTCAAAGCAGGCTCGCAGGGCCTCGCTTTGGCTCGGGGTCCAGACGAGTCTCCTTCGCCGTCCTCGTCCTCGGGCTTCCGCGGGGAGGGGGCCGTCCGAAGGTGTCGGGAGAGCCACCGCGGGGAGCCCCGGCCGGAATTTCACAGACGGACACAGGCAGAGAGAGGCCCGCGGGCTCCCGGGCACCTCAGCCGGCCTGTGCACTGGGCGCAGGTGCAGCCAGGAGACCGGCCCGGACAGCCAGCCAGCCGCTCTTATAAAGACCAACAGGCAGGCAGGCTCCACCCCTTCATGAATGGCGGTGAGCCCTGGGACAGCCCGCCCTCCGGAAGGGTCCCAGGGCGTGGAGGCCCCCTGGGGCCGGGGGGAGGGGGGGCGGTGGTGGTGGTGGTGGTGGTGGTGACGCTGGTGGTGGGGGCGGGGGTGGCGGTGGGGGCGGGAGGGACGAAGCGGAAGGGGGAGAGGGGGAAGGGGTGAGGGGGGCGGGTTTCGGGGTCTGGCTCTCTGGACCTCTCCAGGAATCCCGCGGGAACTGGAGGCCGCTCTCTGGGCTCCCACGCGCCTTCAGCAGGGAGAATCCAGCCTGGAAGGCTGGAGGGGAGTGTGGAACTGAACCTCCGTGGGAGTCTTGAGATTTCCAGGCCCTCTCTCCGTGAAGGAGGCAATGCCTGTGGGTGTCGCCGTGGCCGTGACAGTCTCACACACGCACAGGCGTGTGGCTCTCGTTCATTCCCACGCAGAAGACCAGAGCGAGACCCCAGGGAAAGGATGCATCCCCCGGCGTGATGGCCTGACGATGGATTCCTGTGTCCCGCAACATGGGGAGTCTGCAGTGTGGCCGGTTTGGAAACTGGCAAGGGGAGCGAAGAGACACCATGCCAGTCTTCCACCCTTCCCTGGATGCCTGTGGGTGCCCGCAGAGCTCCGGAAGCAGTCAACATGCTCAGCCTTTCAGGGGCCGGAGAGACGTGAGCAACAGGCCCCCTTGCAGAGGGCACAGCAGCGTGGAATCCCAAATCACGCTTCAGTCGTCCTGAGTGTGGCTCCTCTGTGGTCGGGCCTGTCGGCCTGGCGCTCCGTTGCGAGGCTCAGCCTGGGGAAGTGCGGTCTGTGAACCACGCGGTTGAAAACCCGACGGCAAACCGGGTCCCGGTCTTTTGTCTCTGAGGAAGCCGCCCGTTCCTTGGGCCACGGAATCGGGGCGAATGGGTGCCCCGCCGGCCCGACGCGGTGGCCGTGGGCCCAGCCCTCAGCCCGCGCCGGGCGCTTACCCTTTTCCCGGAGCGCGGGGGTCCCGTTGCTCCCGGAGGCCAGAGACCGTTTATTCTCTCTGCCTTCCTCCCTCTGTCCCTGGCTCCCTCCCGCCCGCCCTCTGTCCCTGAGTCGCTCTGTCTCTCCCTCCGTTCCTCACTGCCTCCCTCTCTCTCCCTCCCTCCCTCCCTCCCTGCCTCCCTCACTCCCAACTTCCCTCCGCCCATCCTTCGGCCCCTCTGGGTCGCCCGTTCGTCTCTCCATCTCTGCCCGCCTTCCCTCCCGCCTGGAACGGTCGGCATCGCCAGCGTGGGCGGGGCCTGGGGTCTGCGTTCAGCCGCCAGGCGCTCCACGGTGGCAGCTGGGAGGCTGCAGGGGCAAGGGCGGGCGGGCGGGCGGGCGACGGTGGAGCGGAGGCGAAGAGGAGGCGAGCCGCCGCTGGAGGGATGGCGGGCCCGGACGCTGCGCGGGCCCGGTGTTTCGCGGGACGGGGTTCTCCACCCAGCCCAGGGGAGGACGCAATGTCCGGGGTGGGGGGTGTGGGTGGCCAGGGGTTGTTCAGGACGGGGTGGGGTGGCGGAAAGGCAAGAGAGCTCTGCCCGGGCTGCTCCCAGAGCCTAGGCGGCTGCCCGCGAACCCGCGCGTGCGCAGTACACGGCCCACCTGCTGGTACCTGGGCCGGCGCTGGGATCCCCGGGATGCCCAGGAAAGAATGGCAGCTCTCCGCTCTGTGGAGTCTCTCACCGGGCCTAGACCTGGAAGGCAGGAATCCCAGGCGGGTCGGCCCGGAGGGAACACACGCCCCTCCACGCCGAGCCAGGTGTTCCCCGCGAAAGAGAGGCCACCGGCCACCGCCCTGCCCCGACCCCGTCCCAGCCCCGCGTCCTTTTAAAGCTCCTCCAGCAGAGCCCGGTATTCTTCCTCGCAGAGGGGTGGTTCCAGCGAGGCGGCCTCTTCCGAGGCCTCCAGCTCCCCCGGGGCCTCCGTTTCTAGGAAAGGTTGCGCCCCCTGCAGAAACTCCGGGCTCGCCAGGAGCTCATCCAGCAGGCCGGAGGGGAGTGCAGACGAGCGCCCCGGCTCCTGGAGGAGCCCCGCCTGGGGGGGCGCCCGGATGGCTTGCACCTGCCCCTGCCGCGCGGAGGCCTCCGGGGGCGCGGGCTGGGGAGGTGGGGCTGCCCCGGCTTGGGGTTCCCACGCCGCCCCGGCGACCTGGGGACCCTGGCCCCAGCCCCACCACGGACTCCCCTGGGACGCGAGGGGCGGGAAATGCAGGGGGTACTTCAGAATTCAGTCTTCCTCACAGAATCGCAAAGTTCACGTTTCACAACCATAAAGAAACTATTTACGCTAAAAATGAGACTTTTTATGGAGTTGCACTTAGAAAACTTCAATGTCTGAGGAAAAAAATCTCTAACGCACAGGGAAACAGGTGGTTTATCCAATACTCTGAAAATAAAATGGGCCGGGTGAGGGGAATGTGAAAATATTATTTCAATTTCATTTTATTTTATTTATTTATTTATGTACTTATTTATTTATTTTTGAGACAGTGTCTCCCTCTGTCCCCCAGGCTGGATTACAGTGGCCTGAGCTCAGCTCACTGCAGCCTCCGCATCCTAGGCTCAAGGCATTCTCCTGCCTCAGCCTCCAGCCTAGCTGGGACTAAATGAGCACGCCACCACGCCAGGCAAATTTTTGTCTTTCGTTTAAAGTGTAGAGGAGGTTTCACCATTTGGGCCAGGGTGGTCTTCAACGGCCGACTTCAGGTGACCTGCCCCAACTTGCCTTCCCAAAGTGAAGGGACTATAGGCGTGAGCCACTGCGCCCAGACTATGATAGTATCACACCGAAGCCTGAAGCTGCTCTGCCTTAGGATTTTTCCTGAATTTTACTTTCTTGTCATGATGAGTTGCTAGCTCATATTTTCCGTTGGATCTTTTCGAAAGGCTTTACTGATGAGATTATGGCTTTCTCACAAGGAATACCACTTTGGTGAAACTATACTGAAATTAAGAGTACCTTAAGTTTCCGATACTTATCAAGCACACTATTTGAACACGGCGTGGTAGGTGAAAGTGTAAGAAGCAGAATTTGGCAAACCCCATTATTTTTCAATTTCGACGGTTTCAGGATTTTTGGTTTCAGCCAAACTGAAGAATGTCCTAATGAGCTGTCAATTCACAGGCCATTACAGACCATTTTTGAAACTACATCACAGTGTAATTTAAGGAGTACGATTCTAAAGAAATTTGAACAATCTGGTGGTATTGCTAACACCAAACAAGGTTGTTCAGCTCTTTCATCTTTAAAAACAAACAAACAAAAACATGATGTGGAATTCTCTCATTTTACCAAACAGCCGTACGCTCCCTTGAATATGTGACTGTGAAACCCAAGTAACTGGAAGACAAAAAATGAAGGAAACACCTCATCAGTCTCATTAATAGTTTTGTTGAGAATAATTTATTTTTCAAAAACTGCTGGCTATGTCTTGATATTTTTAGACACGGCTAAGATTGAAATTGCATGAATCCTCTCTCTAACATTCATGCTACTTAAGAAACTTTTCCCAAGATTTGACTGCATTCATTTCATAAAAGCCCTGTCCTCTTCTCCCCTATATATCTATATTAGCACTCTGCCTTCTACCCTCTTCCATAGGAAACACAAATCCGTCAATTGATCACTTAAGCCTTTCCAGTTTGGGTACAACATTTTCTGTAGTTGTACTCCTACGATTTGTCTTTTATACTTCTAAAGACTAGACCCTAGATTATGCATGCTTGGGAATAGTGGAGCTAGCTTGCTTAAACTTTATTTAGGCGTATGCTAATTACTTGTGGGGGGCAAAGGCAGGCTTTGAGGATGTTAAGCTTATCCCCAAATAGTCAATTTTGGAAAAGACACAAGTACAGGCCGGGCGCGGTGGCTCTGACCTGTAATCCCAGCACCTTGGGAGGTCTTCTCGCAGAAGACCAGAGCGAGACCCCAGGGAAAAGATGCATCCCCGGCGTGATGGCCTGACGATGGATTCCTGTGTCCCGCAACATGGGGAGTCTGCAGTGTGGCCGGTTTGGAAACTGGCAAGGAGAGCGAAGAGACACCATGCCGGTCTTCCACCCTTCCCTGGATGCCTGTGGGTGCCCGCAGAGCTCCGGAAGCAAACAGTCAACATGCTCAGCCTTTCGGGGGCCGGAGAGACGTGAGCAACAGGCCCCCTTGCAGAGGGCACAGCAGCGTGGAATCCCAAATCACGCTTCAGTCGTCCTGAGTGTGGCTCCTCTGTGGTCGGGGCTGTCGGCCTGGCGCTCCTTTGCGAGGCTCAGCCTGGGGATGTGCGGTCTGTGAACCACGCGGGTGAAAACCCGACGGCAACCCGGGTCCCGGGCTTTTGTCTCTGAGGTAGCTGCCCGTTCCTTGTTCCACGGAATCGGGGCGAATAGGTGCCCCGCCCTCCCGACGCGGCGGCCGTGGGCCCAGCCCTCAGCCCGCGCCGGGCACTTACCCTTTTCCCGGAGCGCGGGGGTCCCGTTGCTCCCGGAGGCCGGAGACCGTTTTCTCTCTCTGCCTTCCTCCCTCTGTCCCTGGCTCCCTCCCGCCCGCCCTCTGTCCCTGCGTCGCTCTGTCTCTCCCTCCGTTCCTCACTGCCTCCCTCTCTCTCCCTCCCTCCCCCCCTCCCTCCCTCCCTCCCAACTTCCCTCTGCCCATCCTTCGGCCCCTCTGGGTCTCCCGTTCGTCACTCCAACTCTGCCCGCCTTCCCTCCCCCCTGGAGCGGTCGGCATCGCCGGCGCGGGGCCTGGGGTCTGCGTTCAGCCGCCAGGCACTCCACGGTGGCAGCTGGGAGGCTGCAGGGACACGGGCGGGCGACGGTGGAGCGGAGGCGCAGAGGAGGCGAGCCGCTGCCGGAGGGATGGCGGGCCCGAACCCTGCGCGGGCCCGGTGTTTCGCGGGACCGGGGTCTCCACCCAGCCCAGGGGAGGACGCATTTTCCGTGGGTGGGGGTTGGGGGGTGCGGGGTGTGGGTGGCGAGGGGTTGGTCAGGCCGGGGTGGGGTGGCGGAAAGGCACGAGAGCTCTGCCCGGGCTGCTCCCAGAGCCTAGGCGGCTGCCCGCGAACCCGCGCGTGCGCAGTACACGGCCCACCTGCTGGTACCTGGGCCGGCGCTGGGATCCCCGGGATGCCCAGGAAAGAATGGCAGCTCTCCGCTCTGTGGAGTCTCTCACCGGGCCTAGACCTGGAAGGCAGGAATCCCAGGCGGGTCGGCCCGGAGGGAACACACGCCCCTCCACGCCGAGCCAGGTGTTCCCCGCGAAAGAGAGGCCACCGGCCACCGCCCTGCCCCGACCCCGTCCCAGCCCCGCGTCCTTTTAAAGCTCCTCCAGCAGAGCCCGGTATTCTTCCTCGCTGAGGGGTGGTTCCAGCGAGGCGGCCTCTTCCGAGGCCTCCAGCTCCCCCGGGGCCTCCGTTTCTAGGAAAGGTTGCGCCCCCTGCAGAAACTCCGGGCTCGCCAGGAGCTCATCCAGCAGGCCGGAGGGGAGTGCAGACGAGCGCCCCGGCTCCTGGAGGAGCCCCGCCTGGGGGGGCGCCCGGATGGCTTGCACCTGCCCCTGCTGCGCGGAGGCCTCCGGGGGCGCGGGCTGGGGAGGTGGGGCTGCCCCGGCTTGGGGTTCCCACGCCGCCCCGGCGACCTGGGGACCCTGGCCCCAGCCCCACCACGGACTCCCCTGGGACGCGGGTGGCGCAAGCCCACCTTGGCCCTGTGGCCCCGCTTGAGCCGGCCAAGGCTGTCCCACCGCGCAAGGGCCCGGCAGGCCGTCGCGCTGCGGGTCCCGGTCCTCCCGGCCTTTGCTCGGGTGCGCAGGCCACCGAGGAGCCTGAGGGTGGGAGAGCGCCCCGTCCGCGGGAGCCAGGGCAGCGTAGGCAAAATCCGCGCGTGCCGGGGCCGCTTGGGAGATCCCTCGTGCCGGCGCGGCCTGGCTGGGCTGGAGCACGGGGACGGCCCTCGCTCCCTGGCTCACGAAAGCCCCCTGGGGGAGAGCCCCAGGCGCGCAGGGCACGCGGGGTGCGGGAAGCGCCGTTCCCCACGCCCCGGCGTGGGCGAAGGTGACCCACGAGGGAGCAGGGTGACACCCACCGGGGGCCGCGTTGCACAGGCCGCCTGCGTGCGCGGGCGCCCTGCCACCCTGTCCCGGGTGCCTGGCCCGTCGATTCTGAAACCAGATCTGAATCCTGGACTCCGGGAGGCCCGTCTCTCTGGCCAGTTCTTCCCTGGCGGCGATGCCTGGAAAGCGATCCTTCTCAAAGGCGCGGAGGAGCAGGGCGGTCTGGGATCCGGTGACGGCGGTCCGCTTTCGCCTGCCTTCTTGCGGGCCGCGTCTCCCGGGCCAGGGCCGAGATTCCCGCCGGTGCTGCCTCAGCTGGCGTGACCTCTCATTCTGAAACCAAATCTGGACCCTGGGCTCCGGAACGCCGATGGCCTGGGCCAGCCCTTCTCTGGTGGCGATGCCCGGGTACGGGTTCCGCTCAAAGCAGGCTCGCAGGGCCTCGCTTTGGCTCGGGGTCCAGACGAGTCTCCTTCGCCGTCCTCGTCCTCGGGCTTCCGCGGGGAGGGGGCCGTCCGAAGGTGTCGGGAGAGCCACCGCGGGGAGCCCCGGCCGGAATTTCACAGACGGACACAGGCAGAGAGAGGCCCGCGGGCTCCCGGGCACCTCAGCCGGCCTGTGCACTGGGCGCAGGTGCAGCCAGGAGACCGGCCCGGACAGCCAGCCAGCCGCTCTTATAAAGACCAACAGGCAGGCAGGCTCCACCCCTTCATGAATGGCGGTGAGCCCTGGGACAGCCCGCCCTCCGGAAGGGTCCCAGGGCGTGGAGGCCCCCTGGGGCCGGGGGGAGGGGGGGCGGTGGTGGTGGTGGTGGTGGTGGTGACGCTGGTGGTGGGGGCGGGGGTGGCGGTGGGGGCGGGAGGGACGAAGCGGAAGGGGGAGAGGGGGAAGGGGTGAGGGGGGCGGGTTTCGGGGTCTGGCTCTCTGGACCTCTCCAGGAATCCCGCGGGAACTGGAGGCCGCTCTCTGGGCTCCCACGCGCCTTCAGCAGGGAGAATCCAGCCTGGAAGGCTGGAGGGGAGTGTGGAACTGAACCTCCGTGGGAGTCTTGAGATTTCCAGGCCCTCTCTCCGTGAAGGAGGCAATGCCTGTGGGTGTCGCCGTGGCCGTGACAGTCTCACACACGCACAGGCGTGTGGCTCTCGTTCATTCCCACGCAGAAGACCAGAGCGAGACCCCAGGGAAAGGATGCATCCCCCGGCGTGATGGCCTGACGATGGATTCCTGTGTCCCGCAACATGGGGAGTCTGCAGTGTGGCCGGTTTGGAAACTGGCAAGGGGAGCGAAGAGACACCATGCCAGTCTTCCACCCTTCCCTGGATGCCTGTGGGTGCCCGCAGAGCTCCGGAAGCAGTCAACATGCTCAGCCTTTCAGGGGCCGGAGAGACGTGAGCAACAGGCCCCCTTGCAGAGGGCACAGCAGCGTGGAATCCCAAATCACGCTTCAGTCGTCCTGAGTGTGGCTCCTCTGTGGTCGGGCCTGTCGGCCTGGCGCTCCGTTGCGAGGCTCAGCCTGGGGAAGTGCGGTCTGTGAACCACGCGGTTGAAAACCCGACGGCAAACCGGGTCCCGGTCTTTTGTCTCTGAGGAAGCCGCCCGTTCCTTGGGCCACGGAATCGGGGCGAATGGGTGCCCCGCCGGCCCGACGCGGTGGCCGTGGGCCCAGCCCTCAGCCCGCGCCGGGCGCTTACCCTTTTCCCGGAGCGCGGGGGTCCCGTTGCTCCCGGAGGCCAGAGACCGTTTATTCTCTCTGCCTTCCTCCCTCTGTCCCTGGCTCCCTCCCGCCCGCCCTCTGTCCCTGAGTCGCTCTGTCTCTCCCTCCGTTCCTCACTGCCTCCCTCTCTCTCCCTCCCTCCCTCCCTCCCTGCCTCCCTCACTCCCAACTTCCCTCCGCCCATCCTTCGGCCCCTCTGGGTCGCCCGTTCGTCTCTCCATCTCTGCCCGCCTTCCCTCCCGCCTGGAACGGTCGGCATCGCCAGCGTGGGCGGGGCCTGGGGTCTGCGTTCAGCCGCCAGGCGCTCCACGGTGGCAGCTGGGAGGCTGCAGGGGCAAGGGCGGGCGGGCGGGCGGGCGACGGTGGAGCGGAGGCGAAGAGGAGGCGAGCCGCCGCTGGAGGGATGGCGGGCCCGGACGCTGCGCGGGCCCGGTGTTTCGCGGGACGGGGTTCTCCACCCAGCCCAGGGGAGGACGCAATGTCCGGGGTGGGGGGTGTGGGTGGCCAGGGGTTGTTCAGGACGGGGTGGGGTGGCGGAAAGGCAAGAGAGCTCTGCCCGGGCTGCTCCCAGAGCCTAGGCGGCTGCCCGCGAACCCGCGCGTGCGCAGTACACGGCCCACCTGCTGGTACCTGGGCCGGCGCTGGGATCCCCGGGATGCCCAGGAAAGAATGGCAGCTCTCCGCTCTGTGGAGTCTCTCACCGGGCCTAGACCTGGAAGGCAGGAATCCCAGGCGGGTCGGCCCGGAGGGAACACACGCCCCTCCACGCCGAGCCAGGTGTTCCCCGCGAAAGAGAGGCCACCGGCCACCGCCCTGCCCCGACCCCGTCCCAGCCCCGCGTCCTTTTAAAGCTCCTCCAGCAGAGCCCGGTATTCTTCCTCGCAGAGGGGTGGTTCCAGCGAGGCGGCCTCTTCCGAGGCCTCCAGCTCCCCCGGGGCCTCCGTTTCTAGGAAAGGTTGCGCCCCCTGCAGAAACTCCGGGCTCGCCAGGAGCTCATCCAGCAGGCCGGAGGGGAGTGCAGACGAGCGCCCCGGCTCCTGGAGGAGCCCCGCCTGGGGGGGCGCCCGGATGGCTTGCACCTGCCCCTGCCGCGCGGAGGCCTCCGGGGGCGCGGGCTGGGGAGGTGGGGCTGCCCCGGCTTGGGGTTCCCACGCCGCCCCGGCGACCTGGGGACCCTGGCCCCAGCCCCACCACGGACTCCCCTGGGACGCGAGGGGCGGGAAATGCAGGGGGTACTTCAGAATTCAGTCTTCCTCACAGAATCGCAAAGTTCACGTTTCACAACCATAAAGAAACTATTTACGCTAAAAATGAGACTTTTTATGGAGTTGCACTTAGAAAACTTCAATGTCTGAGGAAAAAAATCTCTAACGCACAGGGAAACAGGTGGTTTATCCAATACTCTGAAAATAAAATGGGCCGGGTGAGGGGAATGTGAAAATATTATTTCAATTTCATTACATTTTATTTATTTATTTATGTACTTATTTATTTATTTTTGAGACAGTGTCTCCCTCTGTCCCCCAGGCTGGATTACAGTGGCCTGAGCTCAGCTCACTGCAGCCTCCGCATCCTAGGCTCAAGGCATTCTCCTGCCTCAGCCTCCAGCCTAGCTGGGACTAAATGAGCACGCCACCACGCCAGGCAAATTTTTGTCTTTCGTTTAAAGTGTAGAGGAGGTTTCACCATTTGGGCCAGGGTGGTCTTCAACGGCCGACTTCAGGTGACCTGCCCCAACTTGCCTTCCCAAAGTGAAGGGACTATAGGCGTGAGCCACTGCGCCCAGACTATGATAGTATCACACCGAAGCCTGAAGCTGCTCTGCCTTAGGATTTTTCCTGAATTTTACTTTCTTGTCATGATGAGTTGCTAGCTCATATTTTCCGTTGGATCTTTTCGAAAGGCTTTACTGATGAGATTATGGCTTTCTCACAAGGAATACCACTTTGGTGAAACTATACTGAAATTAAGAGTACCTTAAGTTTCCGATACTTATCAAGCACACTATTTGAACACGGCGTGGTAGGTGAAAGTGTAAGAAGCAGAATTTGGCAAACCCCATTATTTTTCAATTTCGACGGTTTCAGGATTTTTGGTTTCAGCCAAACTGAAGAATGTCCTAATGAGCTGTCAATTCACAGGCCATTACAGACCATTTTTGAAACTACATCACAGTGTAATTTAAGGAGTACGATTCTAAAGAAATTTGAACAATCTGGTGGTATTGCTAACACCAAACAAGGTTGTTCAGCTCTTTCATCTTTAAAAACAAACAAACAAAAACATGATGTGGAATTCTCTCATTTTACCAAACAGCCGTACGCTCCCTTGAATATGTGACTGTGAAACCCAAGTAACTGGAAGACAAAAAATGAAGGAAACACCTCATCAGTCTCATTAATAGTTTTGTTGAGAATAATTTATTTTTCAAAAACTGCTGGCTATGTCTTGATATTTTTAGACACGGCTAAGATTGAAATTGCATGAATCCTCTCTCTAACATTCATGCTACTTAAGAAACTTTTCCCAAGATTTGACTGCATTCATTTCATAAAAGCCCTGTCCTCTTCTCCCCTATATATCTATATTAGCACTCTGCCTTCTACCCTCTTCCATAGGAAACACAAATCCGTCAATTGATCACTTAAGCCTTTCCAGTTTGGGTACAACATTTTCTGTAGTTGTACTCCTACGATTTGTCCTTTATACTTCTAAAGACTAGACCCTAGATTATGCATGCTTGGGAATAGTGGAGCTAGCTTGCTTAAACTTTATTTAGGCGTATGCTAATTACTTGTGGGGGGCAAAGGCAGGCTTTGAGGATGTTAAGCTTATCCCCAAATAGTCAATTTTGGAAAAGACACAAGTACAGGCCGGGCGCGGTGGCTCTGACCTGTAATCCCAGCACCTTGGGAGGTCTTCTCGCAGAAGACCAGAGCGAGACCCCAGGGAAAAGATGCATCCCCGGCGTGATGGCCTGACGATGGATTCCTGTGTCCCGCAACATGGGGAGTCTGCAGTGTGGCCGGTTTGGAAACTGGCAAGGAGAGCGAAGAGACACCATGCCGGTCTTCCACCCTTCCCTGGATGCCTGTGGGTGCCCGCAGAGCTCCGGAAGCAAACAGTCAACATGCTCAGCCTTTCGGGGGCCGGAGAGACGTGAGCAACAGGCCCCCTTGCAGAGGGCACAGCAGCGTGGAATCCCAAATCACGCTTCAGTCGTCCTGAGTGTGGCTCCTCTGTGGTCGGGGCTGTCGGCCTGGCGCTCCTTTGCGAGGCTCAGCCTGGGGATGTGCGGTCTGTGAACCACGCGGGTGAAAACCCGACGGCAACCCGGGTCCCGGGCTTTTGTCTCTGAGGTAGCTGCCCGTTCCTTGTTCCACGGAATCGGGGCGAATAGGTGCCCCGCCCTCCCGACGCGGCGGCCGTGGGCCCAGCCCTCAGCCCGCGCCGGGCACTTACCCTTTTCCCGGAGCGCGGGGGTCCCGTTGCTCCCGGAGGCCGGAGACCGTTTTCTCTCTCTGCCTTCCTCCCTCTGTCCCTGGCTCCCTCCCGCCCGCCCTCTGTCCCTGCGTCGCTCTGTCTCTCCCTCCGTTCCTCACTGCCTCCCTCTCTCTCCCTCCCTCCCCCCCTCCCTCCCTCCCTCCCAACTTCCCTCTGCCCATCCTTCGGCCCCTCTGGGTCTCCCGTTCGTCACTCCAACTCTGCCCGCCTTCCCTCCCCCCTGGAGCGGTCGGCATCGCCGGCGCGGGGCCTGGGGTCTGCGTTCAGCCGCCAGGCACTCCACGGTGGCAGCTGGGAGGCTGCAGGGACACGGGCGGGCGACGGTGGAGCGGAGGCGCAGAGGAGGCGAGCCGCTGCCGGAGGGATGGCGGGCCCGAACCCTGCGCGGTCCCGGTGTTTCGCGGGACCGGGGTCTCCACCCAGCCCAGGGGAGGACGCATTTTCCGTGGGTGGGGGTTGGGGGGTGCGGGGTGTGGGTGGCGAGGGGTTGGTCAGGCCGGGGTGGGGTGGCGGAAAGGCACGAGAGCTCTGCCCGGGCTGCTCCCAGAGCCTAGGCGGCTGCCCGCGAACCCGCGCGTGCGCAGTACACGGCCCACCTGCTGGTACCTGGGCCGGCGCTGGGATCCCCGGGATGCCCAGGAAAGAATGGCAGCTCTCCGCTCTGTGGAGTCTCTCACCGGGCCTAGACCTGGAAGGCAGGAATCCCAGGCGGGTCGGCCCGGAGGGAACACACGCCCCTCCACGCCGAGCCAGGTGTTCCCCGCGAAAGAGAGGCCACCGGCCACCGCCCTGCCCCGACCCCGTCCCAGCCCCGCGTCCTTTTAAAGCTCCTCCAGCAGAGCCCGGTATTCTTCCTCGCTGAGGGGTGGTTCCAGCGAGGCGGCCTCTTCCGAGGCCTCCAGCTCCCCCGTGGCCTGGCCTCCGTTTCTAGGAAAGGTTGCGCCCCCTGCAGAATCTCCGGGCTCGCCAGGAGCTCATCCAGCAGGCCGGAGGGGAGTGCAGACGAGCGCCCCGGCTCCTGGAGGAGCCCCGCCTGGGGGGGCGCCCGGATGGCTTGCACCTGCCCCTGCCGCGCGGAGGCCTCCGTGGGCGCGGGCTGGGGAGTTGGGGCTGCCCCGGCTTGGGGTTCCCACGCCGCCCCGGCGACCTGGGGACCCTGGCCCCAGCCCCACCACGGACTCCCCTGGGACGCGAGGGGCGGGAAATGCAGGGGGTACTTCAGAATTCAGTCTTCCTCACAGAATCGCAAAGTTCACGTTTCACAACCATAAAGAAACTATTTACGCTAAAAATGAGACTTTTTATGGAGTTGCACTTAGAAAACTTCAATGTCTGAGGAAAAAAATCTCTAACGCACAGGGAAACAGGTGGTTTATCCAATACTCTGAAAATAAAATGGGCCGGGTGAGGGGAATGTGAAAATATTATTTCAATTTCATTTCATTTTATTTATTTATTTATGTACTTATTTATTTATTTTTGAGACAGTGTCTCCCTCTGTCCCCCAGGCTGGATTACAGTGGCCTGAGCTCAGCTCACTGCAGCCTCCGCATCCTAGGCTCAAGGCATTCTCCTGCCTCAGCCTCCAGCCTAGCTGGGACTAAATGAGCACGCCACCACGCCAGGCAAATTTTTGTCTTTCGTTTAAAGTGTAGAGGAGGTTTCACCATTTGGGCCAGGGTGGTCTTCAACGGCCGACTTCAGGTGACCTGCCCCAACTTGCCTTCCCAAAGTGAAGGGACTATAGGCGTGAGCCACTGCGCCCAGACTATGATAGTATCACACCGAAGCCTGAAGCTGCTCTGCCTTAGGATTTTTCCTGAATTTTACTTTCTTGTCATGATGAGTTGCTAGCTCATATTTTCCGTTGGATCTTTTCGAAAGGCTTTACTGATGAGATTATGGCTTTCTCACAAAGAATACCACTTTGGTGAAACTATACTGAAATTAAGAGTACCTTAAGTTTCCGATACTTATCAAGCACACTATTTGAACACGGCGTGGTAGGTGAAAGTGTAAGAAGCAGAATTTGGCAAACCCCATTATTTTTCAATTTCGACGGTTTCAGGATTTTTGGTTTCAGCCAAACTGAAGAATGTCCTAATGAGCTGTCAATTCACAGGCCATTACAGACCATTTTTGAAACTACATCACAGTGTAATTTAAGGAGTACGATTCTAAAGAAATTTGAACAATCTGGTGGTATTGCTAACACCAAACAAGGTTGTTCAGCTCTTTCATCTTTAAAAACAAACAAACAAAAACATGATGTGGAATTCTCTCATTTTACCAAACAGCCGTACGCTCCCTTGAATATGTGACTGTGAAACCCAAGTAACTGGAAGACAAAAAATGAAGGAAACACCTCATCAGTCTCATTAATAGTTTTGTTGAGAATAATTTATTTTTCAAAAACTGCTGGCTATGTCTTGATATTTTTAGACACGGCTAAGATTGAAATTGCATGAATCCTCTCTCTAACATTCATGCTACTTAAGAAACTTTTCCCAAGATTTGACTGCATTCATTTCATAAAAGCCCTGTCCTCTTCTCCCCTATATATCTATATTAGCACTCTGCCTTCTACCCTCTTCCATAGGAAACACAAATCCGTCAATTGATCACTTAAGCCTTTCCAGTTTGGGTACAACATTTTCTGTAGTTGTACTCCTACGATTTGTCCTTTATACTTCTAAAGACTAGACCCTAGATTATGCATGCTTGGGAATAGTGGAGCTAGCTTGCTTAAACTTTATTTAGGCGTATGCTAATTACTTGTGGGGGGCAAAGGCAGGCTTTGAGGATGTTAAGCTTATCCCCAAATAGTCAATTTTGGAAAAGACACAAGTACAGGCCGGGCGCGGTGGCTCTGACCTGTAATCCCAGCACCTTGGGAGGTCTTCTCGCAGAAGACCAGAGCGAGACCCCAGGGAAAAGATGCATCCCCGGCGTGATGGCCTGACGATGGATTCCTGTGTCCCGCAACATGGGGAGTCTGCAGTGTGGCCGGTTTGGAAACTGGCAAGGAGAGCGAAGAGACACCATGCCGGTCTTCCACCCTTCCCTGGATGCCTGTGGGTGCCCGCAGAGCTCCGGAAGCAAACAGTCAACATGCTCAGCCTTTCGGGGGCCGGAGAGACGTGAGCAACAGGCCCCCTTGCAGAGGGCACAGCAGCGTGGAATCCCAAATCACGCTTCAGTCGTCCTGAGTGTGGCTCCTCTGTGGTCGGGGCTGTCGGCCTGGCGCTCCTTTGCGAGGCTCAGCCTGGGGATGTGCGGTCTGTGAACCACGCGGGTGAAAACCCGACGGCAACCCGGGTCCCGGGCTTTTGTCTCTGAGGTAGCTGCCCGTTCCTTGTTCCACGGAATCGGGGCGAATAGGTGCCCCGCCCTCCCGACGCGGCGGCCGTGGGCCCAGCCCTCAGCCCGCGCCGGGCACTTACCCTTTTCCCGGAGCGCGGGGGTCCCGTTGCTCCCGGAGGCCGGAGACCGTTTTCTCTCTCTGCCTTCCTCCCTCTGTCCCTGGCTCCCTCCCGCCCGCCCTCTGTCCCTGCGTCGCTCTGTCTCTCCCTCCGTTCCTCACTGCCTCCCTCTCTCTCCCTCCCTCCCCCCCTCCCTCCCTCCCTCCCAACTTCCCTCTGCCCATCCTTCGGCCCCTCTGGGTCTCCCGTTCGTCACTCCAACTCTGCCCGCCTTCCCTCCCCCCTGGAGCGGTCGGCATCGCCGGCGCGGGGCCTGGGGTCTGCGTTCAGCCGCCAGGCACTCCACGGTGGCAGCTGGGAGGCTGCAGGGACACGGGCGGGCGACGGTGGAGCGGAGGCGCAGAGGAGGCGAGCCGCTGCCGGAGGGATGGCGGGCCCGAACCCTGCGCGGGCCCGGTGTTTCGCGGGACCGGGGTCTCCACCCAGCCCAGGGGAGGACGCATTTTCCGTGGGTGGGGGTTGGGGGGTGCGGGGTGTGGGTGGCGAGGGGTTGGTCAGGCCGGGGTGGGGTGGCGGAAAGGCACGAGAGCTCTGCCCGGGCTGCTCCCAGAGCCTAGGCGGCTGCCCGCGAACCCGCGCGTGCGCAGTACACGGCCCACCTGCTGGTACCTGGGCCGGCGCTGGGATCCCCGGGATGCCCAGGAAAGAATGGCAGCTCTCCGCTCTGTGGAGTCTCTCACCGGGCCTAGACCTGGAAGGCAGGAATCCCAGGCGGGTCGGCCCGGAGGGAACACACGCCCCTCCACGCCGAGCCAGGTGTTCCCCGCGAAAGAGAGGCCACCGGCCACCGCCCTGCCCCGACCCCGTCCCAGCCCCGCGTCCTTTTAAAGCTCCTCCAGCAGAGCCCGGTATTCTTCCTCGCTGAGGGGTGGTTCCAGCGAGGCGGCCTCTTCCGAGGCCTCCAGCTCCCCCGGGGCCTCCGTTTCTAGGAAAGGTTGCGCCCCCTGCAGAAACTCCGGGCTCGCCAGGAGCTCATCCAGCAGGCCGGAGGGGAGTGCAGACGAGCGCCCCGGCTCCTGGAGGAGCCCCGCCTGGGGGGGCGCCCGAATGGCTTGCACCTGCCCCTGCTGCGCGGAGGCCTCCGGGGGCGCGGGCTGGGGAGGTGGGGCTGCCCCGGCTTGGGGTTCCCACGCCGCCCCGGCGACCTGGGGACCCTGGCCCCAGCCCCACCACGGACTCCCCTGGGACGCGGGTGGCGCAAGCCCACCTTGGCCCTGTGGCCCCGCTTGAGCCGGCCAAGGCTGTCCCACCGCGCAAGGGCCCGGCAGGCCGTCGCGCTGCGGGTCCCGGTCCTCCCGGCCTTTGCTCGGGTGCGCAGGCCACCGAGGAGCCTGAGGGTGGGAGAGCGCCCCGTCCGCGGGAGCCAGGGCAGCGTAGGCAAAATCCGCGCGTGCCGGGGCCGCTTGGGAGATCCCTCGTGCCGGCGCGGCCTGGCTGGGCTGGAGCACGGGGACGGCCCTCGCTCCCTGGCTCACGAAAGCCCCCTGGGGGAGAGCCCCAGGCGCGCAGGGCACGCGGGGTGCGGGAAGCGCCGTTCCCCACGCCCCGGCGTGGGCGAAGGTGACCCACGAGGGAGCAGGGTGACACCCACCGGGGGCCGCGTTGCACAGGCCGCCTGCGTGCGCGGGCGCCCTGCCACCCTGTCCCGGGTGCCTGGCCCGTCGATTCTGAAACCAGATCTGAATCCTGGACTCCGGGAGGCCCGTCTCTCTGGCCAGTTCTTCCCTGGCGGCGATGCCTGGAAAGCGATCCTTCTCAAAGGCGCGGAGGAGCAGGGCGGTCTGGGATCCGGTGACGGCGGTCCGCTTTCGCCTGCCTTCTTGCGGGCCGCGTCTCCCGGGCCAGGGCCGAGATTCCCGCCGGTGCTGCCTCAGCTGGCGTGACCTCTCATTCTGAAACCAAATCTGGACCCTGGGCTCCGGAACGCCGATGGCCTGGGCCAGCCCTTCTCTGGTGGCGATGCCCGGGTACGGGTTCCGCTCAAAGCAGGCTCGCAGGGCCTCGCTTTGGCTCGGGGTCCAGACGAGTCTCCTTCGCCGTCCTCGTCCTCGGGCTTCTGCGGGGAGAGGGCCGTCCGAAGGTGTCGGGAGAGCCACCGCGGGGAGCCCCGGCCGGAATTTCACAGACGGACACAGGCAGAGAGAGGCCCGCGGGCTCCCGGGCACCTCAGCCGGCCTGTGCACTGGGCGCAGGTGCAGCCAGGAGACCGGCCCGGACAGCCAGCCAGCCGCTCTTATAAAGACCAACAGGCAGGCAGGCTCCACCCCTTCATGAATGGCGGTGAGCCCTGGGACAGCCCGCCCTCCGGAAGGGTCCCAGGGCGTGGAGGCCCCCTGGGGCCGGGGGGAGGGGGGGCGGTGGTGGTGGTGGTGGTGGTGGTGACGCTGGTGGTGGGGGCGGGGGTGGCGGTGGGGGCGGGAGGGACGAAGCGGAAGGGGGAGAGGGGGAAGGGGTGAGGGGGGCGGGTTTCGGGGTCTGGCTCTCTGGACCTCTCCAGGAATCCCGCGGGAACTGGAGGCCGCTCTCTGGGCTCCCACGCGCCTTCAGCAGGGAGAATCCAGCCTGGAAGGCTGGAGGGGAGTGTGGAACTGAACCTCCGTGGGAGTCTTGAGATTTCCAGGCCCTCTCTCCGTGAAGGAGGCAATGCCTGTGGGTGTCGCCGTGGCCGTGACAGTCTCACACACGCACAGGCGTGTGGCTCTCGTTCATTCCCACGCAGAAGACCAGAGCGAGACCCCAGGGAAAGGATGCATCCCCCGGCGTGATGGCCTGACGATGGATTCCTGTGTCCCGCAACATGGGGAGTCTGCAGTGTGGCCGGTTTGGAAACTGGCAAGGGGAGCGAAGAGACACCATGCCAGTCTTCCACCCTTCCCTGGATGCCTGTGGGTGCCCGCAGAGCTCCGGAAGCAGTCAACATGCTCAGCCTTTCAGGGGCCGGAGAGACGTGAGCAACAGGCCCCCTTGCAGAGGGCACAGCAGCGTGGAATCCCAAATCACGCTTCAGTCGTCCTGAGTGTGGCTCCTCTGTGGTCGGGCCTGTCGGCCTGGCGCTCCGTTGCGAGGCTCAGCCTGGGGAAGTGCGGTCTGTGAACCACGCGGTTGAAAACCCGACGGCAAACCGGGTCCCGGTCTTTTGTCTCTGAGGAAGCCGCCCGTTCCTTGGGCCACGGAATCGGGGCGAATGGGTGCCCCGCCGGCCCGACGCGGTGGCCGTGGGCCCAGCCCTCAGCCCGCGCCGGGCGCTTACCCTTTTCCCGGAGCGCGGGGGTCCCGTTGCTCCCGGAGGCCAGAGACCGTTTATTCTCTCTGCCTTCCTCCCTCTGTCCCTGGCTCCCTCCCGCCCGCCCTCTGTCCCTGAGTCGCTCTGTCTCTCCCTCCGTTCCTCACTGCCTCCCTCTCTCTCCCTCCCTCCCTCCCTCCCTGCCTCCCTCACTCCCAACTTCCCTCCGCCCATCCTTCGGCCCCTCTGGGTCGCCCGTTCGTCTCTCCATCTCTGCCCGCCTTCCCTCCCGCCTGGAACGGTCGGCATCGCCAGCGTGGGCGGGGCCTGGGGTCTGCGTTCAGCCGCCAGGCGCTCCACGGTGGCAGCTGGGAGGCTGCAGGGGCAAGGGCGGGCGGGCGGGCGGGCGACGGTGGAGCGGAGGCGAAGAGGAGGCGAGCCGCCGCTGGAGGGATGGCGGGCCCGGACGCTGCGCGGGCCCGGTGTTTCGCGGGACGGGGTTCTCCACCCAGCCCAGGGGAGGACGCAATGTCCGGGGTGGGGGGTGTGGGTGGCCAGGGGTTGTTCAGGACGGGGTGGGGTGGCGGAAAGGCAAGAGAGCTCTGCCCGGGCTGCTCCCAGAGCCTAGGCGGCTGCCCGCGAACCCGCGCGTGCGCAGTACACGGCCCACCTGCTGGTACCTGGGCCGGCGCTGGGATCCCCGGGATGCCCAGGAAAGAATGGCAGCTCTCCGCTCTGTGGAGTCTCTCACCGGGCCTAGACCTGGAAGGCAGGAATCCCAGGCGGGTCGGCCCGGAGGGAACACACGCCCCTCCACGCCGAGCCAGGTGTTCCCCGCGAAAGAGAGGCCACCGGCCACCGCCCTGCCCCGACCCCGTCCCAGCCCCGCGTCCTTTTAAAGCTCCTCCAGCAGAGCCCGGTATTCTTCCTCGCAGAGGGGTGGTTCCAGCGAGGCGGCCTCTTCCGAGGCCTCCAGCTCCCCCGGGGCCTCCGTTTCTAGGAAAGGTTGCGCCCCCTGCAGAAACTCCGGGCTCGCCAGGAGCTCATCCAGCAGGCCGGAGGGGAGTGCAGACGAGCGCCCCGGCTCCTGGAGGAGCCCCGCCTGGGGGGGCGCCCGGATGGCTTGCACCTGCCCCTGCCGCGCGGAGGCCTCCGGGGGCGCGGGCTGGGGAGGTGGGGCTGCCCCGGCTTGGGGTTCCCACGCCGCCCCGGCGACCTGGGGACCCTGGCCCCAGCCCCACCACGGACTCCCCTGGGACGCGAGGGGCGGGAAATGCAGGGGGTACTTCAGAATTCAGTCTTCCTCACAGAATCGCAAAGTTCACGTTTCACAACCATAAAGAAACTATTTACGCTAAAAATGAGACTTTTTATGGAGTTGCACTTAGAAAACTTCAATGTCTGAGGAAAAAAATCTCTAACGCACAGGGAAACAGGTGGTTTATCCAATACTCTGAAAATAAAATGGGCCGGGTGAGGGGAATGTGAAAATATTATTTCAATTTCATTTCATTTTATTTATTTATTTATGTACTTATTTATTTATTTTTGAGACAGTGTCTCCCTCTGTCCCCCAGGCTGGATTACAGTGGCCTGAGCTCAGCTCACTGCAGCCTCCGCATCCTAGGCTCAAGGCATTCTCCTGCCTCAGCCTCCAGCCTAGCTGGGACTAAATGAGCACGCCACCACGCCAGGCAAATTTTTGTCTTTCGTTTAAAGTGTAGAGGAGGTTTCACCATTTGGGCCAGGGTGGTCTTCAACGGCCGACTTCAGGTGACCTGCCCCAACTTGCCTTCCCAAAGTGAAGGGACTATAGGCGTGAGCCACTGCGCCCAGACTATGATAGTATCACACCGAAGCCTGAAGCTGCTCTGCCTTAGGATTTTTCCTGAATTTTACTTTCTTGTCATGATGAGTTGCTAGCTCATATTTTCCGTTGGATCTTTTCGAAAGGCTTTACTGATGAGATTATGGCTTTCTCACAAAGAATACCACTTTGGTGAAACTATACTGAAATTAAGAGTACCTTAAGTTTCCGATACTTATCAAGCACACTATTTGAACACGGCGTGGTAGGTGAAAGTGTAAGAAGCAGAATTTGGCAAACCCCATTATTTTTCAATTTCGACGGTTTCAGGATTTTTGGTTTCAGCCAAACTGAAGAATGTCCTAATGAGCTGTCAATTGACAGGCCATTACAGACAATTTTTGAAACTACATCACAGTGTAATTTAAGGAGTACGATTCTAAAGAAATTTGAACAATCTGGTGGTATTGCTAACACCAAACAAGGTTGTTCAGCTCTTTCATCTTTAAAAACAAACAAACAAAAACATGATGTGGAATTCTCTCATTTTACCAAACAGCCGTACGCTCCCTTGAATATGTGACTGTGAAACCCAAGTAACTGGAAGACAAAAAATGAAGGAAACACCTCATCAGTCTCATTAATAGTTTTGTTGAGAATAATTTATTTTTCAAAAACTGCTGGCTATGTCTTGATATTTTTAGACACGGCTAAGATTGAAATTGCATGAATCCTCTCTCTAACATTCATGCTACTTAAGAAACTTTTCCCAAGATTTGACTGCATTCATTTCATAAAAGCCCTGTCCTCTTCTCCCCTATATATCTATATTAGCACTCTGCCTTCTACCCTCTTCCATAGGAAACACAAATCCGTCAATTGATCACTTAAGCCTTTCCAGTTTGGGTACAACATTTTCTGTAGTTGTACTCCTACGATTTGTCCTTTATACTTCTAAAGACTAGACCCTAGATTATGCATGCTTGGGAATAGTGGAGCTAGCTTGCTTAAACTTTATTTAGGCGTATGCTAATTACTTGTGGGGGGCAAAGGCAGGCTTTGAGGATGTTAAGCTTATCCCCAAATAGTCAATTTTGGAAAAGACACAAGTACAGGCCGGGCGCGGTGGCTCTGACCTGTAATCCCAGCACCTTGGGAGGTCTTCTCGCAGAAGACCAGAGCGAGACCCCAGGGAAAAGATGCATCCCCGGCGTGATGGCCTGACGATGGATTCCTGTGTCCCGCAACATGGGGAGTCTGCAGTGTGGCCGGTTTGGAAACTGGCAAGGAGAGCGAAGAGACACCATGCCGGTCTTCCACCCTTCCCTGGATGCCTGTGGGTGCCCGCAGAGCTCCGGAAGCAAACAGTCAACATGCTCAGCCTTTCGGGGGCCGGAGAGACGTGAGCAACAGGCCCCCTTGCAGAGGGCACAGCAGCGTGGAATCCCAAATCACGCTTCAGTCGTCCTGAGTGTGGCTCCTCTGTGGTCGGGGCTGTCGGCCTGGCGCTCCTTTGCGAGGCTCAGCCTGGGGATGTGCGGTCTGTGAACCACGCGGGTGAAAACCCGACGGCAACCCGGGTCCCGGGCTTTTGTCTCTGAGGTAGCTGCCCGTTCCTTGTTCCACGGAATCGGGGCGAATAGGTGCCCCGCCCTCCCGACGCGGCGGCCGTGGGCCCAGCCCTCAGCCCGCGCCGGGCACTTACCCTTTTCCCGGAGCGCGGGGGTCCCGTTGCTCCCGGAGGCCGGAGACCGTTTTCTCTCTCTGCCTTCCTCCCTCTGTCCCTGGCTCCCTCCCGCCCGCCCTCTGTCCCTGCGTCGCTCTGTCTCTCCCTCCGTTCCTCACTGCCTCCCTCTCTCTCCCTCCCTCCCCCCCTCCCTCCCTCCCTCCCAACTTCCCTCTGCCCATCCTTCGGCCCCTCTGGGTCTCCCGTTCGTCACTCCAACTCTGCCCGCCTTCCCTCCCCCCTGGAGCGGTCGGCATCGCCGGCGCGGGGCCTGGGGTCTGCGTTCAGCCGCCAGGCACTCCACGGTGGCAGCTGGGAGGCTGCAGGGACACGGGCGGGCGACGGTGGAGCGGAGGCGCAGAGGAGGCGAGCCGCTGCCGGAGGGATGGCGGGCCCGAACCCTGCGCGGGCCCGGTGTTTCGCGGGACCGGGGTCTCCACCCAGCCCAGGGGAGGACGCATTTTCCGTGGGTGGGGGTTGGGGGGTGCGGGGTGTGGGTGGCGAGGGGTTGGTCAGGCCGGGGTGGGGTGGCGGAAAGGCACGAGAGCTCTGCCCGGGCTGCTCCCAGAGCCTAGGCGGCTGCCCGCGAACCCGCGCGTGCGCAGTACACGGCCCACCTGCTGGTACCTGGGCCGGCGCTGGGATCCCCGGGATGCCCAGGAAAGAATGGCAGCTCTCCGCTCTGTGGAGTCTCTCACCGGGCCTAGACCTGGAAGGCAGGAATCCCAGGCGGGTCGGCCCGGAGGGAACACACGCCCCTCCACGCCGAGCCAGGTGTTCCCCGCGAAAGAGAGGCCACCGGCCACCGCCCTGCCCCGACCCCGTCCCAGCCCCGCGTCCTTTTAAAGCTCCTCCAGCAGAGCCCGGTATTCTTCCTCGCTGAGGGGTGGTTCCAGCGAGGCGGCCTCTTCCGAGGCCTCCAGCTCCCCCGGGGCCTCCGTTTCTAGGAAAGGTTGCGCCCCCTGCAGAAACTCCGGGCTCGCCAGGAGCTCATCCAGCAGGCCGGAGGGGAGTGCAGACGAGCGCCCCGGCTCCTGGAGGAGCCCCGCCTGGGGGGGCGCCCGAATGGCTTGCACCTGCCCCTGCTGCGCGGAGGCCTCCGGGGGCGCGGGCTGGGGAGGTGGGGCTGCCCCGGCTTGGGGTTCCCACGCCGCCCCGGCGACCTGGGGACCCTGGCCCCAGCCCCACCACGGACTCCCCTGGGACGCGGGTGGCGCAAGCCCACCTTGGCCCTGTGGCCCCGCTTGAGCCGGCCAAGGCTGTCCCACCGCGCAAGGGCCCGGCAGGCCGTCGCGCTGCGGGTCCCGGTCCTCCCGGCCTTTGCTCGGGTGCGCAGGCCACCGAGGAGCCTGAGGGTGGGAGAGCGCCCCGTCCGCGGGAGCCAGGGCAGCGTAGGCAAAATCCGCGCGTGCCGGGGCCGCTTGGGAGATCCCTCGTGCCGGCGCGGCCTGGCTGGGCTGGAGCACGGGGACGGCCCTCGCTCCCTGGCTCACGAAAGCCCCCTGGGGGAGAGCCCCAGGCGCGCAGGGCACGCGGGGTGCGGGAAGCGCCGTTCCCCACGCCCCGGCGTGGGCGAAGGTGACCCACGAGGGAGCAGGGTGACACCCACCGGGGGCCGCGTTGCACAGGCCGCCTGCGTGCGCGGGCGCCCTGCCACCCTGTCCCGGGTGCCTGGCCCGTCGATTCTGAAACCAGATCTGAATCCTGGACTCCGGGAGGCCCGTCTCTCTGGCCAGTTCTTCCCTGGCGGCGATGCCTGGAAAGCGATCCTTCTCAAAGGCGCGGAGGAGCAGGGCGGTCTGGGATCCGGTGACGGCGGTCCGCTTTCGCCTGCCTTCTTGCGGGCCGCGTCTCCCGGGCCAGGGCCGAGATTCCCGCCGGTGCTGCCTCAGCTGGCGTGACCTCTCATTCTGAAACCAAATCTGGACCCTGGGCTCCGGAACGCCGATGGCCTGGGCCAGCCCTTCTCTGGTGGCGATGCCCGGGTACGGGTTCCGCTCAAAGCAGGCTCGCAGGGCCTCGCTTTGGCTCGGGGTCCAGACGAGTCTCCTTCGCCGTCCTCGTCCTCGGGCTTCCGCGGGGAGGGGGCCGTCCGAAGGTGTCGGGAGAGCCACCGCGGGGAGCCCCGGCCGGAATTTCACAGACGGACACAGGCAGAGAGAGGCCCGCGGGCTCCCGGGCACCTCAGCCGGCCTGTGCACTGGGCGCAGGTGCAGCCAGGAGACCGGCCCGGACAGCCAGCCAGCCGCTCTTATAAAGACCAACAGGCAGGCAGGCTCCACCCCTTCATGAATGGCGGTGAGCCCTGGGACAGCCCGCCCTCCGGAAGGGTCCCAGGGCGTGGAGGCCCCCTGGGGCCGGGGGGAGGGGGGGCGGTGGTGGTGGTGGTGGTGGTGGTGACGCTGGTGGTGGGGGCGGGGGTGGCGGTGGGGGCGGGAGGGACGAAGCGGAAGGGGGAGAGGGGGAAGGGGTGAGGGGGGCGGGTTTCGGGGTCTGGCTCTCTGGACCTCTCCAGGAATCCCGCGGGAACTGGAGGCCGCTCTCTGGGCTCCCACGCGCCTTCAGCAGGGAGAATCCAGCCTGGAAGGCTGGAGGGGAGTGTGGAACTGAACCTCCGTGGGAGTCTTGAGATTTCCAGGCCCTCTCTCCGTGAAGGAGGCAATGCCTGTGGGTGTCGCCGTGGCCGTGACAGTCTCACACACGCACAGGCGTGTGGCTCTCGTTCATTCCCACGCAGAAGACCAGAGCGAGACCCCAGGGAAAGGATGCATCCCCCGGCGTGATGGCCTGACGATGGATTCCTGTGTCCCGCAACATGGGGAGTCTGCAGTGTGGCCGGTTTGGAAACTGGCAAGGGGAGCGAAGAGACACCATGCCAGTCTTCCACCCTTCCCTGGATGCCTGTGGGTGCCCGCAGAGCTCCGGAAGCAGTCAACATGCTCAGCCTTTCAGGGGCCGGAGAGACGTGAGCAACAGGCCCCCTTGCAGAGGGCACAGCAGCGTGGAATCCCAAATCACGCTTCAGTCGTCCTGAGTGTGGCTCCTCTGTGGTCGGGCCTGTCGGCCTGGCGCTCCGTTGCGAGGCTCAGCCTGGGGAAGTGCGGTCTGTGAACCACGCGGTTGAAAACCCGACGGCAAACCGGGTCCCGGTCTTTTGTCTCTGAGGAAGCCGCCCGTTCCTTGGGCCACGGAATCGGGGCGAATGGGTGCCCCGCCGGCCCGACGCGGTGGCCGTGGGCCCAGCCCTCAGCCCGCGCCGGGCGCTTACCCTTTTCCCGGAGCGCGGGGGTCCCGTTGCTCCCGGAGGCCAGAGACCGTTTATTCTCTCTGCCTTCCTCCCTCTGTCCCTGGCTCCCTCCCGCCCGCCCTCTGTCCCTGAGTCGCTCTGTCTCTCCCTCCGTTCCTCACTGCCTCCCTCTCTCTCCCTCCCTCCCTCCCTCCCTGCCTCCCTCACTCCCAACTTCCCTCCGCCCATCCTTCGGCCCCTCTGGGTCGCCCGTTCGTCTCTCCATCTCTGCCCGCCTTCCCTCCCGCCTGGAACGGTCGGCATCGCCAGCGTGGGCGGGGCCTGGGGTCTGCGTTCAGCCGCCAGGCGCTCCACGGTGGCAGCTGGGAGGCTGCAGGGGCAAGGGCGGGCGGGCGGGCGGGCGACGGTGGAGCGGAGGCGAAGAGGAGGCGAGCCGCCGCTGGAGGGATGGCGGGCCCGGACGCTGCGCGGGCCCGGTGTTTCGCGGGACGGGGTTCTCCACCCAGCCCAGGGGAGGACGCAATGTCCGGGGTGGGGGGTGTGGGTGGCCAGGGGTTGTTCAGGACGGGGTGGGGTGGCGGAAAGGCAAGAGAGCTCTGCCCGGGCTGCTCCCAGAGCCTAGGCGGCTGCCCGCGAACCCGCGCGTGCGCAGTACACGGCCCACCTGCTGGTACCTGGGCCGGCGCTGGGATCCCCGGGATGCCCAGGAAAGAATGGCAGCTCTCCGCTCTGTGGAGTCTCTCACCGGGCCTAGACCTGGAAGGCAGGAATCCCAGGCGGGTCGGCCCGGAGGGAACACACGCCCCTCCACGCCGAGCCAGGTGTTCCCCGCGAAAGAGAGGCCACCGGCCACCGCCCTGCCCCGACCCCGTCCCAGCCCCGCGTCCTTTTAAAGCTCCTCCAGCAGAGCCCGGTATTCTTCCTCGCAGAGGGGTGGTTCCAGCGAGGCGGCCTCTTCCGAGGCCTCCAGCTCCCCCGGGGCCTCCGTTTCTAGGAAAGGTTGCGCCCCCTGCAGAAACTCCGGGCTCGCCAGGAGCTCATCCAGCAGGCCGGAGGGGAGTGCAGACGAGCGCCCCGGCTCCTGGAGGAGCCCCGCCTGGGGGGGCGCCCGGATGGCTTGCACCTGCCCCTGCCGCGCGGAGGCCTCCGGGGGCGCGGGCTGGGGAGGTGGGGCTGCCCCGGCTTGGGGTTCCCACGCCGCCCCGGCGACCTGGGGACCCTGGCCCCAGCCCCACCACGGACTCCCCTGGGACGCGAGGGGCGGGAAATGCAGGGGGTACTTCAGAATTCAGTCTTCCTCACAGAATCGCAAAGTTCACGTTTCACAACCATAAAGAAACTATTTACGCTAAAAATGAGACTTTTTATGGAGTTGCACTTAGAAAACTTCAATGTCTGAGGAAAAAAATCTCTAACGCACAGGGAAACAGGTGGTTTATCCAATACTCTGAAAATAAAATGGGCCGGGTGAGGGGAATGTGAAAATATTATTTCAATTTCATTACATTTTATTTATTTATTTATGTACTTATTTATTTATTTTTGAGACAGTGTCTCCCTCTGTCCCCCAGGCTGGATTACAGTGGCCTGAGCTCAGCTCACTGCAGCCTCCGCATCCTAGGCTCAAGGCATTCTCCTGCCTCAGCCTCCAGCCTAGCTGGGACTAAATGAGCACGCCACCACGCCAGGCAAATTTTTGTCTTTCGTTTAAAGTGTAGAGGAGGTTTCACCATTTGGGCCAGGGTGGTCTTCAACGGCCGACTTCAGGTGACCTGCCCCAACTTGCCTTCCCAAAGTGAAGGGACTATAGGCGTGAGCCACTGCGCCCAGACTATGATAGTATCACACCGAAGCCTGAAGCTGCTCTGCCTTAGGATTTTTCCTGAATTTTACTTTCTTGTCATGATGAGTTGCTAGCTCATATTTTCCGTTGGATCTTTTCGAAAGGCTTTACTGATGAGATTATGGCTTTCTCACAAAGAATACCACTTTGGTGAAACTATACTGAAATTAAGAGTACCTTAAGTTTCCGATACTTATCAAGCACACTATTTGAACACGGCGTGGTAGGTGAAAGTGTAAGAAGCAGAATTTGGCAAACCCCATTATTTTTCAATTTCGACGGTTTCAGGATTTTTGGTTTCAGCCAAACTGAAGAATGTCCTAATGAGCTGTCAATTGACAGGCCATTACAGACAATTTTTGAAACTACATCACAGTGTAATTTAAGGAGTACGATTCTAAAGAAATTTGAACAATCTGGTGGTATTGCTAACACCAAACAAGGTTGTTCAGCTCTTTCATCTTTAAAAACAAACAAACAAAAACATGATGTGGAATTCTCTCATTTTACCAAACAGCCGTACGCTCCCTTGAATATGTGACTGTGAAACCCAAGTAACTGGAAGACAAAAAATGAAGGAAACACCTCATCAGTCTCATTAATAGTTTTGTTGAGAATAATTTATTTTTCAAAAACTGCTGGCTATGTCTTGATATTTTTAGACACGGCTAAGATTGAAATTGCATGAATCCTCTCTCTAACATTCATGCTACTTAAGAAACTTTTCCCAAGATTTGACTGCATTCATTTCATAAAAGCCCTGTCCTCTTCTCCCCTATATATCTATATTAGCACTCTGCCTTCTACCCTCTTCCATAGGAAACACAAATCCGTCAATTGATCACTTAAGCCTTTCCAGTTTGGGTACAACATTTTCTGTAGTTGTACTCCTACGATTTGTCCTTTATACTTCTAAAGACTAGACCCTAGATTATGCATGCTTGGGAATAGTGGAGCTAGCTTGCTTAAACTTTATTTAGGCGTATGCTAATTACTTGTGGGGGGCAAAGGCAGGCTTTGAGGATGTTAAGCTTATCCCCAAATAGTCAATTTTGGAAAAGACACAAGTACAGGCCGGGCGCGGTGGCTCTGACCTGTAATCCCAGCACCTTGGGAGGTCTTCTCGCAGAAGACCAGAGCGAGACCCCAGGGAAAAGATGCATCCCCGGCGTGATGGCCTGACGATGGATTCCTGTGTCCCGCAACATGGGGAGTCTGCAGTGTGGCCGGTTTGGAAACTGGCAAGGAGAGCGAAGAGACACCATGCCGGTCTTCCACCCTTCCCTGGATGCCTGTGGGTGCCCGCAGAGCTCCGGAAGCAAACAGTCAACATGCTCAGCCTTTCGGGGGCCGGAGAGACGTGAGCAACAGGCCCCCTTGCAGAGGGCACAGCAGCGTGGAATCCCAAATCACGCTTCAGTCGTCCTGAGTGTGGCTCCTCTGTGGTCGGGGCTGTCGGCCTGGCGCTCCTTTGCGAGGCTCAGCCTGGGGATGTGCGGTCTGTGAACCACGCGGGTGAAAACCCGACGGCAACCCGGGTCCCGGGCTTTTGTCTCTGAGGTAGCTGCCCGTTCCTTGTTCCACGGAATCGGGGCGAATAGGTGCCCCGCCCTCCCGACGCGGCGGCCGTGGGCCCAGCCCTCAGCCCGCGCCGGGCACTTACCCTTTTCCCGGAGCGCGGGGGTCCCGTTGCTCCCGGAGGCCGGAGACCGTTTTCTCTCTCTGCCTTCCTCCCTCTGTCCCTGGCTCCCTCCCGCCCGCCCTCTGTCCCTGCGTCGCTCTGTCTCTCCCTCCGTTCCTCACTGCCTCCCTCTCTCTCCCTCCCTCCCCCCCTCCCTCCCTCCCTCCCAACTTCCCTCTGCCCATCCTTCGGCCCCTCTGGGTCTCCCGTTCGTCACTCCAACTCTGCCCGCCTTCCCTCCCCCCTGGAGCGGTCGGCATCGCCGGCGCGGGGCCTGGGGTCTGCGTTCAGCCGCCAGGCACTCCACGGTGGCAGCTGGGAGGCTGCAGGGACACGGGCGGGCGACGGTGGAGCGGAGGCGCAGAGGAGGCGAGCCGCTGCCGGAGGGATGGCGGGCCCGAACCCTGCGCGGGCCCGGTGTTTCGCGGGACCGGGGTCTCCACCCAGCCCAGGGGAGGACGCATTTTCCGTGGGTGGGGGTTGGGGGGTGCGGGGTGTGGGTGGCGAGGGGTTGGTCAGGCCGGGGTGGGGTGGCGGAAAGGCACGAGAGCTCTGCCCGGGCTGCTCCCAGAGCCTAGGCGGCTGCCCGCGAACCCGCGCGTGCGCAGTACACGGCCCACCTGCTGGTACCTGGGCCGGCGCTGGGATCCCCGGGATGCCCAGGAAAGAATGGCAGCTCTCCGCTCTGTGGAGTCTCTCACCGGGCCTAGACCTGGAAGGCAGGAATCCCAGGCGGGTCGGCCCGGAGGGAACACACGCCCCTCCACGCCGAGCCAGGTGTTCCCCGCGAAAGAGAGGCCACCGGCCACCGCCCTGCCCCGACCCCGTCCCAGCCCCGCGTCCTTTTAAAGCTCCTCCAGCAGAGCCCGGTATTCTTCCTCGCTGAGGGGTGGTTCCAGCGAGGCGGCCTCTTCCGAGGCCTCCAGCTCCCCCGGGGCCTCCGTTTCTAGGAAAGGTTGCGCCCCCTGCAGAAACTCCGGGCTCGCCAGGAGCTCATCCAGCAGGCCGGAGGGGAGTGCAGACGAGCGCCCCGGCTCCTGGAGGAGCCCCGCCTGGGGGGGCGCCCGAATGGCTTGCACCTGCCCCTGCTGCGCGGAGGCCTCCGGGGGCGCGGGCTGGGGAGGTGGGGCTGCCCCGGCTTGGGGTTCCCACGCCGCCCCGGCGACCTGGGGACCCTGGCCCCAGCCCCACCACGGACTCCCCTGGGACGCGGGTGGCGCAAGCCCACCTTGGCCCTGTGGCCCCGCTTGAGCCGGCCAAGGCTGTCCCACCGCGCAAGGGCCCGGCAGGCCGTCGCGCTGCGGGTCCCGGTCCTCCCGGCCTTTGCTCGGGTGCGCAGGCCACCGAGGAGCCTGAGGGTGGGAGAGCGCCCCGTCCGCGGGAGCCAGGGCAGCGTAGGCAAAATCCGCGCGTGCCGGGGCCGCTTGGGAGATCCCTCGTGCCGGCGCGGCCTGGCTGGGCTGGAGCACGGGGACGGCCCTCGCTCCCTGGCTCACGAAAGCCCCCTGGGGGAGAGCCCCAGGCGCGCAGGGCACGCGGGGTGCGGGAAGCGCCGTTCCCCACGCCCCGGCGTGGGCGAAGGTGACCCACGAGGGAGCAGGGTGACACCCACCGGGGGCCGCGTTGCACAGGCCGCCTGCGTGCGCGGGCGCCCTGCCACCCTGTCCCGGGTGCCTGGCCCGTCGATTCTGAAACCAGATCTGAATCCTGGACTCCGGGAGGCCCGTCTCTCTGGCCAGTTCTTCCCTGGCGGCGATGCCTGGAAAGCGATCCTTCTCAAAGGCGCGGAGGAGCAGGGCGGTCTGGGATCCGGTGACGGCGGTCCGCTTTCGCCTGCCTTCTTGCGGGCCGCGTCTCCCGGGCCAGGGCCGAGATTCCCGCCGGTGCTGCCTCAGCTGGCGTGACCTCTC
This sequence comes from Pongo pygmaeus, assembly GCF_028885625.2. NCBI lineage: Eukaryota > Metazoa > Chordata > Mammalia > Primates > Hominidae > Pongo > Pongo pygmaeus. Next base: position 49,210,997 of record NC_072397.2, on the reverse strand, counting down.
ATTCTGAAACCAAATCTGGACCCTGGGCTCCGGAACGCCGATGGCCTGGGCCAGCCCTTCTCTGGTGGCGATGCCCGGGTACGGGTTCCGCTCAAAGCAGGCTCGCAGGGCCTCGCTTTGGCTCGGGGTCCAGACGAGTCTCCTTCGCCGTCCTCGTCCTCGGGCTTCCGCGGGGAGGGGGCCGTCCGAAGGTGTCGGGAGAGCCACCGCGGGGAGCCCCGGCCGGAATTTCACAGACGGACACAGGCAGAGAGAGGCCCGCGGGCTCCCGGGCACCTCAGCCGGCCTGTGCACTGGGCGCAGGTGCAGCCAGGAGACCGGCCCGGACAGCCAGCCAGCCGCTCTTATAAAGACCAACAGGCAGGCAGGCTCCACCCCTTCATGAATGGCGGTGAGCCCTGGGACAGCCCGCCCTCCGGAAGGGTCCCAGGGCGTGGAGGCCCCCTGGGGCCGGGGGGAGGGGGGGCGGTGGTGGTGGTGGTGGTGGTGGTGACGCTGGTGGTGGGGGCGGGGGTGGCGGTGGGGGCGGGAGGGACGAAGCGGAAGGGGGAGAGGGGGAAGGGGTGAGGGGGGCGGGTTTCGGGGTCTGGCTCTCTGGACCTCTCCAGGAATCCCGCGGGAACTGGAGGCCGCTCTCTGGGCTCCCACGCGCCTTCAGCAGGGAGAATCCAGCCTGGAAGGCTGGAGGGGAGTGTGGAACTGAACCTCCGTGGGAGTCTTGAGATTTCCAGGCCCTCTCTCCGTGAAGGAGGCAATGCCTGTGGGTGTCGCCGTGGCCGTGACAGTCTCACACACGCACAGGCGTGTGGCTCTCGTTCATTCCCACGCAGAAGACCAGAGCGAGACCCCAGGGAAAGGATGCATCCCCCGGCGTGATGGCCTGACGATGGATTCCTGTGTCCCGCAACATGGGGAGTCTGCAGTGTGGCCGGTTTGGAAACTGGCAAGGGGAGCGAAGAGACACCATGCCAGTCTTCCACCCTTCCCTGGATGCCTGTGGGTGCCCGCAGAGCTCCGGAAGCAGTCAACATGCTCAGCCTTTCAGGGGCCGGAGAGACGTGAGCAACAGGCCCCCTTGCAGAGGGCACAGCAGCGTGGAATCCCAAATCACGCTTCAGTCGTCCTGAGTGTGGCTCCTCTGTGGTCGGGCCTGTCGGCCTGGCGCTCCGTTGCGAGGCTCAGCCTGGGGAAGTGCGGTCTGTGAACCACGCGGTTGAAAACCCGACGGCAAACCGGGTCCCGGTCTTTTGTCTCTGAGGAAGCCGCCCGTTCCTTGGGCCACGGAATCGGGGCGAATGGGTGCCCCGCCGGCCCGACGCGGTGGCCGTGGGCCCAGCCCTCAGCCCGCGCCGGGCGCTTACCCTTTTCCCGGAGCGCGGGGGTCCCGTTGCTCCCGGAGGCCAGAGACCGTTTATTCTCTCTGCCTTCCTCCCTCTGTCCCTGGCTCCCTCCCGCCCGCCCTCTGTCCCTGAGTCGCTCTGTCTCTCCCTCCGTTCCTCACTGCCTCCCTCTCTCTCCCTCCCTCCCTCCCTCCCTGCCTCCCTCACTCCCAACTTCCCTCCGCCCATCCTTCGGCCCCTCTGGGTCGCCCGTTCGTCTCTCCATCTCTGCCCGCCTTCCCTCCCGCCTGGAACGGTCGGCATCGCCAGCGTGGGCGGGGCCTGGGGTCTGCGTTCAGCCGCCAGGCGCTCCACGGTGGCAGCTGGGAGGCTGCAGGGGCAAGGGCGGGCGGGCGGGCGGGCGACGGTGGAGCGGAGGCGAAGAGGAGGCGAGCCGCCGCTGGAGGGATGGCGGGCCCGGACGCTGCGCGGGCCCGGTGTTTCGCGGGACGGGGTTCTCCACCCAGCCCAGGGGAGGACGCAATGTCCGGGGTGGGGGGTGTGGGTGGCCAGGGGTTGTTCAGGACGGGGTGGGGTGGCGGAAAGGCAAGAGAGCTCTGCCCGGGCTGCTCCCAGAGCCTAGGCGGCTGCCCGCGAACCCGCGCGTGCGCAGTACACGGCCCACCTGCTGGTACCTGGGCCGGCGCTGGGATCCCCGGGATGCCCAGGAAAGAATGGCAGCTCTCCGCTCTGTGGAGTCTCTCACCGGGCCTAGACCTGGAAGGCAGGAATCCCAGGCGGGTCGGCCCGGAGGGAACACACGCCCCTCCACGCCGAGCCAGGTGTTCCCCGCGAAAGAGAGGCCACCGGCCACCGCCCTGCCCCGACCCCGTCCCAGCCCCGCGTCCTTTTAAAGCTCCTCCAGCAGAGCCCGGTATTCTTCCTCGCAGAGGGGTGGTTCCAGCGAGGCGGCCTCTTCCGAGGCCTCCAGCTCCCCCGGGGCCTCCGTTTCTAGGAAAGGTTGCGCCCCCTGCAGAAACTCCGGGCTCGCCAGGAGCTCATCCAGCAGGCCGGAGGGGAGTGCAGACGAGCGCCCCGGCTCCTGGAGGAGCCCCGCCTGGGGGGGCGCCCGGATGGCTTGCACCTGCCCCTGCCGCGCGGAGGCCTCCGGGGGCGCGGGCTGGGGAGGTGGGGCTGCCCCGGCTTGGGGTTCCCACGCCGCCCCGGCGACCTGGGGACCCTGGCCCCAGCCCCACCACGGACTCCCCTGGGACGCGAGGGGCGGGAAATGCAGGGGGTACTTCAGAATTCAGTCTTCCTCACAGAATCGCAAAGTTCACGTTTCACAACCATAAAGAAACTATTTACGCTAAAAATGAGACTTTTTATGGAGTTGCACTTAGAAAACTTCAATGTCTGAGGAAAAAAATCTCTAACGCACAGGGAAACAGGTGGTTTATCCAATACTCTGAAAATAAAATGGGCCGGGTGAGGGGAATGTGAAAATATTATTTCAATTTCATTACATTTTATTTATTTATTTATGTACTTATTTATTTATTTTTGAGACAGTGTCTCCCTCTGTCCCCCAGGCTGGATTACAGTGGCCTGAGCTCAGCTCACTGCAGCCTCCGCATCCTAGGCTCAAGGCATTCTCCTGCCTCAGCCTCCAGCCTAGCTGGGACTAAATGAGCACGCCACCACGCCAGGCAAATTTTTGTCTTTCGTTTAAAGTGTAGAGGAGGTTTCACCATTTGGGCCAGGGTGGTCTTCAACGGCCGACTTCAGGTGACCTGCCCCAACTTGCCTTCCCAAAGTGAAGGGACTATAGGCGTGAGCCACTGCGCCCAGACTATGATAGTATCACACCGAAGCCTGAAGCTGCTCTGCCTTAGGATTTTTCCTGAATTTTACTTTCTTGTCATGATGAGTTGCTAGCTCATATTTTCCGTTGGATCTTTTCGAAAGGCTTTACTGATGAGATTATGGCTTTCTCACAAAGAATACCACTTTGGTGAAACTATACTGAAATTAAGAGTACCTTAAGTTTCCGATACTTATCAAGCACACTATTTGAACACGGCGTGGTAGGTGAAAGTGTAAGAAGCAGAATTTGGCAAACCCCATTATTTTTCAATTTCGACGGTTTCAGGATTTTTGGTTTCAGCCAAACTGAAGAATGTCCTAATGAGCTGTCAATTGACAGGCCATTACAGACAATTTTTGAAACTACATCACAGTGTAATTTAAGGAGTACGATTCTAAAGAAATTTGAACAATCTGGTGGTATTGCTAACACCAAACAAGGTTGTTCAGCTCTTTCATCTTTAAAAACAAACAAACAAAAACATGATGTGGAATTCTCTCATTTTACCAAACAGCCGTACGCTCCCTTGAATATGTGACTGTGAAACCCAAGTAACTGGAAGACAAAAAATGAAGGAAACACCTCATCAGTCTCATTAATAGTTTTGTTGAGAATAATTTATTTTTCAAAAACTGCTGGCTATGTCTTGATATTTTTAGACACGGCTAAGATTGAAATTGCATGAATCCTCTCTCTAACATTCATGCTACTTAAGAAACTTTTCCCAAGATTTGACTGCATTCATTTCATAAAAGCCCTGTCCTCTTCTCCCCTATATATCTATATTAGCACTCTGCCTTCTACCCTCTTCCATAGGAAACACAAATCCGTCAATTGATCACTTAAGCCTTTCCAGTTTGGGTACAACATTTTCTGTAGTTGTACTCCTACGATTTGTCCTTTATACTTCTAAAGACTAGACCCTAGATTATGCATGCTTGGGAATAGTGGAGCTAGCTTGCTTAAACTTTATTTAGGCGTATGCTAATTACTTGTGGGGGGCAAAGGCAGGCTTTGAGGATGTTAAGCTTATCCCCAAATAGTCAATTTTGGAAAAGACACAAGTACAGGCCGGGCGCGGTGGCTCTGACCTGTAATCCCAGCACCTTGGGAGGTCTTCTCGCAGAAGACCAGAGCGAGACCCCAGGGAAAAGATGCATCCCCGGCGTGATGGCCTGACGATGGATTCCTGTGTCCCGCAACATGGGGAGTCTGCAGTGTGGCCGGTTTGGAAACTGGCAAGGAGAGCGAAGAGACACCATGCCGGTCTTCCACCCTTCCCTGGATGCCTGTGGGTGCCCGCAGAGCTCCGGAAGCAAACAGTCAACATGCTCAGCCTTTCGGGGGCCGGAGAGACGTGAGCAACAGGCCCCCTTGCAGAGGGCACAGCAGCGTGGAATCCCAAATCACGCTTCAGTCGTCCTGAGTGTGGCTCCTCTGTGGTCGGGGCTGTCGGCCTGGCGCTCCTTTGCGAGGCTCAGCCTGGGGATGTGCGGTCTGTGAACCACGCGGGTGAAAACCCGACGGCAACCCGGGTCCCGGGCTTTTGTCTCTGAGGTAGCTGCCCGTTCCTTGTTCCACGGAATCGGGGCGAATAGGTGCCCCGCCCTCCCGACGCGGCGGCCGTGGGCCCAGCCCTCAGCCCGCGCCGGGCACTTACCCTTTTCCCGGAGCGCGGGGGTCCCGTTGCTCCCGGAGGCCGGAGACCGTTTTTTCTCTCTGCCTTCCTCCCTCTGTCCCTGGCTCCCTCCCGCCCGCCCTCTGTCCCTGCGTCGCTCTGTCTCTCCCTCCGTTCCTCACTGCCTCCCTCTCTCTCCCTCCCTCCCCCCCTCCCTCCCTCCCTCCCAACTTCCCTCTGCCCATCCTTCGGCCCCTCTGGGTCTCCCGTTCGTCACTCCAACTCTGCCCGCCTTCCCTCCCCCCTGGAGCGGTCGGCATCGCCGGCGCGGGGCCTGGGGTCTGCGTTCAGCCGCCAGGCACTCCACGGTGGCAGCTGGGAGGCTGCAGGGACACGGGCGGGCGACGGTGGAGCGGAGGCGCAGAGGAGGCGAGCCGCTGCCGGAGGGATGGCGGGCCCGAACCCTGCGCGGTCCCGGTGTTTCGCGGGACCGGGGTCTCCACCCAGCCCAGGGGAGGACGCATTTTCCGTGGGTGGGGGTTGGGGGGTGCGGGGTGTGGGTGGCGAGGGGTTGGTCAGGCCGGGGTGGGGTGGCGGAAAGGCACGAGAGCTCTGCCCGGGCTGCTCCCAGAGCCTAGGCGGCTGCCCGCGAACGCGCGCGTGCGCAGTAGACGGCCCACCTGCTGGTACCTGGGCCGGCGCTGGGATCCCCGGGATGCCCAGGAAAGAATGGCAGCTCTCCGCTCTGTGGAGTCTCTCACCGGGCCTAGACTGGGAAGGCAGGAATCCCAGGCGGGTCGGCCCGGAGGGAACACACGCCCCTCCACGCCGAGCCAGGTGTTCCCCGCGAAAGAGAGGCCACCGGCCACAGCCCTGCCCCGACCCCGTCCCAGCCCCGCGTCCTTTTAAAGCTCCTCCAGCAGAGCCCGGTATTCTTCCTCGCTGAGGGGTGGTTCCAGCGAGGCGGCCTCTTCCGAGGCCTCCAGCTCCCCCGGGGCCTCCGTTTCTAGGAAAGGTTGCGCCCCCTGCAGAAACTCCGGGCTCGCCAGGAGCTCATCCAGCAGGCCGGAGGGGAGTGCAGACGAGCGCCCCGGCTCCTGGAGGAGCCCCGCCTGGGGGGGCGCCCGGATGGCTTGCACCTGCCCCTGCCGCGCGGAGGCCTCCGGGGGCGCGGGCTGGGGTGGTGGGGCTGCCCCGGCTTGGGGTTCCCACGCCGCCCCGGCGACCTGGGGACCCTGGCCCCAGACCCACCACGGACTCCCCTGGAACGCGGGTGGCGCAAGCCCACCTTGGCCCTGTGGCCCCGCTTGAGCCGGCCCAGGCTGTCCCACCGCGCAAGGGCCCGGCAGGCCGTCGCGCTGCGGGTCCCGGTCCTCCCGGCCTTTGCTCGGGTGCGCAGGCCACCGAGGAGCCTGAGGGTGGGAGAGCGCCCCGTCCGCGGGAGCCAGGGCAGCGTAGGCAAAATCCGCGCGTGCCGGGGCCGCTTGGGAGATCCCTCGTGCCTGCGCGGCCTGGATGGGCTGGAGCACGGGGACGGCCCTCGCTCCCTGGCTCACGAAAACCCCCTGGGGGAGAGCCCCAGGCGCGCAGGGCACGCGGGGTGCGGGAAGCGCCGTTCCCCACGCCCCGGCGTGGGCGAAGGTGACCCACGAGGGAGCAGGGTGACACCCACCGGGGGCCGCGTTGCACAGGCCGCCTGCGTGCGCGGGCGCCCTGCCACCCTGTCCCGGGTGCCTGGCCCGTCGATTCTGAAACCAGATCTGAATCCTGGACTCCGGGAGGCCCGTCTCTCTGGCCAGTTCTTCCCTGGCGGCGATGCCTGGAAAGCGATCCTTCTCAAAGGCGCGGAGGAGCAGGGCGGTCTGGGATCCGGTGACGGCGGTCCGCTGTCACCTGCCTTCTTGCGGGCCGCGTCTCCCGGGCCAGGGCCGAGATTCCCGCCGGTGCTGCCTCAGCTGGCGTGACCTCTCATTCTGAAACCAAATCTGGACCCTGGGCTCCGGAACGCCGATGGCCTGGGCCAGCCCTTCTCTGGTGGCGATGCCCGGGTACGGGTTCCGCTCAAAGCAGGCTCGCAGGGCCTCGCTTTGGCTCGGGGTCCAGACGAGTCTCCTTCGCCGTCCTCGTCCTCGGGCTTCCGCGGGGAGGGGGCCGTCCGAAGGTGTCGGGAGAGCCATCGCGGGGAGCCCCGGCCGGAATTTCACGGACGGACACGGGCAGAGAGAGGCCCGCGGGCTCCCGGGCACCTCAGCCGGCCTGTGCACTGGGCGCAGGTGCAGCCAGGAGACCGGCCCGGACAGCCAGCCAGCCGCTCTTATAAAGACCAACAGGCAGGCAGGCTCCACCCCTTCATGAATGGCGGTGAGCCCTGGGACAGCCCGCCCTCCGGAAGGGTCCCAGGGCGTGGAGGCCCCCTGGGGCCGGGGGGAGGGGGGGCGGTGGTGGTGGTGGTGGTGGTGGTGACGCTGGTGGTGGGGGCGGGTGTGGCGGTGGGGGTGGGAGGGACGAAGCGGAAGGGGGAGAGGGGGAAGGGGTGAGGGGGGAGGGTTTCGGGGTCTGGCTCTCCGGACCTCTCCAGGAATCCCGCGGGAACTGGAGGCCGCTCTCTGGGCTCCCACGCGCCTTCAGCAGGGAGAATCCAGCCTGGAAGGCTGGAGGGGAGTGTGGAACTGAACCTCCGTGGGAGTCTTGAGATTTCCAGGCCCTCTCTCCGTGAAGGAGGCAATGCCTGTGGGTGTCGCCGTGGCCGTGACAGTCTCACACACGCACAGGCGTGTGGCTCTCGTTCATTCCCACGCAGAAGACCAGAGCGAGACCCCAGTGAAAGGATGCATCCCCCGGCGTGATGGCCTGACGATGGATTCCTGTGTCCCGCAACATGGGGAGTCTGCAGTGTGGCCGGTTTGGAAACTGGCAAGGGGAGCGAAGAGACACCATGCCAGTCTTCCACCCTTCCCTGGATGCCTGTGGGTGCCCGCAGAGCTCCGGAAGCAAACAGTCAACATGCTCAGCCTTTCAGGGGCCGGAGAGACGTGAGCAACAGGCCCCCTTGCAGAGGGCACAGCAGCGTGGAATCCCAAATCACGCTTCAGTCGTCCTGAGTGTGGCTCCTCTGTGGTCGGGGCTGTCGGCCTGGCGCTCCGTTGCGAGGCTCAGCCTGGGGAAGTGCGGTCTGTGAACCACGCGGTTGAAAACCCGACGGCAAACCGGGTCCCGGTCTTTTGTCTCTGAGGAAGCCGCCCGTTCCTTGGGCCACGGAATCGGGGCGAATGGGTGCCCCGCCGGCCCGACGCGGTGGCCGTGGGCCCAGCCCTCAGCCCGCGCCGGGCGCTTACCCTTTTCCCGGAGCGCGGGGGTCCCGTTGCTCCCGGAGGCCAGAGACCGTTTATTCTCTCTGCCTTCCTCCCTCTGTCCCTGGCTCCCTCCCGCCCGCCCTCTGTCCCAGAGTCGCTCTGTCTCTCCCTCCGTTCCTCACTGCCTCCCTCTCTCTCCCTCCCTCCCTCCCTCCCTGCCTCCCTCACTCCCAACTTCCCTCCGCCCATCCTTCGGCCCCTCTGGGTCGCCCGTTCGTCTCTCCATCTCTGCCCGCCTTCCCTCCCGCCTGGAACGGTCGGCATCGCCAGCGTGCGCGGGGCCTGGGGTCTGCGTTCAGCCGCCAGGCGCTCCACGGTGGCAGCTGGGAGGCTGCAGGGGCAAGGGCGGGCGGGCGGGCGGGCGACGGTGGAGCGGAGGCGAAGAGGAGGCGAGCCGCCGCTGGAGGGATGGCGGGCCCGGACGCTGCGCGGGCCCGGTGTTTCGCGGGACGGGGTTCTCCACCCAGCCCAGGGGAGGACGCAATGTCCGGGGTGGGGGGTGTGGGTGGCCAGGGGTTGTTCAGGACGGGGTGGGGTGGCGGAAAGGCAAGAGAGCTCTGCCCGGGCTGCTCCCAGAGCCTAGGCGGCTGCCCGCGAACCCGCGCGTGCGCAGTACACGGCCCACCTGCTGGTACCTGGGCCGGCGCTGGGATCCCCGGGATGCCCAGGAAAGAATGGCAGCTCTCCGCTCTGTGGAGTCTCTCACCGGGCCTAGACCTGGAAGGCAGGAATCCCAGGCGGGTCGGCCCGGAGGGAACACACGCCCCTCCACGCCGAGCCAGGTGTTCCCCGCGAAAGAGAGGCCACCGGCCACCGCCCTGCCCCGACCCCGTCCCAGCCCCGCGTCCTTTTAAAGCTCCTCCAGCAGAGCCCGGTATTCTTCCTCGCAGAGGGGTGGTTCCAGCGAGGCGGCCTCTTCCGAGGCCTCCAGCTCCCCCGGGGCCTCCGTTTCTAGGAAAGGTTGCGCCCCCTGCAGAAACTCCGGGCTCGCCAGGAGCTCATCCAGCAGGCCGGAGGGGAGTGCAGACGAGCGCCCCGGCTCCTGGAGGAGCCCCGCCTGGGGGGGCGCCCGGATGGCTTGCACCTGCCCCTGCCGCGCGGAGGCCTCCGGGGGCGCGGGCTGGGGAGGTGGGGCTGCCCCGGCTTGGGGTTCCCACGCCGCCCCGGCGACCTGGGGACCCTGGCCCCAGCCCCACCACGGACTCCCCTGGGACGCGGGTGGCGCAAGCCCACCTTGGCCCTGTGGCCCCGCTTGAGCCGGCCCAGGCTGTCCCACCGCGCAAGGGCCCGGCAGGCCGTCGCGCTGCGGGTCCCGGTCCTCCCGGCCTTTGCTCGGGTGCGCAGGCCACCGAGGAGCCTGAGGGTGGGAGAGCGCCCCGTCCGCGGGAGCCAGGGTAGCGTAGGCAAAATCCGCGCGTGCCGGGGCCGCTTGGGAGATCCCTCGTGCCGGCGCGGCCTGGCTGGGCTGGAGCACGGGGACGGCCCTCGCTCCCTGGCTCACGAAAGCCCCCTGGGGGAGAGCCCCAGGCGCGCAGGGCACGCGGGGTGCGGGAAGCGCCGTTCCCCACGCCCCGGCGTGGGCGAAGGTGACCCACGAGGGAGCAGGGTGACACCCACCGGGGGCCGCGTTGCACAGGCCGCCTGCGTGCGCGGGCGCCCTGCCACCCTGTCCCGGGTGCCTGGCCCGTCGATTCTGAAACCAGATCTGAATCCTGGACTCCGGGAGGCCCGTCTCTCTGGCCAGTTCTTCCCTGGCGGCGATGCCTGGAAAGCGATCCTTCTCAAAGGCGCGGAGGAGCAGGGCGGTCTGGGATCCGGTGACGGCGGTCCGCTTTCGCCTGCCTTCTTGCGGGCCGCGTCTCCCGGGCCAGGGCCGAGATTCCCGCCGGTGCTGCCTCAGCTGGCGTGACCTCTCATTCTGAAACCAAATCTGGACCCTGGGCTCCGGAACGCCGATGGCCTGGGCCAGCCCTTCTCTGGTGGCGATGCCCGGGTACGGGTTCCGCTCAAAGCAGGCTCGCAGGGCCTCGCTTTGGCTCGGGGTCCAGACGAGTCTCCTTCGCCGTCCTCGTCCTCGGGCTTCCGCGGGGAGGGGGCCGTCCGAAGGTGTCGGGAGAGCCATCGCGGGGAGCCCCGGCCGGAATTTCACGGACGGACACGGGCAGAGAGAGGCCCGCGGGCTCCCGGGCACCTCAGCCGGCCTGTGCACTGGGCGCAGGTGCAGCCAGGAGACCGGCCCGGACAGCCAGCCAGCCGCTCTTATAAAGACCAACAGGCAGGCAGGCTCCACCCCTTCATGAATGGCGGTGAGCCCTGGGACAGCCCGCCCTCCGGAAGGGTCCCAGGGCGTGGAGGCCCCCTGGGGCCGGGGGGAGGGGGGGCGGTGGTGGTGGTGGTGGTGGTGGTGACGCTGGTGGTGGGGGCGGGGGTGGCGGTGGGGGCGGGAGGGACGAAGCGGAAGGGGGAGAGGGGGAAGGGGTGAGGGGGGCGGGTTTCGGGGTCTGGCTCTCTGGACCTCTCCAGGAATCCCGCGGGAACTGGAGGCCGCTCTCTGGGCTCCCACGCGCCTTCAGCAGGGAGAATCCAGCCTGGAAGGCTGGAGGGGAGTGTGGAACTGAACCTCCGTGGGAGTCTTGAGATTTCCAGGCCCTCTCTCCGTGAAGGAGGCAATGCCTGTGGGTGTCGCCGTGGCCGTGACAGTCTCACACACGCACAGGCGTGTGGCTCTCGTTCATTCCCACGCAGAAGACCAGAGCGAGACCCCAGGGAAAGGATGCATCCCCCGGCGTGATGGCCTGACGATGGATTCCTGTGTCCCGCAACATGGGGAGTCTGCAGTGTGGCCGGTTTGGAAACTGGCAAGGGGAGCGAAGAGACACCATGCCAGTCTTCCACCCTTCCCTGGATGCCTGTGGGTGCCCGCAGAGCTCCGGAAGCAAACAGTCAACATGCTCAGCCTTTCAGGGGCCGGAGAGACGTGAGCAACAGGCCCCCTTGCAGAGGGCACAGCAGCGTGGAATCCCAAATCACGCTTCAGTCGTCCTGAGTGTGGCTCCTCTGTGGTCGGGGCTGTCGGCCTGGCGCTCCGTTGCGAGGCTCAGCCTGGGGAAGTGCGGTCTGTGAACCACGCGGTTGAAAACCCGACGGCAAACCGGGTCCCGGTCTTTTGTCTCTGAGGAAGCCGCCCGTTCCTTGGGCCACGGAATCGGGGCGAATGGGTGCCCCGCCGGCCCGACGCGGTGGCCGTGGGCCCAGCCCTCAGCCCGCGCCGGGCGCTTACCCTTTTCCCGGAGCGCGGGGGTCCCGTTGCTCCCGGAGGCCAGAGACCGTTTATTCTCTCTGCCTTCCTCCCTCTGTCCCTGGCTCCCTCCCGCCCGCCCTCTGTCCCTGAGTCGCTCTGTCTCTCCCTCCGTTCCTCACTGCCTCCCTCTCTCTCCCTCCCTCCCTCCCTCCCTGCCTCCCTCACTCCCAACTTCCCTCCGCCCATCCTTCGGCCCCTCTGGGTCGCCCGTTCGTCTCTCCATCTCTGCCCGCCTTCCCTCCCGCCTGGAACGGTCGGCATCGCCAGCGTGGGCGGGGCCTGGGGTCTGCGTTCAGCCGCCAGGCGCTCCACGGTGGCAGCTGGGAGGCTGCAGGGGCAAGGGCGGGCGGGCGACGGTGGAGCGGAGGCGAAGAGGAGGCGAGCCGCCGCTGGAGGGATGGCGGGCCCGGACGCTGCGCGGGCCCGGTGTTTCGCGGGACGGGGTTCTCCACCCAGCCCAGGGGAGGACGCAATGTCCGGGGTGGGGGGTGTGGGTGGCCAGGGGTTGTTCAGGACGGGGTGGGGTGGCGGAAAGGCAAGAGAGCTCTGCCCGGGCTGCTCCCAGAGCCTAGGCGGCTGCCCGCGAACCCGCGCGTGCGCAGTACACGGCCCACCTGCTGGTACCTGGGCCGGCGCTGGGATCCCCGGGATGCCCAGGAAAGAATGGCAGCTCTCCGCTCTGTGGAGTCTCTCACCGGGCCTAGACTGGGAAGGCAGGAATCCCAGGCGGGTCGGCCCGGAGGGAACACACGCCCCTCCACGCCGAGCCAGGTGTTCCCCGCGAAAGAGAGGCCACCGGCCACAGCCCTGCCCCGACCCCGTCCCAGCCCCGCGTCCTTTTAAAGCTCCTCCAGCAGAGCCCGGTATTCTTCCTCGCAGAGGGGTGGTTCCAGCGAGGCGGCCTCTTCCGAGGCCTCCAGCTCCCCCGGGGCCTCCGTTTCTAGGAAAGGTTGCGCCCCCTGCAGAAACTCCGGGCTCGCCAGGAGCTCATCCAGCAGGCCGGAGGGGAGTGCAGACGAGCGCCCCGGCTCCTGGAGGAGCCCCGCCTGGGGGGGCGCCCGGATGGCTTGCACCTGCCCCTGCCGCGCGGAGGCCTCCGGGGGCGCGGGCTGGGGAGGTGGGGCTGCCCCGGCTTGGGGTTCCCACGCCGCCCCGGCGACCTGGGGACCCTGGCCCCAGCCCCACCACGGACTCCCCTGGGACGCGAAGGGCGGGAAATGCAGGGGGTACTTCAGAATTCAGTCTTCCTCACAGAATCGCAAAGTTCACGTTTCACAACCATAAAGAAACTATTTACGCTAAAAATGAGACTTTTTATGGAGTTGCACTTAGAAAACTTCAATGTCTGAGAAAAAAAATCTCTAACGCACAGGGAAACAGGTGGTTTATCCAATACTCTGAAAATAAAATGGGCCGGGTGAGGGGAACGTGAAAATATTATTTCAATTTCATTTCATTTTATTTATTTATTTATGTACTTATTTATTTATTTTTGAGACAGTGTCTCCCTCTGTCCCCTAGGCTGGATTACAGTGGCCTGAGCTCAGCTCACTGCAGCCTCCGCATCCTAGGCTCAAGGCATTCTCCTGCCTCAGCCTCCAGACTAGCTGGGACTAAATGAGCACGCCACCACGCCAGGCAAATTTTCGTCTTTTGTTTAAAGTGTAGAGGAGGTTTCACCATTTGGGCCAGGGTGGTCTTCAACGGCCGACTTCATGTGATCTGCCCCAACTTGCCTTCCCAAAGGGAAGGGACTATAGGCGTGAGCCACTGCGCCCAGACTATGATAGTATCACACCGAAGCCTGAAGCTGCTCTGCCTTAGGATTTTTCCTGGATTTTACTTTCTTGTCATGATGAGTTGCTAGCTCATATTTTCCGTTGGATCTTTTCGAAAGGCTTTACTGATGAGATTATGGCTTTCTCACAAAGAATACCGCTTCGGTGAAACTATACTGAAATTAAGAGTACCTTAAGTTTCCGATACTTATCAAGCACACTATTTGAACACGGCGTGGTAGGTGAAAGTGTAAGAAGCAGAATTTGGCAAACCCCATTATTTTTCAATTTCGACGGTTTCAGGTTTTTTGGTTTCAGCCAAACTGAAGAATGTCCTAATGAGCTGTCAATTGACAGGCCATTACAGACAATTTTTGAAACTACATCACAGTGTAATTTAAGGAGTACGATTCTAAAGAAATTTGAACAATCTGGTGGTATTGCTAACACCAAACAAGGTTGTTCAGCTCTTTCATCTTTAAAAACAAACAAACAAAAACATGATGTGGAATTCTCTCATTTTACCAAACAGCCGTACGCTCCCTTGAATATGTGACTGTGAAACCCAAGTAACTGGAAGACAAAAAATAAAGGAAACACCTCATCAGTCTCATTAATAGTTTTGTTGAGAATAATTTATTTTTCAAAAACTGCTGGCTATGTCTTGATATTTTTAGACACGGCTAAGATTGAAATTGCATGAATCCTCTCTCTAACATTCATGCTACTTAAGAAACTTTTCCCAAGATTTGACTGCATTCATTTCATAAAAGCCCTGTCCTCTTCTCCCCTATATATCTATATTAGCACTCTGCCTTCTACCCTCTTCCATAGGAAACACAAATCCGTCAATTGATCACTTAAGCCTTTCCAGTTTGGGTACAACATTTTCTGTAGTTGTACTCGTACGATTTGTCCTTTATACTTCTAAAGACTAGACCCTAGATTATGCATGCTTGGGAATAGTGGAGCGAGCTTGCTTAAACTTTGTTTAGGCGTATGCTAATTACTTGCGGGGGGCAAAGGCAGGCAGTGAGGATGTTAAGCTTATCCCAAAATAGTCAATTTTGGAAAAGACACAAGTACAGGCCGGGCGCGGTGGCTCTGACCTGTAATCCCAGCACCTTGGGAGGTCTTCTCGCAGAAGACCAGAGCGAGACCCCAGGGAAAAGATGCATCCCCGGCGTGATGGCCTGACGATGGATTCCTGTGTCCCGCAACATGGGGAGTCTGCAGTGTGGCCGGTTTGGAAACTGGCAAGGAGAGCGAAGAGACACCATGCCGGTCTTCCACCCTTCCCTGGATGCCTGTGGGTGCCCGCAGAGCTCCGGAAGCAAACAGTCAACATGCTCAGCCTTTCGGGGGCCGGAGAGACGTGAGCAACAGGCCCCCTTGCAGAGGGCACAGCAGCGTGGAATCCCAAATCACGCTTCAGTCGTCCTGAGTGTGGCTCCTCTGTGGTCGGGGCTGTCGGCCTGGCGCTCCTTTGCGAGGCTCAGCCTGGGGATGTGCGGTCTGTGAACCACGCGGGTGAAAACCCGACGGCAACCCGGGTCCCGGTCTTTTGTCTCTGAGGTAGCTGCCCGTTCCTTGTTCCACGGAATCGGGGCGAATGGGTGCCCCGCCCTCCCGACGCGGCGGCCGTGGGCCCAGCCCTCAGCCCGCGCCGGGCGCTTACCCTTTTCCCGGAGCGCGGGGGTCCCGTTGCTCCCGGAGGCCAGAGACCGTTTATGCTCTCTGCCTTCCTCCCTCTGTCCCTGGCTCCCTCCCGCCCGCCCTCTGTCCCTGAGTCGCTCTGTCTCTCCCTCCGTTCCTCACTGCCTCCCTCTCTCTCCCTCCCTCCCTCCCTCCCTGCCTCCCTCCCTCCCAACTTCCCTCCGCCCATCCTTCGGCCCCTCTGGGTCTCCCGTTCGTCTCTCCATCTCTGCCCGCCTTCCCTCCCGCCTGGAACGGTCGGCATCGCCAGCGTGCGCGGGGCCTGGGGTCTGCGTTCAGCCGCCAGGCGCTCCACGGTGGCAGCTGGGAGGCTGCAGGGGCAAGGGCGGGCGACGGTGGAGCGGAGGCGAAGAGGAGGCGAGCCGCCGCTGGAGGGATGGCGGGCCCGGACGCTGCGCGGGCCCGGTGTTTCGCGGGACGGGGTTCTCCACCCAGCCCAGGGGAGGACGCATTGTCCGGGGTGGGGGGTGTGGGTGGCGAGGGGTTGGTCAGGCCGGGGTGGGGTGGCGGAAAGGCACGAGAGCTCTGCCCGGGCTGCTCCCAGAGCCTAGGCGGCTGCCCGCGAACCCGCGCGTGCGCAGTACACGGCCCACCTGCTGGTACCTGGGCCGGCGCTGGGATCCCCGGGATGCCCAGGAAAGAATGGCAGCTCTCCGCTCTGTGGAGTCTCTCACCGGGCCTAGACCTGGAAGGCAGGAATCCCAGGCGGGTCGGCCCGGAGGGATCACACGCCCCTCCAGGCCGAGCCAGGTGTTCCCCACGAAAGAGAGGCCACCGGCCACCGCCCTGCCCCGACCCCGTCCCAGCCCCGCGTCCTTTTAAAGCTCCTCCAGCAGAGCCCGGTATTCTTCCTCGCTGAGGGGTGGTTCCAGCGAGGCGGCCTCTTACGAGGCCTCCAGCTCCCCCGGGGCCTGGCCTCGGTTTCTAGGAAAGGTTGCGCCCGCTGCAGAAACTCCGGGCTCGCCAGGAGCTCATCCAGCAGGCCGGAGGGGAGTGCAGACGAGCGCCCCGGCTCCTGGAGGAGCCCCGCCTGGGGGGGGCGCCCGGATGGCTTGCACCTGCCCCTGCCGCGCGGAGGCCTCCGGGGGCGCGGGCTGGGGAGGTGGGGCTGCCCCGGCTTGGGGTTCCCACGCCGCCCCGGCGACCTGGGGACCCTGGCCCCAGCCCCACCACGGACTCCCCTGGGACGCGAAGGGCGGGAAATGCAGGGGGTACTTCAGAATTCAGTCTTCCTCACAGAATCGCAAAGTTCACGTTTCACAACCATAAAGAAACTATTTACGCTAAAAATGAGACTTTTTATGGAGTTGCACTTAGAAAACTTCAATGTCTGAGAAAAAAAATCTCTAACGCACAGGGAAACAGGTGGTTTATCCAATACTCTGAAAATAAAATGGGCCGGGTGAGGGGAACATGAAAATATTATTTCAATTTCATTTCATTTTATTTATTTATTTATGTACTTATTTATTTATTTTTGAGACAGTGTCTCCCTCTGTCCCCTAGGCTGGATTACAGTGGCCTGAGCTCAGCTCACTGCAGCCTCCGCATCCTAGGCTCAAGGCATTCTCCTGCCTCAGCCTCCAGACTAGCTGGGACTAAATGAGCACGCCACCACGCCAGGCAAATTTTCGTCTTTTGTTTAAAGTGTAGAGGAGGTTTCACCATTTGGGCCAGGGTGGTCTTCAACGGCCGACTTCATGTGATCTGCCCCAACTTGCCTTCCCAAAGGGAAGGGACTATAGGCGTGAGCCACTGCGCCCAGACTATGATAGTATCACACCGAAGCCTGAAGCTGCTCTGCCTTAGGATTTTTCCTGGATTTTACTTTCTTGTCATGATGAGTTGCTAGCTCATATTTTCCGTTGGATCTTTTCGAAAGGCTTTACTGATGAGATTATGGCTTTCTCACAAAGAATACCGCTTCGGTGAAACTATACTGAAATTAAGAGTACCTTAAGTTTCCGATACTTATCAAGCACACTATTTGAACACGGCGTGGTAGGTGAAAGTGTAAGAAGCAGAATTTGGCAAACCCCATTATTTTTCAATTTCGACGGTTTCAGGTTTTTTGGTTTCAGCCAAACTGAAGAATGTCCTAATGAGCTGTCAATTGACAGGCCATTACAGACAATTTTTGAAACTACATCACAGTGTAATTTAAGGAGTACGATTCTAAAGAAATTTGAACAATCTGGTGGTATTGCTAACACCAAACAAGGTTGTTCAGCTCTTTCATCTTTAAAAACAAACAAACAAAAACATGATGTGGAATTCTCTCATTTTACCAAACAGCCGTACGCTCCCTTGAATATGTGACTGTGAAACCCAAGTAACTGGAAGACAAAAAATAAAGGAAACACCTCATCAGTCTCATTAATAGTTTTGTTGAGAATAATTTATTTTTCAAAAACTGCTGGCTATGTCTTGATATTTTTAGACACGGCTAAGATTGAAATTGCATGATTCCTCTCTCTAACATTCATGCTACTTAAGAAACTTTTCCCAAGATTTGACTGCATTCATTTCATAAAAGCCCTGTCCTCTTCTCCCCTATATATCTATATTAGCACTCTGCCTTCTACCCTCTTCCATAGGAAACACAAATCCGTCAATTGATCACTTAAGCCTTTCCAGTTTGGGTACAACATTTTCTGTAGTTGTACTCGTACGATTTGTCCTTTATACTTCTAAAGACTAGACCCTAGATTATGCATGCTTGGGAATAGTGGAGCGAGCTTGCTTAAACTTTGTTTAGGCGTATGCTAATTACTTGCGGGGGGCAAAGGCAGGCAGTGAGGATGTTAAGCTTATCCCAAAATAGTCAATTTTGGAAAAGACACAAGTACAGGCCGGGCGCGGTGGCTCTGACCTGTAATCCCAGCACCTTGGGAGGTCTTCTCGCAGAAGACCAGAGCGAGACCCCAGGGAAAAGATGCATCCCCGGCGTGATGGCCTGACGATGGATTCCTGTGTCCCGCAACATGGGGAGTCTGCAGTGTGGCCGGTTTGGAAACTGGCAAGGAGAGCGAAGAGACACCATGCCGGTCTTCCACCCTTCCCTGGATGCCTGTGGGTGCCCGCAGAGCTCCGGAAGCAAACAGTCAACATGCTCAGCCTTTCGGGGGCCGGAGAGACGTGAGCAACAGGCCCCCTTGCAGAGGGCACAGCAGCGTGGAATCCCAAATCACGCTTCAGTCGTCCTGAGTGTGGCTCCTCTGTGGTCGGGGCTGTCGGCCTGGCGCTCCTTTGCGAGGCTCAGCCTGGGGATGTGCGGTCTGTGAACCACGCGGGTGAAAACCCGACGGCAACCCGGGTCCCGGTCTTTTGTCTCTGAGGTAGCTGCCCGTTCCTTGTTCCACGGAATCGGGGCGAATGGGTGCCCCGCCCTCCCGACGCGGTGGCCGTGGGCCCAGCCCTCAGCCCGCGCCGGGCGCTTACCCTTTTCCCGGAGCGCGGGGGTCCCGTTGCTCCCGGAGGCCAGAGACCGTTTATGCTCTCTGCCTTCCTCCCTCTGTCCCTGGCTCCCTCCCTCCCGCCCTCTGTCCCTGAGTCGCTCTGTCTCTCCCTCCGTTCCTCACTGCCTCCCTCTCTCTCCCTCCCTCCCCCCCTCCCTCCCTCCCTCCCAACTTCCCTCTGCCCATCCTTCGGCCCCTCTGGGTCTCCCGTTCGTCACTCCAACTCTGCCCGCCTTCCCTCCCGCCTGGAACGGTCGGCATAGCCGGCGCGGGGCCTGGGGTCTGCGTTCAGCCGCCAGGCACTCCACGGTGGCAGCTGGGAGGCTGCAGGGACACGGGCGGGCGGGCGGGCGGGCGGGCGACGGTGGAGCGGAGGCGCAGAGGAGGCGAGCCGCAGCCGGAGGGATGGCGGGCCCGAACCCTGCGCGGGCCCGGTGTTTCGCGGGACCGGGGTCTCCACCCAGCCCAGGGGAGGACGCATTTTCCGTGGGTGTGGGTAGGGGGGTGCGGGATGTGGGTGGCGAGGGGTTGGTCAGGCCGGGGTGGGGTGGCGGAAAGGCAAGAGAGCTCTGCCCGGGCTGCTCCCAGAGCCTAGGCGGCTGCCCGCGAACCCGCGCGTGCGCAGTACACGGCCCACCTGCTGGTACCTGGGCCGGCGCTGGGATCCCCGGGATGCCCAGGAAAGAATGGCAGCTCTCCGCTCTGTGGAGTCCCTCACCGGGCCTAGACCTGGAAGGCAGGAATCCCAGGCGGGTCGGCCCGGAGGGAACACACGCCCCTCCACGCCGAGCCAGGTGTTCCCCGCGAAAGAGAGGCCACCGGCCACCGCCCTGCCCCGACCCCGTCCCAGCCCCGCGTCCTTTTAAAGCTCCTCCAGCAGAGCCCGGTATTCTTCCTCGCTGAGGGGTGGTTCCAGCGAGGCGGCCTCTTCCGAGGCCTCCAGCTCCCCCGGGGCCTCCGTTTCTAGGAAAGGTTGCGCCCCCTGCAGAAACTCCGGGCTCGCCAGGAGCTCATCCAGCAGGCCGGAGGGGAGTGCAGACGAGCGCCCCGGCTCCTGGAGGAGCCCCGCCT
Organism: Pongo pygmaeus; assembly: GCF_028885625.2. Lineage (NCBI taxonomy): Eukaryota > Metazoa > Chordata > Mammalia > Primates > Hominidae > Pongo > Pongo pygmaeus. The sequence continues at coordinate 49,191,516 of NC_072397.2, read as the reverse complement.
GGGGGGGCGCCCAGATGGCTTGCACCTGCCCCTGCCGCGCGGAGGCCTCCGGGGGCGCGGGCTGGGGAGGTGGGGCTGCCCCGGCTTGGGGTTCCCACGCCGCCCCGACGACCTGGGGACCCTGGCCCCAGCCCCACCACGGACTCCCCTGGGACGCGGGTGGCGCAAGCCCACCTTGGCCCTGTGGCCCCGCTTGAGCCGGCCCAGGCTGTCCCACCGCGCAAGGGCCCGGCAGGCCGTCGCGCTGCGTGTCCCCGTCCTCCCGGCCTTTGCTCGGGTGCGCAGGCCACCGAGGAGCCTGAGGGTGGGAGAGCGCCCCGTCCGCGGGAGCCAGGGCAGCGTAGGCAAAATCCGCGGGTGCCGGGGCCGCTTGGGAGATCCCTCGTGCCGGCGCGGCCTGGCTGGGCTGGAGCACGGGGACGGCCCTCGCTCCCTGGCTCACGAAAGCCCCCTGGGGGAGAGCCCCAGGCGCGCAGGGCACGCGGGGTGCGGGAAGCGCCGTTCCCCACGCCCCGGCGTGGGCGAAGGTGACCCACGAGGGAGCAGGGTGACACCCACCGGGGGCCGCGTTGCACAGGCCGCCTGCGTGCGCGGGCGCCCTGCCACCCTGTCCCGGGTGCCTGGCCCGTCGATTCTGAAACCAGATCTGAATCCTGGACTCCGGGAGGCCCGTCTCTCTGGCCAGTTCTTCCCTGGCGGCGATGCCTGGAAAGCGATCCTTCTCAAAGGCGCGGAGGAGCAGGGCGGTCTGGGATCCGGTGACGGCGGTCCGCTTTCGCCTGCCTTCTTGCGGGCCGCGTCTCCCGGGCCAGGGCCGAGATTCCCGCCGGTGCTGCCTCAGCTGGCGTGACCTCTCATTCTGAAACCAAATCTGGACCCTGGGCTCCGGAACGCCGATGGCCTGGGCCAGCCCTTCTCTGGTGGCGATGCCCGGGTACGGGTTCCGCTCAAAGCAGGCTCGCAGGGCCTCGCTTTGGCTCGGGGTCCAGACGAGTCTCCTTCGCCGTCCTCGTCGTCGGGCTTCCGCGGGGAGGGGGCCGTCCGAAGGTGTCGGGAGAGCCATCGCGGGGAGCCCCGGCCGGAATTTCACGGACGGACACGGGCAGAGAGAGGCCCGCGGGCTCCCGGGCACCTCAGCCGGCCTGTGCACTGGGCGCAGGTGCAGCCAGGAGACCGGCCCGGACAGCCAGCCAGCCGCTCTTATAAAGACCAACAGGCAGGCAGGCTCCACCCCTTCATGAATGGCGGTGAGCCCAGGGACAGCCCGCCCTCCGGGAGGGTCCCAGGGCGTGGAGACCCCCTGGGGCCGGGGGGAGGGGGGGCGGTGGTGGTGGTGGTGGTGGTGGTGACGCTGGTGGTGGGGGCGGGTTTGGCGGTGGGGGCGGGAGGGACGAAGCGGGAGGGGGAGAGGGGGAAGGGGTGAGGGGGGCGGGTTTCGGGGTCTGGCTCTCCGGACCTCTCCAGGAATCCCGCGGGAACTGGAGGCCGCTCTCTGGGCTCCCACGCGCCTTCAGCAGGGAGAATCCAGCCTGGAAGGCTGGAGGGGAGTGTGGAACTGAACCTCCGTGGGAGTCTTGAGTTTTCCAGGCCCTCTCTCCGTGAAGGAGGCAATGCCTGTGGGTGTCGCCGTGGCCGTGAGAGTCTCACACACGCACAGGCGTGTGGCTCTCGTTCATTCCCACGCAGAAGACCAGAGCGAGACCCCAGGGAAAGGATGCATCCCCGGCGTGATGGCCTGACGATGGATTCCTGTGTCCCGCAACATGGGGAGTATGCAGTGTGGCCGGTTTGGAAACTGGCAAGGAGAGCGAAGAGACACCATGCCGGTCTTCCACCCTTCCCTGGATGCCTGTGGGTGCCCGCAGAGCTCCGGAAGCAAACAGTCAACATGCTCAGCCTTTCGGGGGCCGGAGAGACGTGAGCAACAGGCCCCCTGGCAGAGGGCACAGCAGCGTGGAATCCCAAATCACGCTTCAGTCGTCCTGAGTGTGGCTCCTCTGTGGTCGGGGCTGTCGGCCTGGCGCTCCTTTGCGAGGCTCAGCCTGGGGATGTGCGGTCTGTGAACCACGCGGGTGAAAACCCGACGGCAACCCGGGTCCCGGTCTTTTGTCTCTGAGGTAGCTGCCCGTTCCTTGTTCCACGGAATCGGGGCGACTGGGTGCCCCGCCCTCCCGACGCGGCGGCCGTGGGCCCAGCCCTCAGCCCGCGCCGGGCGCTTACCCTTTTCCCGGAGCGCGGGGGTCCCGTTGCTCCCGGAGGCCAGAGACCGTTTATGCTCTCTGCCTTCCTCCCTCTGTCCCTGGCTCCCTCCCGCCCGCCCTCTGTCCCTGAGTCGCTCTGTCTCTCCCTCCGTTCCTCACTGCCTCCCTCTCTCTCCCTCCCTCCCTCCCTCCCTGCCTCCCTCCCTCCCAACTTCCCTCCGCCCATCCTTCGGCCCCTCTGTGTCTCCCGTTCGTCTCTCCATCTCTGCCCGCCTTCCCTCCCGCCTGGAACGGTCGGCATCGCCAGCGTGCGCGGGGCATGGTGTCTGCGTTCAGCCGCCAGGCGCTCCACGGTGGCAGCTGGGAGGCTGCAGGGGCAAGGGCGGGCGGGCGACGGTGGAGCGGAGGCGACGAGGAGGCGAGCCGCCGCTGGAGGGATGGCGGGCCCGGACGCTGCGCGGGCCCGGTGTTTCGCGGGACGGGGTTCTCCACCCAGCCCAGGGGAGGACGCATTGTCCGGGGTGGGGGGTGTGGGTGGCGAGGGGTTGGTCAGGCCGGGGTGGGGTGGCGGAAAGGCACGAGAGCTCTGCCCGGGCTGCTCCCAGAGCCTAGGCGGCTGCCCGCGAACCCGCGCGTGCGCAGTAGACGGCCCACCTGCTGGTACCTGGGCCGGCGCTGGGATCCCCGGGATGCCCAGGAAAGAATGGCAGCTCTCCGCTCTGTGGAGTCTCTCACCGGGCCTAGACCTGGAAGGCAGGAATCCCAGGCGGGTCGGCCCGGAGGGAACACACGCCCCTCCACGCCGAGCCAGGTGTTCCCCGCGAAAGAGAGGCCACCGGCCACCGCCCTGCCCCGACCCCGTCCCAGCCCCGCGTCCTTTTAAAGCTCCTCCAGCAGAGCCCGGTATTCTTCCTCGCTGAGGGGTGGTTCCAGCGAGGCGGCCTCTTCCGAGGCCTCCAGCTCCCCCGGGGCCTCCGTTTCTAGGAAAGGTTGCGCCCGCTGCAGAAACTCCGGGCTCGCCAGTAGCTCATCCAGCAGGCCGGAGGGGAGTGCAGACGAGCGCCCCGGCTCCTGGAGGAGCCCCGCCTGGGGGGGCGCCCGGATGGCTTGCACCTGCCCCTGCCGCGCGGAGGCCTCCGGGGGCGCGGGCTGGGGAGGTGGGGCTGCCCCGGCTTGGGGTTCCCACGCCGCCCCGGCGACCTGGGGACCCTGGCCCCAGCCCCACCACGGACTCCCCTGGGACGCGAGGGGCGGGAAATGCAGGGGGTACTTCAGAATTCAGTCTTCCTCACAGAATCGCAAAGTTCACGTTTCACAACCATAAAGAAACTATTTACGCTAAAAATGAGACTTTTTATGGAGTTGCACTTAGAAAACTTCAATGTCTGAGGAAAAAAATCTCTAACGCACAGGGAAACAGGTGGTTTATCCAATACTCTGAAAATAAAATGGGCCGGGTGAGGGGAATGTGAAAATATTATTTCAATTTCATTTCATTTTATTTATTTATTTATGTACTTATTTATTTATTTTTGAGACAGTGTCTCCCTCTGTCCCCCAGGCTGGATTACAGTGGCCTGAGCTCAGCTCACTGCAGCCTCCGCATCCTAGGCTCAAGGCATTCTCCTGCCTCAGCCTCCAGCCTAGCTGGGACTAAATGAGCACGCCACCACGCCAGGCAAATTTTTGTCTTTCGTTTAAAGTGTAGAGGAGGTTTCACCATTTGGGCCAGGGTGGTCTTCAACGGCCGACTTCAGGTGACCTGCCCCAACTTGCCTTCCCAAAGTGAAGGGACTATAGGCGTGAGCCACTGCGCCCAGACTATGATAGTATCACACCGAAGCCTGAAGCTGCTCTGCCTTAGGATTTTTCCTGAATTTTACTTTCTTGTCATGATGAGTTGCTAGCTCATATTTTCCGTTGGATCTTTTCGAAAGGCTTTACTGATGAGATTATGGCTTTCTCACAAGGAATACCACTTTGGTGAAACTATACTGAAATTAAGAGTACCTTAAGTTTCCGATACTTATCAAGCACACTATTTGAACACGGCGTGGTAGGTGAAAGTGTAAGAAGCAGAATTTGGCAAACCCCATTATTTTTCAATTTCGACGGTTTCAGGATTTTTGGTTTCAGCCAAACTGAAGAATGTCCTAATGAGCTGTCAATTCACAGGCCATTACAGACAATTTTTGAAACTACATCACAGTGTAATTTAAGGAGTACGATTCTAAAGAAATTTGAACAATCTGGTGGTATTGCTAACACCAAACAAGGTTGTTCAGCTCTTTCATCTTTAAAAACAAACAAACAAAAACATGATGTGGAATTCTCTCATTTTACCAAACAGCCGTACGCTCCCTTGAATATGTGACTGTGAAACCCAAGTAACTGGAAGACAAAAAATGAAGGAAACACCTCATCAGTCTCATTAATAGTTTTGTTGAGAATAATTTATTTTTCAAAAACTGCTGGCTATGTCTTGATATTTTTAGACACGGCTAAGATTGAAATTGCATGAATCCTCTCTCTAACATTCATGCTACTTAAGAAACTTTTCCCAAGATTTGACTGCATTCATTTCATAAAAGCCCTGTCCTCTTCTCCCCTATATATCTATATTAGCACTCTGCCTTCTACCCTCTTCCATAGGAAACACAAATCCGTCAATTGATCACTTAAGCCTTTCCAGTTTGGGTACAACATTTTCTGTAGTTGTACTCCTACGATTTGTCCTTTATACTTCTAAAGACTAGACCCTAGATTATGCATGCTTGGGAATAGTGGAGCTAGCTTGCTTAAACTTTATTTAGGCGTATGCTAATTACTTGTGGGGGGCAAAGGCAGGCAGTGAGGATGTTAAGCTTATCCCAAAATAGTCAATTTTGGAAAAGACACAAGTACAGGCCGGGCGCGGTGGCTCTGACCTGTAATCCCAGCACCTTGGGAGGTCTTCTCGCAGAAGACCAGAGCGAGACCCCAGGGAAAAGATGCATCCCCGGCGTGATGGCCTGACGATGGATTCCTGTGTCCCGCAACATGGGGAGTATGCAGTGTGGCCGGTTTGGAAACTGGCAAGGAGAGTCAATATGCATTGCACCATGATCAAGTCGGCTTCATTCCTGGCATTCAAGGCTGGTTCTACATACACAAATCAATGAACGTAATCCATCTCATTAATAGATCCAACGATAAAAACCACATGAGTATCTCAGTGTATACAGAAAAGGCCTTGGATAAATTTCAACAGTCTTTCATGCTAAAAAGTGTCAGTAAACTAGGTACTGATGAAACGTATCTCAAAATAATAAGAGCCGTTTATGATAAACCCATAGTCTGTATCATACTGTGTAGGTAAAACCCGGAAGCATTCCCTTTGTAAACGTACACAAGACAAGAATGCCTTCTCTGACCTCTGGTATTCAACAATGTGTTGGAAGTTCTGTCCAAGGCAATCTGTGAAGGGAAATAAAGAGTGGTTTTTCAATTAGGGAAAGAGGAATTCAAATTTTCTCTGTTTTGAAATGACATGATCGTATATTTAGGAAACCTCATCATCTAAGCGGTAAATCTCCTTAAGCTGATAAGCAACTTTAGCACATTGTCAGGATACAAAATTAATGTTCAAAATTCACAGCATTTCTATACACCAATAACAGACAGGCAGAGAGCCAAATCATGAGTGAATTCTCATTCACAATTGCTACAAAGAGAATAAAATACCTAGGAATACAATTTACAAGGGAAGTGAAGGACCTCCTTAAGTAAAAGTACAAACCACTGCTCAATGAAACAAAAGAAGACACAACAAAATGGAAGAACTTTTCATGCTCATGGATTTGAAGAATCAGCACTGTGAAAATGGTCATAATGCCCTCAGTAATTTATAGATTCAATGCCATCCCCATCAAGCTACCAATGACTTTCTTCACAGAATTAGAAAAAACTACTTTAAAGTTCATATGGAACCAACAAAGAGCCCATAGTGCCAAGACAAACCTAAGCCAAAAGAACAAAGCTGGAGGCATCACACTAACTGTCTTCAAACTATACTACAAGTCTACAGTAACCAAAACAGCATGGTTCTTGCACCAAAACAGAGATATAGACTAGTGGAACAGAACAGATTCCTCAGAAATAACACCACACATCTACAACCATTTGATCTTTGACAAACTCAACAAAAACAAGCAATGTGGAAAGGATTTCCGATTTAATAAATGGTGCTGAGAAAACTGGCTAGCCATATTTAGAAAAATGAGACTGGATCACTTCCTTACACATTATACTCAAATTAATTCAAGATGGATTAAAGACTTAAATGTTAGACGTAAAACCATAAAAACCCTAGAAGAAAACCTAGGCAATACCATTCAGGACATAGGCATGGGCAAAGACTTCAAGAATAAAACACCAAAAAAGCAATGTCAACAAAAGCCAAAATAGACAAATCAGATCTAAATTAAACCAAAGAGCTTCTGTAGAACAAAATAAACTACTATCAGCATGAACAGGCAACCTATAGAATGGGAGAAAATTGTCTGCAATCTACCCATCTGACAAAGGACTAATATCCAGAATCTATAAAGGACTAATATCCAGAATCCACAAAGAACTTAAACAAATTTACAAGAAAAAATCAAACAACCCCATCACAAAGTGGGTGAAGGATATGAACAGACACTTCTCAAAAGAAGACATTTATGCAGCCAACGGACACAGGAAAAAATGCTCATCATCACTAGTCATCAGAGAAATGCAAATCAAAACCACAATGAGATACCATCTCATGCCAGTTAGAATGGCAATTATTAGAAAGCCAGGAAACAATAGATGCTGGAGAGGATGTGGAAAAATAGGAACGCTTTTACACTGTTGGTTGGAGTGTAAATTGGTTCCACCATTCCAGAAGACAGTGTGGCCATTGCTCTAGGATCTAGAACTAGAAATACCATTTGACCCAGTGATCCCATTACTGGGTATATACCCAAAGGATTATAAATCATGCCACTATAAAGACACATGCACACGTATGTTTATTGCAGCACTATTCACTATTTACAATAGCAAAGACTTGGAACCAACCCAAGTGTCCATCAATGATAGACTGGATTTAGAAAATGTGGCACATATACACCATGGAATACCATGCAGCCATAAAAAAAGGATGAATTTATGTCCTTGCAGGGAAATGGATGAAGCTTGAGACCATAGTTCTCAGCAAACTATCACAAAGACAGATAAGCAAACACCGCATGTTCTCACTCATAGGTGGGAATTGAACAATGGGAACACTTGGACACAGAGCGCGGAACGTCATACACCGGGGCCTGTAGGGGGGTGGGGGACTGGGGCGAGATCGCAGTAGGAGAAATACCTAATGCAAATGACGAGTTGATGGACGCAGTAAACAGACATGGCACATGTAAACCTATGTAACAAACCTGCACGTTGTCCACATGTACCCTAGAACTTAAAAGTATAATAAAAAATAAAAAATAAATTGATTGATTTACGTGTGTTGAACAGCACTTGTATTGGGGAGATAACTCCCCCTTTGTCATAGTGTATAATCCTTGCAATATGTTATTGAATTTGGTGTTCTAATGTTCTAAGGAGAATTTTTACATCAATAGTCATCAGGAAAATTGATCTGTAGTTGTATTTTCCTTTTAGTGTCTTTGTGGGGTTTGGTGTGTTAATGCTGGGATCATAAAATAAGTTGGAAATTGTTTTCTCTTTTTCATTTTTCTAAAGTAGCTTTAGAAGGGTTGGTGTTAACTCTAACATTTTCAAAAAAAAATTAATGAAGTAATCTGGGCCTGGGCTTTTTGAGGGGAGGTTGTTGTTACCATTATATGCCTATTCAGATATTTTTATTGTTTATCTTTTGTATAGTCTATATTTCTAGACATTTGTCTATTTCTTTTAGCTTATCACATTTTTTGGTATGTGCTTGGACTTAAACATTTATAATCTCTTCTTTTCCTACTTTTGTGGCATCAGTAGTAATAGCTCGTCTTTTATTTCCGAATTTAGTTATTTGAGATATCTTTTTTTTTCTTTTAATCTGTCAGTTTTCTTAACCTTTTCAATAAAACCAAACTGTATTGATTTTTCTATGGCTTTTAATTTATATTTATTTATAACGGTTGAAATTTTTATTCTTTACTTATGTTTGGGTAAATTTAGTAGTTGATTGAGACAGATTTTTTAAATGTACACATTTACTACTACAATTGAATACAAGGTTTACATGCATTTAATAATTTTGTTATGCTTTTTGTCTCCAGTTACATTGAAATTTTCACTGTGATTTCTTCTTTAACCCATAATGTTGTTTAGGAGCGTGTTACTTGATTATTATGTATTTGCAAATTTTTAAATTTTTCTTCTGGTGTTCATTTCTAGTTCCATTCCATTTTAGTTGCAAATGATACTTTGTATGATTTTAATTTTCTTGAATTGATTTCTTTCTGATCCAATTTCTGATACAGTCTGAAGAATGTTCCATGTGCGCACCAGAAGCCTGTGCATTCTGTTGTTGAGAACACCGTTTCCATATGTCTGTTAGATTTGGTTTAATCACTCCTTGCTCAATCCTCTGTCTTCATGTTGGTCTGCCAGGTTGTCCTCTCCATTATTAAAGTCTCCTATGATTTTGGTGGTGGTTTCCATTCCTCCGTATACATATATTTATAGAGACAAAGTGTTGCTATCTTGCTCAGGTTAATCTCAACTCCTGGGCTCCAGCCATCCTCCTGCCTCAGCCCCCACCAAGGTGCAGGAATCACAAGCAGGCATGAGTCACTGTACTCAGCCTATTTCTCCTTTTAATTCTGTCATTATTTGTGTTATATGTTTGGAATAGTGGCTGATACATGTGCATATTTTAATTATGATATCTTCTTGGAGATTTATTTTTATTATATAATGTCCTTGTTTGTCTTTATTACAGTTTTTTGCTTAAAGTCTAAACATCTAATGTAAATATGACCAACTTTGTTCTATTCTGGCTTTTAGGATGATTTGGTTACCATATAGAAAATGATTTTCCATCCCTTCACTTTCAGCCCATGTTTATCCTTAAATAAAAAGTGAGACTCTTATAAACAGAATTTGGTTACCATATAGAACATAATTTTCCATCCCAGCACTTTCAGGCCATGTTTATCCTTAAATAAAAGGTGAGCCTCTTATAAACATAATTTATTTGATTTTATATTTTTATTTTTTCCATTACCTTGTATCTGTTATTGGAGATTTTAACATTGTTACATATAAGGTTATTATTTGTAGTTAAGGAGTTACTATTGTCATTTTGTTAATTGTTTTGTGTTTCTGTTGTAGATCTTTTTATTTATTTTATTTCTTGCTGTCTTCCTTTCTGACTAATTAATTTTTGTACTAATATGTTTTTATTTTTTTCTTTTGTGTATATTCTACATGTGTTATCTTTGTGATTACTATACAGATTACATGAAACATCTCAAAGTTATAACAATCTATTTTAATCTGATGTAATCTCCAGCAGCATATAAAACTCCAGTCTTTTATTTGACTGTCTTTCCCAACATGCATTTTGTTGATGTTACAAGTTAGGCCTTTTTATATGGTGTATTCTTTAACATACATGTATAATATTTTTGTATATTTTTCTGTCAAATTCTGTAAGGGAATTAAAATTACTTACCAACATCACAATAATACACGATGCTATATTTGTCTATATATTTACTTTACAACAGAGCTTTATAGTTCTGTATGGTTTTTCCAGTACTCTCATTTTTTAATCTCAAAGGACTTTGTAGCATTTCTTGAAGAACAAACCTCGTGGTCATAAACTCCTTCAGCTTTAGTTTATCTGAAAAAATCTTAATTTCACTTTCAGATTTCAAAGAAAGTTTTGCCATATTTTGCACTTGAATGTATCATCCCACACTCTGATCTGCAAAATATCTTTAAAGACATCTGTTAATAGTATTAGTGGGACTAAATTTTATGTGCTTAATCTTTTTTCTCTTGAAATTTTTGAATTTTTTTCTATGAGATATTTAAGTTTTATAATGTCTCACTTTGATTGTCTTTAAATTTATACTGTTCAAATTCCATTGAAGTTCTTGAGTTTGTCCATTTCTTTTTTCAGTTTTGAGCAGTTTTTGTCCTATTTATTTATTTATTTTGAGATGGATTCTCACTCGGTTGCCCAGGCTAGAGTGCAATGTTGCGATCTCAGCTCATTGCAACCTGTCTCCTGGGCTAGAGTGATTCTCTTGCCTCAGCCTCCCAATTAGCTGGGACCAAAGGTGCGTGCCACCATGCTCGGCTAATTTTTGTATTTTCTTTCTTTTTTTTTTTTTTGAGTAGAGACGGGGTTTCACTATATTGCCGGGCTGATCTTGAACTCTTGACCTCAAGTGATGCACCTGCCTTGGCCTCCCAAAGTGCTGGGATTACAGATATGAGCCACCCAACATAGCCTGCCTGTTTTTTTTTTTTTTAATAAGACACTTGGGACCTGTTATTTATTTCTTCTTTCCTGTTTCTCCCTTTTGAAACAGCAATGTCTGTCTTTTGCCTTTCCCACTGTTGCATTTCAAAAACACATAACATGTTAGATTTCATAGATTCACAGCTAAAGAAAAAATTGCATTAAAATGAATTATTCCTTGAATTTCACACATATGAGGTTTGGACAAGACTTTGAACTTAGATTTTAAAGTTGATTCTGGAGTGAGCTAAGAATTATAGAAGCTAGTAGATGGAATGATTGTGTTTTGTGTGGAAGAAAAAATAAATTGGGGACACGAGGCATGGTTTTCACGTTTTTGTTTCCCTTACAAATTTATGTTTAAACTTAATCCTCACAGCAACAGTATTGGGGGGTGTGGCCTTTCGGGATGTGTTTAGGTCAGGAGTGTTCTATCCTCACAAACAGATTACTGCTCTTATTAAAAAGTTTGGTGGGGCGGGCGCGGTGGCTCACGCCTGTAATCCCAGCACTTTGGCAGGCCGAAGCGGGTGCGTCACGAGGTCAGGAGATCGAGATCATCTTGGCTAACAGGGTGAAACCCCGTCTCTACTAAAAATACAAAAAATTAGCTGGGGGTGGTAGGGGCGCCCGTAATCTCAGCTACTCGGGAGGCTGAGGCAGGAGAATGGCATGAAACCGGGAGGCGGAGCTTGCAGTGAGCCGAGATCACGCCACTGCACTCCAGCCTGGACCACAGAGCAAGACTCCGTCTCAAAAAAAAAGAAAAAAAGAAAAAAATGTTTGATTAGGAAAGTTTGGTCAATTACACATTATAACTTCTCTCCACCTCATAATAATTAGTAGAGTAAAGAAAACTGACCAATGGGTTATCTGCTTATCTCCATTCACCTTTCTGAAAAACATTAGCCTAACACTGTACCAAATGTGCAGACACAAATGTTCGTAAGTCATTGTCCATGATCTTGTGGAATTTAAGAGAAGATATACAAATAAACTAAAAACTTCCAGGACATATGGCACTTATAATTGTTCAGGAAATGTGAGATAATAAATGCACAAAAGGAGGAGCCTTCAGTGGCATCACTGCAGATTTGATGCTTATGGGAAGTGAAGGAAAGAGCAGGCTGAGGGACGGTGCCCATGGGGTTGCTAGGGATGACTCAGGAATTTTTGATTGATGTAACCATGATGGTTGACACTGAGGACAGTGGTGGTCCTGGTTGACATAATCAAAGAGATTTCCTAAGTAGAGATTTTGTTCTGTTTTTCCAGATATGCATTTACTTTTCTGATAAAGAGCACATCTTCAATCAATAGTGCTATAAAAGTGCTTTTTAATCCATAGCATTGGAATCTGTGTCATGTTCCTTCCTGTCTTCTGGATTTTTGTATGCTTTTTAGGTTACAGGCCCAGGTCCTGTGACCAGAGCGTCAGAAACTTGGCCTTCATCTGCATAGTGATGCTCCTACCCTGGCAAACTTGTTCTCTACATAGATTGGGAAGATGTTCTCTAGAGTGGTCTCAAATAGAAGCCTGCTGTCTACCTTAACATGATAATGAGCAGCTTCTTCACATGCACCACCTGCTCTATGAGCATACTACAAGCCATTGCCATTAATCCCAGAACCTACTGTTTGGCCAATTTCAAACTCACCCATTTTAATTATACACTATGTTTTGTCTTTCTCTCATGGATTCTCAACTTCTGTATTAGTAGTGACTGGCTCTACCCCACTAAAGTTAAATCAAATGTAACCTGGGCAAGAATTATTTTTCTTGTTTATTACTGTTTTTCTTCCTCCAGGGGCTACGTGAACATAAGCTTGTTTTTCACACTAGCAGCATTTAGAAATGTCTCTTCTGGAGGAGCATTGATATTCTCAAATGCACACATGGTAATTCTCTCCTCCAGGCACAAAAGGCAGTCTCAGCATCCCTATAGCAGTAGCCACTCTCTAAGAGTCTCTCCAGAGAAACAAGCTACCCAGACCATCCAGCTGCTGGTGAGTTGTTTTGTGGTCGTGTACTGGGTAGATACTTTTGTTGTTCCAGAAGCTGTGGTCAGTGGCTATGCAGCAGTCAGTCTTTAAGTGCTGATCTTTGCTGAGAAAATAATAGTATTGTTCAAACAAGATATAGGATTTGCACTCAATATTTAAGAATTTAGTGACAGAAATCTCTTAAATACACATTATATTGATATAAAATAAGTTACTCATCTATTAACAAATTTACTCTTTTATTTATTATAACCCTTGGGATAACATTTTCTTTTATGCTTCCATAAATGTGCTTCATATGGATATATCACACATTGGGTATAATTTGACACACTGTTAATATAGTTTAGATTTATTTAGATGTTTGCACATTTATTTTATCTCAATGTTTGTTTTCAGGAAGAGTATTTTTCTTCATAAACTAAATTTTCAGAAAATTTTAAATGCATTTTACTGAGGTAAATATACTCAATTTACATTTTTTTGTGTATTAAGTTACATTTTGTCCTCAATCCTGAAAATAACTTTTGAAATGTATGTAATTTTAAATTTACATGGTTTTTCCCTCAGACCTTTGAATACCATAATCTATTGGATTCTTGATTTCATTCACATATTGAGAAATAGGTTTCTTTTCATTGCTTTTTAATTAATTTGAATTTTATCTTAGACGGCTTTCATGATTTTCTCTGTTTTGGTATTATGCTTTTTACTATTGTTTTTCTTTGGATAAGCATGCCTTTAAGCTATTATAATTAATTATTTTAATAATTACATATTTTTCCCCCTCTGACATTCACTCCATTTTATTTATTTAAACTTATACTTAACACCACCACTTATTCTAGTTTTTTATGTATTTTAATTTTTCATATTGTTTATTTGTTTTATCCCTATTGTGACTTCTAAATGTTCACTTCATCCTACTCTTCTAATTCATAATTTCTTTTCTCATCTAGGTAATTTTTCTATTTATTCTGTCCTTTACATTTTAAGTATTTTTTATATAGAAAATTTTCACCTAATTATTTTGATAATATGCTTTATTTTGATCTTGCTTTTAAACTTTTCCTCTAATATATTTAAACACTATAACTACTTATATTATTTCTACACTACGTATACAATTTTGGGATTTATTAAAATCTAATGGTACAGCTGTGTTTGATTATTATTTTATTTCTGAATAACTTTGATCTTGATGACTTTTACTTAGTATATTTTAAAAAGAATAGGATATTTTATTTGATTATAAATGACTGACCTCAATTGATGGAACCATTGAAGATTCTGGGTTGAGGTATTTTATTCCAGTAAAAAGTTATCTGTAATGTTAATAATGCTCCCTTTACAGACACCTGAAAATGATTAAGTCAATATATTTACCTAAATTGTCCTGATTAAAACACATAGTGTACATATGAACCAGAAACTAACATGAGGATTGGTGTTAATTCCCAAATCAAGCAAAGAGGAGAAATACCACCTCCACTAACTACTCTAACCTATTTTTTCTAAACTTTTGAAAATGTAAGGATTCTAGCTTTAGATAGCATAGTCAGATCCGAATACTTCTGCATCTATGCTGCTGTGACATTATAGTCACCAATCAGACATGTTAGATTCTAACAACCTGTGCTTCCATTATTAGCAATTCCCACAAGTAGCATCAACTTCTAGTCTAGTTTCACTCTACAGCTGTGCTTCTTTAGTTCTTTCCTGAAAAATTATTTGTGGATATACATGCCTTTCATGATTCTCAGCATACATGATTTTTTGAGGTTGAAATGCTCACATGGAGATTTTCATTCCCAGTCCAGGCACCTAGATTCAGGGGCACCTTCCTGAGGGGCTTTTGGTGGAGGCCTTCCTCAGAAACTTTTTTTCAGATCCCTGTTTCTGGAGAAGGAATTAAACTTTGATAATAATTTTTATACGTTCTTACTCAATACTCAATACTTTTTTACTCTTGCTCATGCATTCTCCTCCACCCTCGCCTTCTCCTGCCCACGTTTCCACAAAATTACAGGCCTGTTTTTTATGAGGGAGCTACCTCGGAGTTGAGAATGTGCCCTATATTTGTGCTGATCTATCTGACCCTTTCCTGGTGCTTTTCCATGAGGAAAAAATGGAACGATGAGGAGTCGGTGCTTCATCTGATTTTGCCTGTTGCTTAACGCAATCACAGAGAGGAAGACAAAAAGGCTTAACTGTTACTTTGATGTGGGGCTCTTGCTTTAATTTAAAACTCTGATACCAAGCACTTTAGCTGCTCCCAGCTCAGCTCAGCTCTTGAAATTTCATGGAAGAAATTCTGTTTTTATTGGTCTAAATTCTGTGTCATTTACATAGAACAAATGGTAATAAAATTGCATCATATATTTAAAAATTGAATGTCTTCTGTTTTGCCATTTTACTGAAGAAAAAATTTGTGTAGCCTATTGGAATTATTAACAGTGAAGCTCCAAGTACTAATAATTCAGAAAAATTAATGAATCAAAATCCAACTATTTCTCAATAACTTTTCCTTTTTTATAAACTTTCTATTTTATTATCTGTAATTTTAAAACTTCTGTAGAAAAGAGTTTAAAATTTTCAAAGTTAATATAAAATTATTTTTAGAATTTCTTTTTGAGTAACCATTTGTTGTAAACAGTTAATATTAATTAATTATAATCATCAACTATTATCTAAGCTGCATGGATAATATTTGCTGCTGCCTAAAATATAATAAATATTTACATAATCTCAGTTACTAAATATTTGCTGCTGCCTAAAATATAATAAATATTTACATAATCTCAGTTACTAAATATTTGCTGCTGCCTAAAATATAATAAATATTTACATAATCTCAGTTACTAAAAATAATATAATTTTGCATAATAATATACACACATATAAATAATCAACATACACAGGTCTTTTTTTTCTATTTCTTACTTACATTTTCTGTTTGATATTTATATCAGAACAAAGTGTTTATGTCCTACTATCATAGATGGAAATTTGCCTGTTTTGCATTTTGTTATATTAAATAATCAGACACATGCTTAGCTTCTCCTAAGTTAAATTTTTTACAAAATTATTATTAACATAAATAATCCAGGAATTGTTTAAAGTTTTTAAAAAACTTTGCCAGTGCCCTCACTGTTCATAATATAGATCTATTTGCCAAAGTGTTAGTGCTCTTTGCGTTATATAAAACAATATTTTAGTGATATCAACTAACTACATCCCTGTAGGCATGACTTACTTTTTCATTAGTATATATTTTTGGTTGTACTCTGCTATTTTTCTAAAAGGGCTTGCAAATCAGCTCTCGGCCACAGGACTTTGTCTTTAACAAAATAAGAATGTCTCAGAGACCCACAGAAATAACTGTGACAAGTACTCTTATAAACAGGCTTCTGGGAGTTTGGTTCTTTCTGCCACATAGTGCACAAGTTCTGGAGAGAATATAAGGGTGAAGAATAATAAAATACTTTATTTTTGAAACATCTTGCGTGGTTGCCCAGGTTGGAGGGCAGTAGCATGATCATAGCTCACTGCAGCCTAGAACTCCTGAGCTCAAGTGATCCTCTGCCTCAGCATCCCACGTATCTGGGACTATAGTTGGGAACCATCACACCTGGCTAAATTTTTTTAATGCTTAAAGTATTTTTGTATCAACGGGGTCTCACTATGTTGACAAGGCTGCTATCAAATTCCTGGCCTCAAGCAATTCTGTCTCCTCAGGCTATCAATATGCCAGGAATACAGGTATGAGCCACCGTGCCTGGCCAGGACCTTTTTAATGTTTCTGTCTCCCAAGTTCTTCTCAAAAAAGTCAACATGCACCAAGTATCAGCTGAGATTTGAACTTCAACCCTGTGCTGAGCTCAGTTGCAAAACTCTCCAATCCCAACAAGGGACAAAGGGAGAAAGAAATGGTGAGAGGGTGCAGCTTGATTCTGGCCATGCTAATTGGGCACCTATTGTGTGCTGGGAAGACCCACAGAGTTCATTCCAAGCTCCAGCTCTAGCCACAGCAGGACTCCCATGGTGTAGAAGGCCTAGCCCAGAGGAGGGAGTCTTAGCATGTAGAGCACCCTTCCATGGAGTATTGACACTCAGTCAATTATTTCCATCAATGCTGGTTTCTTTCTGCACAAGGGAATACTTTTGGGCTGTCAGGAGGATCACATTAAATGTTCTGAAAACTAGCAGAAGGTATGAGATGTTTCACTGAACCACTGTGAGCAAGAAAATCCGTTCAATCTTCTTTGATTTGGTTAAAACAAACCTTTACTAAAAGGCAGCATAGAGTAATGCTTGCCTGTAATACTTTAAAAACATCTTAGAAAACCATTCCTTTCTCAGTTTAGGAGGAAAGGCTATAGGCTTGTATGGGATAATCAGAAAAAAGCATATTTATGTAATACTTTGAGTTTCCATTCCTCCTAACCACCATTGCTACATAATTATTCCAAAATATAGCTCTTATTTACCCACCCTACTGTTCAAAAGTACCTCAATGATTCTGTTACCCCCAACTAACCCATCCCATAGTCAGTAGATGACCACAGAGGCCTATTATTCTCTGCTTTTTGCTGTCACTCTCCACAGTACAAACTCATTCCTCTTCCTGCATAAGCCTCCTGGGTTTCTGCCCTTTTTTTCTGCACTGTCTGCTGACACTCTTTTGTCTTCACCCATCCCAAACTTATCCATACTTCCAGTGCATTACCAGGGGTAATTATCCACCCAGCTTAATTTTTAACCTTAGCTTCCTGCCCCCACCTGCTCTCCACTCTGAACAAGTTTTTACTAGGTAGTTGTTAAGTTCTGGGGTTCAGAGAATCTGACTAGTGTGAGTTTCCCAAAATAAAGGTAATGCCTTAATAATTTTCACTTTAATTGCTCTTTTCACAGTGTTTTCATGTAATTTAACACAACAAATTCTCCCTGGGTAAATGCGTAAATCTTTGCAATGTCCTATTTGACTCCCTTAGAGTTTGGCTCTTTTCCCATACAAGCATCCAGAGTCCTGTCTAACCAGAGTGAAAATGCTTGTGGTTGTCACCTAACAGGGCTGAGAATTCCGCCAGGTTTCATCTAGACTAGTTTTCAAAATGAGGAAACAGGATGCATACAAGTCCTTTATTCTCACTTTTTGGCCCTGGGACTTATTAACTAGGTGAAATTGCACAGAAAAATACATTTGTTTAGCTAAAAAATCAAAAAATATATAGGTAACTGAGGGAAGGAATTGAAAATGCAATAAAAATAGAAAATGTTGAGGAATTCAATGTTACTGGCACATAGAAATGGTACTGATTTTTGTACATTGATTTTGTGTCCTAAAACTTTACTTGTTTATCCATTTCAGGAGGCCTTTCAAGTTTTCTCCAAAAGGAGTTTTGGAGAGGCTTTAGGATCTTCTATTTAGAGACTCATATTGCAAGTGGAGAGAGAGAATTCAACTTTTTTTTCCTATTGTCCGATTGCTCTGGCTAGGACTTTTAAATCTAATTAAATTGTGTTTGTGAGATTTTTATATATTTTAATATGTCTAATTAATTTTGTATCTGTATAATGTTCCCTTATAAAGAAACATGTAGTTGTTTTATTTTTAATTTCATTATTGATGCAACTTTGATTTTTTTTCAGTTTGGAAAAGTACCAGATATTGCTGCTTCGAGCACTTTTCTGCATTGCACAAGATGCTGGCATTTCTATTGGGTGTATATACCTAACAGTGGAGTTGCTGGGTTTTAGAGTGTGCTTACGTACATCGTGTATGTAAGGAGATACTACTCAAGAGGTTATAACAGGTTACATACGGAATGGTATAAGAAAGTTCCAGTTGCTTGACATCATCACTAGTACTTAATTTTGTCAGTTTTCAAAAATGTTAACTATTGCATAGTGGTATTAAATTGTATTTGTAATATGCATTTTTCTGATGCATAAGGATGTGGATATGTTTATCTACTTTTTGGCCCTTTGGTTCTGTATGTGGAACTCCTAGTCACATGTTTGCCAATTTTGTTCAGTGCATTGCATCTTTGTCTATTAATTGATGGGATTTAGTTAAAAAATCTAACTATAAGGCTTTTGCCACATAAATACGTGGCAAATGTTGATTTCCACTGTGTTCTCACCTTTCTACTCTCCTGAAGGTTTTTTTTTTTATGAAGAGAAGGTTTTAATCCTAATAAGGTCCAATTTGTCATATTTTTGTC
This sequence comes from Pongo pygmaeus, assembly GCF_028885625.2. Lineage (NCBI taxonomy): Eukaryota > Metazoa > Chordata > Mammalia > Primates > Hominidae > Pongo > Pongo pygmaeus. The sequence goes on along the minus strand of NC_072397.2, from coordinate 49,172,593 downwards.
TTGAAGGTTAATGGACTTTGTGTCCTAAGAAATCCTGGCCTGTGCCAAGGTCACGAACATATTTATCTATCTTATTTACTAGAAATATTGTTTTCAACTTCACCTTAAAATTTAAAATCTGCCTGTCATTGAAATCCGTTAAAAATGTAAGATAGGAGTATTTCTTTCTCACATAAATAACCAGTTGACCCAAGGCTATTTGCCGAGATGACTGTTTTCTCTCCACTGCTCTTCTGTGCCTCTTTTGTAATATACAAAATGTCCAAATGCGTGGGTCTCGGTTGGACTCGAGTTTTTCCAGTTTTCTTTGTGCTTATTTTTGCATTGCTACCATACATAGCTTTGATTACTATAGCTTTAATCTAAGTCTGAATATCTGGCATTTTAAGCTCACAAACTTTGTTATTCTTCAGGATAGTTTTTACAGTTCTTGGCTTTTTTATATGTGTTTACATTTTTAAATTGATTAGACAGTTTTCACAAGATTTCTGCCAAAATATTGTGTTGTGAAAATAGAAATCTGTAAATCAATTTGGGGAGAAGTTACATAGAAACAAAGCAAAACAATACAACAATAACCTCCAAATCCAATTTAAAGGGAGCACCACAATAAGAAAAGAAGTTCAAAAATTGTAATAAATATTTGCAATTCATGAAATTACAAAGGGGCTCACATTTCTGCTATATAAAGAGTTTTTGTTTTGTTTTGTTTGTTGTTTTTTTGATGCAGTCTTGCTCTGTCACCCAGGCTGGAGTGCAGTGGCACGATCGCGGCTCACTGCAACCTCCGCCTCCCGAGTTTCAGCAATTCTTCTGCCTGAGCCTCCTGAGTAGCTGGGACTACAGGCATGTGCCACCATACCTGTCTGATTTTTTTGTATTTTTAGTAGAGACGTGGTTTTACCATGTTGGCAAGGCTGGTCTTGAACTCCTGACCTCAAATGATCCACCTGCTTCAGCCTCTCAAACTGTTGAAGTTAAAGGCGTGAGCCACCATGCCCAACCTGTAAAGACCTCTTAAAAATTAGGAAAAAAAACCACAGAAAAATAGAAAAAAGAAACATCCAGTCAGTTAAAATTTGTAAAAAGGCAAAAGACATTATCCTATTGATCCAGTGTCCCATGCCCCTCTCTGTAATGGGGGTGGATATGGGCTTCACAGGACATGAAATTCATCAAACATGAAATTCATCAAACAGTTGGTGGCTGGACCTGGGCAAATCTTGTGGGACCAGCCTCAAGAGCAGAGCCCGTGGTGCATTGTTTTATCCCATAGCCCTGGAAAGAAAACTTGGCTGCGCCATGCTCTATGTTCACCTGCATTGGCCTGAGCACCCATGGGCACCTAAGTCTGCCCAAACTCACCCCATCCCAGTATTCTATCTGGTATTGAGCATGACACCATGTCTTCGCTGAACATGTGCTTACACAGTTTTGTGTCCAACTCCTCATTTTACAACAGGGAGACTGAGGCCCCAAAAAAGCCAAAGACTGGTCCAGATCCCAGAAATTGGGCAGAGCACAGAGTATTAGGGAGGGAGCCAGCTTCCTAGGCCTTGCATGCACCCCATCCATCAGATTTGCTTTTGAAATGAGTGCTCCTAAGTCCTGGAAAACTCTGTGCTCTATTTTCTACCTGGGCTTTCTACTATTCCACATTCTCACATAGGTGAGCATGCATGCACACACACACACAGGCACACACACACCACACACACACGCGCACACACACGCACGCTTCTAAGGTGGAGATCATGGAGGGGAGGTTAGGGAAGAGGAAACCAGAGAAGTGACAAAAGGGGAAGAAATATTAGAGGCAGCTTTGCCATGAGGCAGAGGCATCCACTCCCCCAGCTACATGACAAGGAGCTGACAGCATGGGCTGAAGGATCCTCCAGGTTCCCTGGGTTTTGCCGGGCCTTGGGACCTCCCCAAATATTTCAAGAGGACAGGACTGGGGTTGTGACTGCCACCTCTGTGGGCACCTGAAACTAAAATGAGCTCTGCCCTCCCCCCACCACCCCGCGTGATATAAAGGGAGGCTACGGGAAAGAAAGTCTCCGTTTTCTCCCTCATAAATAAGGGTACTCGAAGGGAATAATATCAAGGATTCCAGATACTCTTAAGCGTCTGCTGCCCTTGGCTCTTCAGTGGTAACTCACTGCGCTTTCAGACTCTGGGAAGAGGCTTTTCAATTTCGAGAGGTCCTTCAGAGAAGAGAGAGGCCTAGAGACTTGGGCAGATGAGGACTTGGAATGAAGCAGAATGTGACAATGCACTGGGCTATGGAGTATGGGACCCAGAAAAATATACTAGTTTTTTGGGGGGTTCCTTCAGGTCTTCATTTGGAAGTGGAAGAAAATAATGTGTCTGAATGCTGTGAAAATATTTCATGAATGCACAGCACACCCCAAGAGGCTGAGGAAAATAGGAATCACGGGAGGCTTCTGAGGTCGACTGTATGGCCCTTGGAGTCTTCAGATACTGCTCCTTTTCCCCAGGGGTCCGTGAAGAGCCACTGCCTTGAGAATCCCCCAATACAGGTACCTGTTCTGTGATGCTTCTGCCTGGGGCTGCAGTGCTCGTGATGGCCGCTAGGTGGCGGCAGACCCCCGTGTTTCTTGTGCCCATCGGGCTTGACTGGAGCAGCTGGAGCCAGGGGGAGAGTCACGCTGAGGTCCTGCACCTCCTGTTATCATTCACGATCTCCACATTCGGTGGCCAAAAGCAGGAAGAAGGGCTTTGTGATGTTCCATGTTATTTTACTCAGGGACTCTTCCCCTAGAACTCACCCTGTGGCCACTGCCTTGGTAGGCTCACAACGTGGTACCGAAAATGATTATGTCATCCCTGCCTCCGCGCGGGGAGCCCACCGTCTGAGGACTGCTGGACAAAAACACTAAAGCAAGTACATGTGAAAGAAAAGAGCATTTTATAATGGAAATAAAGTAGCATGTTGGGAGGCAGGGCTGTGGAGACATTGCATGGAGGGGACATGAATGCCTCGCTAAGGTGACATTATGTTGTGACCAGAATGAGAACAGAGAGCCAGTCCTGTGCAGGAGTGGAAAGTGTGTCAGGGAGAAGCCACTACTTGTGAAGAGACTCACAGGCACAGGTGAGTTCAGCAGATGAGGTTAGAAAGGGACCAGTGTGGCTGCAGGCAGCCTGAGAAAGAAAGGAACAGAGGGGAGGGAGGATCCTGGGGCCTGAAAGAGGAGGTTAGTCATTTGCTCCTCTCTAACAACATAGCCCTGAATTTTAGCACCTTTCGACAACAAATACTATCTCACAATTTTTGTGAACCAGAATCTGGACATAGCTTAGATGGGTGCCTCTGCCTCAAGGTTTCTTATGACGCTGGGGCTGTGATTTCAATTGAAGCTGGACTTGGAAAAGATCAGCCTCCAATCTGCCTCATGGAAATTGGCACAATTCAGTGTGAACTGAGAGCCCGAGTTTCTTCCTCTCGATTGGCCTGGGCATCTCCTCAGTTCTCTGTCATGTGGGTATGTACCTAGAGCATCTTAGGACACTGGAGATCGCTTCTTCAGCTTGAGGAATAAAATAGAGGGATGGAAAATGAAAGAGATAGAAGTGTGCACAGAAAAAGAGAGAAAGGAAGACAGATTGAGAGAGGAAGCATTAGACAGAGCAAGTAGGAGGAAAATAATAGCTTTGAAAAAATTATAACCTTGGAAGTTGCAATAGACTATGTGATTCCTGCCCATATTCACATGCCAGAACCTTAATCCCCAGTGTAATGGCCTTAGGAGGTGAGAGGTAATTAAGTCCTAAGAATGAGTCCCTCATGATAGAGATTACTGGCTTTTTAGAAGAAACCACAGAAGACAGTCTCTCCCTCTCTCTGCTAAATGAGAATACAACCTGAAGTCTGGAGTTTGAAACAGAAGAGAGTCCTTACCAGACCCCAACCATGCTGGAACCCCAATCTCAAATTTCTAGCTTCCAGAACTAAAATCTTTTGTTTATAAGTTACCTAGTCTATGCTTTTTGGTATAGAAGCCTGAACTAAGACAAAAGTGTTACCCTATCATTTTTGTTGTATTCTCTTTGACAGGAGCTAGAACCTTGTCCCCAAAGAGGTAAACCAATGACTAGCAGAAATTCTTTAGTTTTCAGAATGACAGATAAGAAAAGATACAACTTGTTGAAAGACTGAAATTTCTTCCACTTAGGAGATTTTTAAAAACTGGCTAAAGTTGGTCAGAACCCATATGGTCAACTGGAGCCTATGTGAAATAAGCTCACTGATGTCAGAGCCTAACTTTCCATCACATATTTTATATTAACTCTCCCCAAATTTGCACAGGAGACCTGTGAGTAAGCAAGAAAAGATGGATCTTCATGCCCGATGACTTTCCATACACTTTTTCTTTCAGCAATTCCCTACTAATCCAGAACTCACCTCCTAAACCTTTTCTAAGAATATTACTACTTTAAGCAGTATGGCCATTTTCACTATATTGATTCTTCCTATCCATGAGCATGGAATGTTCTTCCATTTGTTCGTGCCCTCTTTTATTTCCTTGAGCAGTGGTTTGTAGCTCTCCTTGAAGAGGTCCTTCACATCCCTTGTACGTTGGATTCCTAGGTATTTTATTCTCTTTGAAGCAATTGTGAATGGGAGTTCACTCATGATTTGGCTCTCTGTTTGTCTGTTATTGGTGTATAAGAATGCTTGTGATTTTTGCACATTGATTTTGTATCCTGAGACTTTGCTGAAGTTGCCTATCAGCTTAAGGAGATTTTGGGCTGAGACGATGGGGTTTTCTAGATATACAATCGTGTCATCTGCAAACAGGGACAATTTGACTTCCTCTTTTCCTAATTGAATACCCTTTATTTCTTTCTCCTGACTGACTGCCCTGGCCAGAACTTCCAACGCTATGTTGAAAAGGAATGGTGAGAGAGGGCAACCCTGTCTTGTGCCAGTTTTCAAAGGGAATGCTTCCAGTTTTTGCCTATTCAGTATGATATTGGCTGTGGGTTTGTCATAGATAGCTCTTATTATTTTGAGATACGTCCCATCAATACCTAATTTATTGAGAGTTTTCAGCATGAAGGGCTGTTGAATTTTGTCAAAGGCCTTTTCTGCATCTATTGAGATAATCATGTGGTTTTTGTCTTTGGTTCTGTTTATGTGATGGATTACATTTATTGATTTGCGTATGTTGAACCAGCCTTGCATCCCAGAGATGAAGCCCACTTGATCATGGTGAATAAGCTTTTTGATGTGCTGCTGGATTCGGTTTGCCAGTATTTTATTGAGGATTTTTGCATCAATGTTCATCAGGGATATTGGTCTACAATTCTCTTTTTTTACTGTGTCTTTGCCAGGCTTTGGTATCAGGATGATGCTGGCCTCATAAAATGAGTTAGGGAGGATTCCCTCTTTTTCTATTGATTGGAATAGTTTCAGAAGGAATGGTACCAGCTCCTCCTTGTACCTCTGGTAGAATTTGGCTGTGAATCCATCTGGTCCTGGACTTTTTTTGGTTGGTAAGCTATTAATTATTGCCTCAATTTCAGAGCCTGTTATTGGCCTATTAAGAGATTCAACTTCTTCCTGGTTTAGTCTTGGGAGGGTGTATGTGTTGAAGAATTTATCCATTTCTTCTAGATTTTCTAATTTATTTGCATAGAGATGTTTAGAGTATTCTCTATGGTAATTTGTATTTCTGTGGGATTGGTGGTGATATCCCCTTTTTCATTTTTTATTGTGTCTATTTGATTCTTCCCACTTTTCTTCTTTATTAGTCTTGCTAGCGGTCTATCAATTTTGTTGATATTTTCAAAAAACCAGCTCCTGGATTCATTGATTTTTTGAAGGGTTTTTTGTGTCTTTATTTCCTTCAGTTCTGCTCTGATCCATCAAGCTACCAATAACTTTCCTCACAGAATTGGAAAAAAATACTTTAAAGTTCATATGGAACCAAAAAAGAGCCTGCATTGCCAAGTCAATCCTAAGCAAAAAGAACAAAGCTGGAGGCATCACACTACCTGACTTCAAACTATACTACAAGTTTACAGTAACCAAAACAGCATGGTACTGGTACCAAAACGGAGATATAGATCAATGGAACAGAACAGAGCCATCAGAAATAATACCACACATCTACAACTATCTTATCTTTGACAAACCTGAGAAAAACAAGAAATGGGGGAAGGATTCCCTATTTAATAAATGGTGCTGGGAAAACTGGCTAGCCATATGGAGAAAGCTGAAACTGGATCCCTTCCTTACACCTTATACAAAAATTAATTCAAGATGGATTAAAGACTTAAATATTAGACCTAAAACCATGAAAACCCTAGAAGAAAACCTAGGCAATACCATTTAGGACATAGGCATGGGCAAGTACTTCATGTCTAAAATACCAAAAGCAATGGCAACAAAAGCCAAAATTGACAAATGGGATCTAATTAAACTAAAGAGCTTCTGCACAGCAAAAGAAACTACCATCAGAGGTGAGTAGGCAACCTACAGAATGGCAGAAAATTTTTGCAATCTACTCATCTGACAAATATCCAGAATCTACAAAGAACTCAAATAAATTTACAAGAGAAACACAAACAACCCCATCACAAAGTGGGCAAAGGATATGAACAGACACCTCTCAAAAGAAGACATTTATGCAGCCAACAGACACATGAAAAAATGCTCATCCTCACTGGCCATCAGATAAATACTAATCAAAACCACAATGAGATATCATCTCACACCAGTTAGAATGACGATAATTAAAAAGTCAGGAAACAACAAGTGCTGGAGAGGATGTGGAGAAATAGGAACACTTTTACACTGTTGGTGGGACTGTAAACTAGTTCAACCATTGTGGAAGTCAGTGTGGTGATTCCTCAGGGATCTAGAACTAGAAATACCACTTGACCCAGGCATCCCATTACTGGGTATATACCCAAAGGAATATAAATCACGCTGTTATAAAGACACATGCACATGTATGTTTATTGTGGCACTATTCACAATAGCAAAGACTTGGAACAAACCAAAATGTCCAACAATGATAGACTGGATTAAGAAAACGTGGCACATATACACCATGGAATACTATGCAGCCATAAAAAGTGATGAGTTCATGTCCTTTGTAGGGATACGGATGAAGCTGGAAACCATCATTCTCAGCAAACTATCGCAAGGACAAAAAACCAGACACTGCATGTTCTCACTCATAGGTGGGAATTGAACAATGAGAACACTTGGACACAGGAAGGGGAACATCACACACCGAGGCCTGTTGTGGGGTGCGCGGAAGGGGGAGGGATAGCATTAGGAGATATACCTAATGTAAATGACAAGCTAATGGGTGCAGCACACCAACATGGCACATGCATACATATGTAACAAACCTGCATATATATATATATATATATATATATATATATATATATATATATATATATTTGCTCAAAAACCCAGTGTTATAATACTGGCTTCTGAGGCACTGAGCTTTGAGCCACTTTTTAAAATAACAAACTGATTCACTCACAACTTAGTGTTGTTGTGAGACTTTGTGGGGGCACCCACCACATAGGCTGAGATAAGGCATGTAGACATGATTCTAAATATAATGAACAGGTACTGGAATATTTAATGCCAGAGGACAGTATCTAATTTTCTTTTAATTTCAACCTCTTTCTGGTGTAGAATGGAAAAGTAAGGCCAGTGGGGAAATGTCTTTCCCAAGATCACACTGCTGGACCCCAGGCCTGTTTGAGTTGCAGGCCATGTTTCCTTCACCCCTCCCTGTAATGCTTCTATCTCTAAGTTTATGCATTATTTTATTATTTATGCATTATTTTATTATTTCAATAGGACATTATTTTATTATTTCAATAGGACATTATTTTATTATTTAAATAGGACGCCAGGCCATGATTTTTATGTATATATACATATATACACACATATATATATGTGTGTATATACACACATATATTTGTCTATATATACATATATGTGTCTATATATACATATATACACATATATACATATAGGTATCTATATGTACACATACACACATATATACATATATGTATCTATATATACATATGTACACATATATACATATATGTGTGTGTGTATATACATATACACATATATTTATGTATCTATATATACATATGTGTCTATATATGTGTCTATACATATATATGTGTCTATATATACATATATATGCGTATATATGTGTGTGTGTGTGTATATATATATATATATTTATTTATTTATTTATTTTTGAGATGGAGTCTCGCTCTGTCACCCAGGCTGCAGTACAGTGGCGCGATCTCGGCTCACTGTAAGCTCCACCTCCCGAGTTCACGCCATTCTCCTGCCTCAGCCTCCGGAGTAGCTGGGACTACAGGCGCCCGCCACCACACCCAGCTAATTTTTTTGTATTTTTAGTAGAGACAGGGTTTCACCATTTTAGCCAGGATGGTCTCGATCTCCTGACTTCGTGATCCACCCACCTTGGCCTCCCAAAGTGCTGGGATTACAGGCGTGAGCCACCGTGCCCAGCCTATATATATATTTTTTCTAGACAGCATCTCGCTCTGTCATCCAGGCTGGAGTGCAGTGGCACAATCATGGCTCAATGCAATCTCTGCCTCCTGGGTTCAAGTGATTCTTACACCTCAGCCTCCTGAGTGGCTGGGATTACAGGGATGCATCACCATATCTGGCTATTTTTTGCATTTTTAGTAGAGAAGTGTTTTTGCCATGTTGCCCATGGCTGGTTTCAAACTCCTGGCCTTAAGTGATTCACCTGCCTTGGCCTCCCAGTGCGCTAAGATTACAGGCATGAGCCACTGCACCCAACCCATTTTTATTCATTCTATCTCATATGTCTCCAATGAATGGCTTTGGGAGTTGATGCTGGCATAATCCCATTATGCATACTTCAGGTATGGGGAGACCTGAAGCACACAATGACTTTTTATATGGTCACAGAAATGAAAAAAAAAAAGAAGGTTTTAACCCAAATCTGTTTCTTCAAACCTGGGGCCCTGGCTGCATTTAGATCTTTTTGAGGAGTAAGGAGTATAATTGTGTTTGCATAACTGTGTACAGGTAAAGAGTGAACATGGGAGGGGAGGGTGAGCAATCAGCAGCCCAGCAGGGCCTTTGTGTAGATTTGTGGAAGAAAAGGGCTCAAGGGATGGAAGCTTGAAGAAGTTAACAGGCTTCCCTTGTGACAGAACCTGACAGAATTTAGAACTTTGGGAACCAGTCACCCACATGCTAGAGACAGCCCTGTATGTAGCTCATTTCATGGGAGATGCTTAAGAGAGCACTGTGTTCTCATTGTATGCTATATTCCTAAGCTGTTGCCTGAGAAAGGCTCAAAGTGAGAGCCTTTTCTGATAATATACACATTGGCTCAAACCGCATCCTTGATACCTCTGATCATTTGGCAAGAGGCACCCACAGATAACACACTGTAGCGTGGGGCAGGTCCGTCCATGCCAGGCCTCCCTTGTCATCTCATCTGGGCAACCCCATGCTGCCCACCATTACCATGTATTGCAGGGGGAGCAGGAAAGGAGGAAGCTCTTTTTGACAGGGGCAAGTTTTCAGGTGTTGGAACCCTGGTGGGTCTGTCATGTTCATACCCAGGTCATGTCTGGTAGAATAAAAAGTTGAGCATTGAGGACCAAGTGTGTCTACTCAGATGTGAATCCCAGGCCTTAAGCTGTCCTCTAGTTTCCTCATTGGCTGGGGGTCTATGAGGATGCTCCTATGTTCCTGATCTAGGAAGCAGAATTTCTAATGGGGATGTCACCTGGTGGTAAAAACAAAGCTGACTATTAACTTGCTCTTTTTTTTTTTTTTTTTGACGGAGTCTTACTCTGCCACATAGGCTGGAGTGCAGTGGCGCGATCTTGGCTCACTGCAACCTCTGCCTCGTGGGTTCACGCCATTCTCTTGCCTCAACCTCCCGAGTAGCTGGGACTAGAGGTGCCCCACCATGCCCAGCTAATTATTTGTACTTTTAGTAGAGACAGGGTTTCACCGTGTTAGGCAAGATGGCCTCGATCTCCTGACCTCGTGATCTACCCGCCTCGGCCTACCAAAGTGCTGGGATTACAGGCATGAGCCACCGCGCCTGGTCGGGAACTCTCTTTATAGAGCTGCATTAAAATCAGTGAGCAGCTGTTTGATGGGTTCAACTCTCCCGTCTCCTTGGACAAGGGGCAGGTTCACCACACCCCCAAGCATGGCATACAGTGCGCTATGGTGAGAGCAGGCACATGGGAGTCTCTACCGACAGGGGCCTGACAAAACCAAGATGGGCCCAGGACCCAGACCCAAATGTGGAATTTCTCTGGGCTCTCTCTTAAGGCTTTTCCATGAGTGACTCAAAGTTCTCCCCCCCAAAAATCTGGCCTTCATTAGTCCCAATGGCAACTTGGTTAGATGTAAAGTCCCTTTTTACACACTTGTAGAAATATCAGAGAAGGCCTTTGTGTTGTTTTTACTCTACACTAGGCTGTATTTATTCATGCTGCTACAGTTTGTATTGTTTTAATTATTCACCGCTGGTACCATCTGTAGCAGACAGCTTCAGTGTACTACCAGACCTTCTCCAAGACTTAAAAGCCACCACTATCACTATTACTCTACAAAAATAGGGAAGAGGTTACATGAAAAAGGGGTTACATTGTTCCCTGCATTTGTCTGCAGTGTGTCATCTCAGAGAGCTCATCCCTGCAGCCCATCAGGGCAGAAGCAGTGCCCTCACATGTCTTTTTAATGTTCTATAATATAGGTCACTTCCCAGAGTGGTTTAGCCTTTTGATAACTATTATTTCTGATCAAAATGGAATAAAACTAGAAATCAATAACAGAAGAAAACAAAAATATCAACACATGTATGGAAATTAACTCACTTTTGAGCATGCTCATGTTTAAGGGTTGTAAGACTTAGTATTGTAAAGATGTTCATGATGCCTAAAGCAAGCTACAGATTCAATGCAATCCCTTTGAAATTAACAATTTAAAAAAAAATAGAAAAAAAACCCAAAAAATTATATGGAATCTCAAGCGACCATAAAGAGCCCAAAAATGTTTTAAAAAACAACAATGTTAATGACCTAACCTTTTCTGATTTCAAAGCACACTGCAAAGCAACAGTAATGAAAACAGTTTGTTTCTGGCATAAAAGACAGACAATTTCCCGCCAAAAAAAAAAAAGGTAGCACAGATGTAAATCTCGCACTTATGATCAAATAGTTATTTACACACCCATATTCATTGCAGCGTTATTCACAAAGGCCAATAGGTGAAAGCAACACAAACTTTCCTCACAGAATGAATAAATAAATACAATTTGTAATATAAAAGTAATGGAATATTACTCAGCTTTTAAAGGCAGAAAATCTTGTTAACATACACAATAAAGATAAATCTTGAGAACATGATGCTAAGTACAATTAGTCACAATAAAACAGATACTCTATGATTCTACTTATATGTAATATCTAAAGTATTAAAACTCTTAGAAACAGATAATAGAATGATTTTTATCAGGAGCCAGGTGGTAAGGAAAATGAGTAGTTGTCATTTCATGTGTATTGAGTTTTAGTTTTGCAAGAGAAAAAAGTTTTACAAATATGTTGCATAACAATGTAAATACACTTACCATGATTGAATTGTATAAGAAAAAATATTAAAGATTCTAAATTTTATGTTATATATTTTTACCACAATCAAAATCGAAAATGACACCCAAGGGCCAAGAGCGATGGCTCATGCCTGTAATCCCAGCACTCTGGAAAGCTGAGGCATGCAGATCACTTGGGGCCATGAGTTCAAGACCCGCCTGGCCAACATGGGGAAACCCCAACTCTGCGAAAAATACAGAAATTAGCCAGGCGTGGTGGTGCACACCTTTAATGCCAGCTACTCAGGAGGCAGCAGCAGGAGAATTGCTTTAACCTGGGAGGTGGAGGGTGCAGTGATTCAAGATTGTGCCACTGCACTTTGGGTGACAGGGTGAGATTCTGTCAAAAAAAAAAAAAAGACACCTGAAAGAGAATTACAAAGTTTTGAAAAATTGCCTTAAAATCACATAAGTCTTTCTTTCACACGAAGATAATATAAACAACAGATGTTGAAATTAAGACAATTTCCATGAATAGTCACTTAGAATCAATTATTGGCCATCAACCAAGAAGAAAATATACAAGTCATAAACAAAACAGGGGCAATATTTATACAAACAAACAAACAGATCATTATATTCACAAAAGTCATAGGGCTGGTTCATATTTGACTTTTGCCCCACACTGTCTTAAGGTGTACAGAGTTGAATATTGTCATACAAAATTATATTATATAAATTAAAACTAAAAGCAATAAACTGATGTAAGGTGCCCTACCCTAAAAAAGGGAACAGAAATATAAAATTGCAAAACAAAGTTAAAAGAAACATTAACCCCCAGAATTCTGATTAGAATACTGTAATTCAAAATCATAATAAATAAGTAGAAAGTAAAAACACAATTGACTGATGTGAGACAGCCTACTCTAAAAAAAATGCAGAAACATAAAATTATAAAACATAATTAAGAGAAATTTTAATCCATAAAATCCCGAATAAACACAGTGTCCTAATGAAAAAGAATCCTAGGTAACTACAATTTTCAACTCTTCCTGTGAATCCATGAAAAGTGTAAATTTTGAATCATTTGGATACAGTTAGGGCAAAGACATTTTAGAGAAAACACATTATAATTATCATAAAGAGCTGTGATGAGAAAGTTTTAAAGAACAAGCATTTAAGTAATACTAGAGAAACTTTTTGTATTTATTTATTTATTTATTTATTTAGAGACGGCGTCTCGCTCTGTCGCCCAGGCTGGAGTGCAGTGGTGCGATCTCGGCTCACTGCAAGCTCCACCTCCCGGGTTCCCGCCATTCTCCTGCCTCAGCCTCCCGAGTAGCTGGGACTACAGGCGCCCGCCACCATGCCCGGATAATTTTTTGTATTTTTAGTAGAGACGGGGTTTCACCGTGTTAGCCAGGATGGTCTCGATCTCCACCTCGTGATCCACCCGTCTTGGCCTCCCAAAGTGCTGGGATTACAGGCGTGAGCCACCGCACCCAGCCGAAACTTTTAAATTATGCTACTGATGCATTGCTGCTTTTCTAACACAAAATGGTAAGGCTGTAATCTAGCCTTTAGGAGAAAAGTCTTACATTTTTAAATACAGTAACAATATAAATATTGTAAATACAGTATAAAACATTGATATATAAAATAAAAATTGGGAATAAATTGTACTATTATTTAAATAAAAGTTGAGGAAACTGAAAGAAAATGCTAATAGTAACACTGTGTCTACAGTCAACTAAACACACAAGCCAAATATTTTAATAAATTATTAATTATATAATTTATACATAACATCTACATTGGAGCATGCTATTTTAGAACCTCTGAAACTGAAATTACAGACAATTGTGACATACAACAATTCAGAAAGTGAAAACACAGTCATAGTAATCTTCATATTAAAGAAGAGAGAATCATTAAATAATAAGTGAGAAATAAGGTAACAATTGGGAAGTCAATATATGTTGAACAACATTCTAATTTCCCTTACAGAAAAAGTTTTTGTAAGAAATCTGTAAAATGAGTACATACAATAAGCCACCCTACAGTAGAGGCTGTTGGCATATAGAGTTTAAATTTCTATGATTAGGTCCCACTAAGAAAAAGAAAATTTTAAAATAAAATAATTAGATTTTCCTATTTAATAAGATACTTTTTGCCTGTAAAGATTTTCAGTCTAATTTTTTTGTAAAATTATGTTTTAGCCTTCATAGGACTTGACATTATAAAGCAGAAAACAGGTGTCATCTGTCTCTGGTGTTCCTGGAATTTCTAAAACAAATCCCAATGCCTCCACATCTCCCCTCACACACTTCTGATTTGAGGCACAACAGATTTATAAAAAATGGCATAACAAGGGTCTCCAGAAGTGTGCACCGATTTTCCCATTTCCCCAGAAGCCATGACAAACTAGTCAGATGATTTAGGTTCTCACAAGATTCTGGGAGGACTTTGGCTCTCAGTGCGAATGCACTGGAAGATTCTGGGAGGGAGAGAAAAAGCCTTAGAGGATTGCAGAGTAGAATAAGCATAAGACAAGAAATGTTCCTCTGTAACAGCAAGAAAAATAAAAGTAGGCTTTTCCAAAACAATTTCCACTGGAGCAGAGATGACCACACCATATTCAAACTCTGGCATTGTCTGTGAGGTTTAATAGGGTTTTTTGTTTTTCTCTTGTAAATTTTTTTCATTGCTGCAGAAAGGTGATCAAGTCTGGCTTACAGACTGTCCACTACAGTTTCTTCTTTTACCCAGAACAGCAATTGCGCTAATCAGAAAATGCCCAACTCCCAGTATCTCCTTCAGAAGAGAATTAAAACAGTAGAATATGTGTTGAAATGTTTGGCTTTTTGATAAATTGTCTAATGACTAGATTCTGTCTCTCCTGATGTGGAGTGCTCAAGGACATGATGGAGTCATATGGATGACAGTTTGTGTCTGCTGAGAAGAAAGATGAGTGCTTGTTACAGCACTAGAGAAACTGCAATACCACAGACAGTCAACTGGGGAAGAAAACAGACAATAGAGTCTAGCATACATTGAGAAAAAAATTCTCTTTAACTTGGAAACACACCCAAGTCCACAGAAAATATATTTGGGAATGTGTTTGTGAGGCCCCTAGAATCTATAGCCTGAACTATTGCTGTCAGTATCCCTCTTTACTGAGCCAGTCTTTAAATGCTAGATTTGATGAGTGCTGTATAGATCCCCAGATCTCATAAAAAAAAAAATCACAAGGCACACAGAGAAGGCAGGAAATATTCCCCATTGGAAGAAAAACATAAATAGCCAGAAACTGAATCTTAACAAATAAAGATTTTTGCATATCTGATAGAGAACTTAAAATAATCATCTTAAGCATTCTCAATGAACAAAAATATAACAAAAAGAGACAACTGAGTGAAATTTAAAAATAATGAATGAGAAAAATAAGATATCAACAAAGAGATAAAAACTATTTTTAAAAACCCAACAGAAATCATAGAGTTGAAGAATATAATAACTGAGTTTTATAAATTCACTACAGAGACACAAGAGCAAACAATGGAGCAGAAAAAAGAAAACTGAACATATATTATTCACAAATATTGAGTCCTGGAAACTAATATTTTAAAGAATGGGAAAAATACGGGTGAAATATAAGATTTACTGGACACCAGCAAGTAGACCAATACATTCAGAGATAGAGTCTTTTAAAAAGAATAGAGGGAGAAAATGGCATAAGCATTATTTCGGAGAAAAAGCGGGGATGCTAAGAACTTTCCACATATCAAAGCGTTGAAACAAAAAATACTAGCAACCAAGAATAATTGATCTGGGAAATATTTTATTTCAAAAATTAGAAAAAAATAAAGACATTCAAAGATTAAAATAAAAAAGCCTAGGTTGTTAACTACTAGAATAATCCTAGGAAAAAAAATTTCTAAAGAGAGTTAATTATGTTGAAAAATTAAATTATGCTGGACAGCATCATAAAACCACATGAAAATATAAAGCTCTCTGTTCAATGTAAATATATACACAGATATACAATTTTCTACTATAATGGTGCATTAAATTCTTAAATTTCTGTGAAAATACACAACATATATGAAGATACAATTTGTAACATTAAGAAAGTGAGGGAAGTAAAAATGAATATATTTTGTATGTTTTTAAGGTGAAGTTGAAGGCAAAAGCCATTTGCCCTGGGGACCTTAGCGCTGGGCAAGGGAGGAGGCAAGGCTGCCATTTCCTCTCCCTCATTTCTTCCATCTCCTCTTACTCTGCATAGGGATTTTTCTTGGTCTACAGGAATAGTCAATGGGCCAGGCTCTGTCCTGCACACACACGCCCGCACACACACGCCCGCACACACACACACACACACACGTGCAGGTGGGCATGGCATGTATACACGGAACCTTGGATTTTAATTTTTAAATTTTCAAAAAGTGGGAAACCAAGGATTTTTGGCATGATTCTCAGGACTTTGGGCTGGGGAAAGGGTAAATCTTTGCTTTCTGCCATGTGGTGTGCCATCAGTTGTTGAGGCTTTCTCCCTGAAGGTGTCCCCCAAGGAGATGGTGCGGGAGATTTACCCGGTGCTCATGGTCCGTGAATACATGTGTCGCTGCACCTGCTTCTCACTGCCCCTGGACAGCAACATGCTGGACCACTTCTCAGAGATGTGCAACATTGAGGAGCTGCCGGAGGGCTCATGGCTGTGCATGAGGGAAGGCTGGTTTGGAAGTTGGGTGGACTGCCTTGGGGAGGGCCCCCAGAAGCAGGGCCAGGCAGCAATTCCCCACTCCTCTGAGGGCTCTGCGTCACAGATGAGCACATGAAGTGGGATTGGAGCGCAGCTCGGCTTCTCAGGCTGTCACACCAGCACCTTCTAACTTCACAACCCGTGAGTTAAAGAACAGGGTTCTGATTCTAAAAAAAATCAGGCAGTACCAAGCCAGGCTTGATATCAGCCCAATCAAATTCTATAAAGAAAAATAATGTATTAAAAAAAGAAAGAAAAGCTTCACAGCCTTTGAGTAGAGAAGTCTGCCCAGTGCAGCACTGCCAACTGCTGAGGTGAGATTGGCATGGCTGTAAAGCAAAATTCTCATGCACTCAAGTTACCTGCGGGGAAGCTACTCATGTTCTCAGGGCCTACCTGCTTGTTAAGAGCAATTGTAAAAAAGATCTGTAGCTCAATGTGTCCCAGAATTGATCACAGAACCTTCCCTTTTTCCCAAAAGAACCACCATTAAAATATCGTGAAACACACATTGGAAGACAGTGCTGAACTTGGGGGTCCTGAAAAGTTCTTAGGACACCCCTGCATGAGGGCTGTCCCTGGACAGCAGGTCAAGGTTGTGGAGGCCCCAAAGCTCTGAAGGCTATGCCTACCCAAGACACTAGTGCACAAAGAGGAAGTGGCCTTGTGGCTCCCCAAGACCTGTCTGTGCTTCAGAGGCATTTGGCAGAAGGTTTCTTGTTAACAAGGATCCTTGCCCACTAGCAGGAAGGAGAGAGAGGGAGACAGAAAGAGACATACAGAGAGAGAGAGAATGTGTGTGTGTGTGTTTGTGTGTGTGTGTTGAAACCAGAACCCCACCTTATGTGTTTATTGTGGAATTTGAAAATGAAAGCCTAAAGTTGAAAACCAAAATCACACATGACCGCACACTGCCAACTATTTACTGTCTGAGAAGGGTCGTTTCAGGGTGTAGGACCCTGGTAACACCCTTTTCCCTTCCTTCCTGAAAGAGCTACACACACTGCTCAAAGCCTGCATCCACATGTACCATGTCCAAGACGAGCTCAAGAGCCTGGACCCATCTGCCACCTTCAGCAGGGTTAACTGCAGCTGCTTGTTCTTCATGAGCATCTTCTCCAATGGTGACCTGAGAGTTGAGGGAGGCATTGGGGTCAGGATTGAACAGAGGAAAAGGGAGCACGGAGGCCAGGTGGTGAGGACCAGGCCATCTCACCTGGAGGGTTCTGGCCCTGAGACATCCAGACAAGCATCACATTTAGGTGCAGACAGCTGGCCTTGGGTGTCTCAGTGCTTGTCACCTGCCTTGGGTCCCTCAGTGGGAAATGGAAGAACGGCTTGGAAATGGGCCCCATCGACTGTGTGTCACCTAAGCACATTCTCCCAGGGGTCCAGGAGGGGCCATCATGTCTCCAGAACCAGAACTGGAAGGTCAAACTTCCAGGGGGAGGAAGGAAGAGTGTCCTTAGTGAAGTGGAGGGCCTCACAGCAAGATGCCTGGCTTAATCAAGCTTGGACATACCTGAAGCATGTTCAGTGACTAAAAGTGCCTATCATGAGCAGCTGGAACCCACTCCCTGAGAGCTTCAAGATGCATGGGTACCTCATGTACCTGTTTGTAATTACAGCCAAGGACCAGCAGGCAGCATTACTGCATCCACATGGGGCTTTTACTGGAATCAGTGTCTCTGCCAGCCCCTCACAGGCTCCTGGGATGCCACTCATTCTGGGTCTGTGGACAGATAATGCAGGACACTTGCTCAGTGCCCACCCACTCCTTGTGGCCCACAGCCCATCACTCAACCCCAGCTCCACCATCCCCTGCTTCCTAAGCCGTTCCTCATGCCAGAAGAAAAGGCAATGCTTTTGTCCCACAGCCTCTGCCTTGTGTCATGTCATGTGGGGGTATGGAATGAACTGGCCAGCCTAAACTCCAGGGCTTCTGCCTGAAGAATATGTCCCCGCTGTCTGAGTCCCCTTCTAGGGAGCTGTCAGTGGGGGAGAGAGCAGCCCTGGAAGAGAGGCCCACCTGCTTCTGTTTGACTTCACGGCAGCCTCTCAGGGCAAGAACCCAGAGCAGATGGAGGCCTCACAGAAGGCTGTGGCAGGGCTCTGGGCTTGGTGGCTTAGCATCTCCCTCTCTGCTGCCAGCCATGGGGCCCAGAACCAACCATTCAAGAGGGTCACCACCACATTGCAGGTGTGCAGCTGGACGGCTCCCCAGGCAGAGCCTGCCATGGACTCCATGCACACAGAGGACGCACACCTTGAGGCTGGACTATGAGGAGAACATTCATGAAGAGGTGCATGCAGCCTGGTCCTGCCCTCACTGGGAACCCCCTTCCCTCTGGGTACCAGACAGAATTCTATGCACTTTCCTGGAGGCTCCATGCTGGTCTGTTCATTTGGAAGTTTGAGGCTGTCCATGAGGAAGTAACAAAAGAGATATCTCAGAGCAGCTTGTGGGTCACAGGCTGAGCCCTTGCCTAGTCCCTCCCTAGTCCCTTTGCAGAGCCGGGTCTGGAACAAGGACCTGTGGATAATGAGGGAACTGCTCTGCAATAACCGGCCTGAGCAGCTGCTTCAAGAAACAGCCACAATCAAGGCGCCTATAGCCCTGCTGAGTGACTGGCAGCCTCAGGCCCACCTGCCATGTGTGAGCAGGTTTTCTTGCTAACAGGATGAAAGCAAAGAAAGCTGGAATAAGCCCAGCCCTCTCAGGTACCTTGAAGGCTGTTGGGGTTCCTTGCAAAGCCTTCTAGCCTTCTGCTTCTTGGCAGCCCACCCAAGCACCTTTTTCCAGCCTCTAAGACTTTGATGCTCTGGAAGGAGAGGGCCCTACTTTTCACTAGGCTATGGGGCCAGGCCCATCCAGCTCCCTACTTCCACTAACAGCCATAGGGCACACACTGCCCAACCATGGCCCTTCTAAGGCAGAAGATCATTTGTCTTGAAGTTTCAGCTTGCTAGGGCTTAAAAGTTATCAGTGCTGTTATTAAGATAGAGAAGTGAGATCATCAGCACAGGTGACAGCAAAGCCCGGGCTGCTGGGGAGGCTGAGGGAGAGTGTCCAGCCTATTCTGCCAGCGGGGCCTTGCCAGAGGTGTCTCATGACCCAGTCCCTCAGAGAAGCATGCAGACTTCTTATCAGCAAGGAGCTGGAAGGTGCAGATCAGGGCAGCCCAGCACCACTGATGGTGGAGTGGGGCTACCTCCCATCAAGCTGTGTCTCCACAGCTGACCCGTGGAGCCAGGAGGTGATTTACAACACCTGCAAGGCAGTCAGCTCTGTCAGCTGTATACCCTTCAACGTTCACTTCAACTCAAACATCCCACCGGAAAGCAGTGGGGACTGGCCAATGCAGAAGCCCAGCAAAGTGGAATAGAGCATCCTGGGGTGGGGGATCTGGGGCCTGCCTGCTCATCTGAGCGCTGCTCCCTGGGATTGTGCTCTGCAGGCTCCCTGAAGGAGGGTTGTGAGCTCATCAGGGAGACCCTGAGCCTGTGGAACATGCCTGAGGCCATGCCCAGGGGGATTTGTGCCTTCTTGCACCTCCTTGCTCATCTCACTACGCGATTGGTGACTGTGTGGAGGTGGGCCTCGAGCATCTCCTGGGCTGTGTCAGCACAGGGCTCTGGGCCTGGCCTGGCATTGAGGGATGGCAAATAAGGGGCCTGGGTTTGCATTGTCACCTGCTATGGTTCCAGAAAATAAGGAAGTCCAGACCTGCAGGACTGGAACCCTATCAAAGGGGTTAGGAGGCTGCTCACTTTCCCTCAGGGCCCCATGTGGAAGAGCTGAGGGAGGTTAAGGAGACCCTGGGGACTCACTTGTTCTGTCTGGGCTTCCCCCAGCTCCACCCTTTGAAAACCATTTTCTGGGAAGAGCTCAGGAACCTTTTGTGCTCTAGTGAGGTGGGGCCTTCCCTCACAGGGTATTGGTGAGGAGGCATTCTGAGACTCTGTGAGTGAGAAGCTAACACAGTGCCTGAGAATACTCATGGGAGCTGTCATCCTCTGTGACCATCAGGTGACCTTGTAGTGTTCAGACTGCCTGGCCTGGCCTTGGGCTTGGTGAGGCTGTTTTGGGGTCAGCTGCTTTAGACTCCCACTTTCTCTGCATTCAAACAGTGACTGTTTTAGTGTTTGTTTATGGGTTTAAAAAATCCTAATATTTCATTTACTGTAGTTTCAGCTTGTATGTGTGTATTTGTATAAATTTTATTTGAAGAAAGAAGGTTTAAGACAACAGCATTTTAAGGAGGTCTTAATGGGGCATAGACTTTTATGTCACAACAGCTAATACTGACCTCTTTTTCTACCTTTGCATAAAGTATACATAGAAAGTGTAGCCAGAGGTGGTGAGGCTAAGTGTCTAGAGCTAAGCTGCTTGGGCTTGCTTGCTGGCCTGCAGTCAGGTGGACTCTGGCTGCGAGGCGGTGTCCACCCTGGATCTATATCCCCCACCCCCTCTCCTTAGTCCCTGAGTAACCAACACAAGGCAGTGCTAATGAGCAGGGGAGTGATGGGCATCGGGAATCCCAATACTATCCGGGAAGATTTGAATACCATCTGGGCTGGGGCTGTTGGGGGTAGGGGCTGTGGCTGCCTTGGCTTGTCATGATGCCACCCACAGATGTGCCTGCCCTGTGCTGCTTCTCCAGCAGCTGACTGCCTATGGCCCTGAGCCTGTCACACCATGCTTGCTACCTCATGCTACTTGTGTTTGAAAAACCATCCTGAGATGGTGCTGCTGGATGTGAGTGCCAAAAAGAGGGCAGCACCTTTGTCCTGGGGGATTAGGAGCTGACCAGATTCCTCCTGACTTCCTCCCAAAACAAGTGGGGCTGGTGCTGCAATTAATGATGCCCCACAGAAGATGTGTTTGCACTGGCTGAACAAATACATGATGCAGAGGCCTAAAAGAAGACACACGAATGGGGTGTGTGGACATCAGTTAGCAGCTGGGAAACAGGTGCCTCTCAGGCCTCTCATTCTTCAGCAAGTGTGGAATGTGCCCATGCCTTTGAGTGTATACTTCTGGAGTGTATACATCTGGCTGTTGCTTTTGCTGCTACAATCCCCAGGCCCAATCTGGCTTAAAGTCCAGGTTTTCAGTAAAAAAGATAAGAGGCTTTTCTGTGTTCTGGGATAGGAAGCCAGGGATCTGTGTAGGGCTGGGGTTGGGTGAACATTAGTTTTGTGACAGGATGAGAGCTGCAGTGGTTTTATTAATCGTGAGAGCCTGGCCTGGTTGTAGCTCCTGGTGAGGGGGAGGGAGTCAGCAGTGTTGGTCCGGGAGACATCCATGTGCCCAGCCCTGGCCTTCCTGCCCTCAGGCACAGCAAAAGGCACCGCCACAGGCCCCGACTTCCTTCCCTACTCTCTGCAGCCCAGATGGGAATACTTGGAGGCTACAATCTGAATGTATTTTTCTCCCATTTTAACCCGAGCTGCCTAACACAGTGGGGGCAGGGTGGGTGAAGGGCCTGGGGGAAAGCAGGGCTGGATCATGGATCCTGGGGGAAATTTAGAGATACAGATGTGGTTGTCACCTCTCTGTGGAACCCAGCTCCATACCTGGTCTTTGCCACACAGCCCTTTCTACAGAGAATAGCTCTGGGGTGTTTGGGGATCCCTATGGCCCCGGGTGGCTTCCTGTCCCCCACTGCCTGTGCTGCTTCCCTTGCCTGCTGTCAGAGCCCAACATGGAGGAGGAGGTTGCCGCCCTGAGAGCCTGAGGGAGCTGTGTCTGACTGGGGCTTTTGCCTGCGGTTTTGCAAAGAGCTACCTATGAATATAGTCTTTCCAGATACCTTGTTTCAAAGGAAGTAAGCATGAGCTAGCAAGTGTAGCAACCCCACAGCTGATAAACAACTTTGTCTTGGTTTTAAACCATCACATCTTCATTTCACATTGGAATAAAGTGAAACCTGCTACCCCAGCCTCACCCGTGTGTTCTGTAACCCAGTCTCCTTTGGTTGTGAGGGCTGTTGTCAGAAATGTTATAAGAAAAGATTATGCATAAATTAAATCAAATGTAAAATTATGCTTATAATGTCACTTGAGTGAAAGGTAAGAGGGTAGAGTCACAGGCACTCAGCTGGGGTTTACCCACCCATCACTTACCAGGCTCATGAGAGTGCGGCACAGGTGAATGTCACCTGACATTGGTGACAGAAGAGAAAAGGCCAGCATGAAGGCTAGGTAGGGGAGAGGTGCCAGGCTGTGGGGCCAGGCCCTGGGCATGCTGGACATGTGAGGTCACTGAACATCTAACTGCCCAGGCACCGGCCCTTTTCACATCAGTTGGGGTAAGAGGATGGGGGAGCACTCTCTGGAAGTCACACTGCACTGGGAGAATGGAGGAGAGTCTACAACTCACCATCCTAGGGTAGGTTTTAGAGTGAGATGGACTGTCTTGGAGAGCTAATGAGATGGGAGGAAGGCAGTCCTCCAGGTGCATCTGAGGGCCACAGCCTATGAAGTAACCGGTGTGTGTGGGAGTGGCCTGTCCCTGTGAGAGGAGAAGTTTAAAGCTATTACAGCTGGTGGCTGCTGCTCAGCCTTCCCTCTGCAGAGCAGGCAGGTCCTCAGCTGCATGTATATCTGAATGTCTTTTGGAGTGTTGAGAGAGTCCTCTATGTCTTAGAAATTTTGAAAAGAAAAACAAATTTCAATTCTAATGTTTATTAGTTTCCCTGAGCCAATTGGAAAAAAAATGTCCTTCACCTCGAAGTTTTAAGTGACACCCAAGGGTAGCCACCAGTGTCTCAGCCACTGAAGCCTTGTGCATGCTCCCACTACCAGTTTGATTTGCAGCCTCAGGGTTGCGTTGTTCTACATGTTCTTTCCTCTGGCCTTGTCCAGTGAAATCGGTTCACGTGGCTAACACCACTTCCTGAGATACGGGCACCATGTAAAGCTGAGAATGGACTGGGTTTAGTTACTATTGTGCCTCCTCCTCACCCGAGAGGCCCATTTTTCCTGGTTGATTCATTAAGTGTATTAGTGCTGTCAGTCGCCTTTGGACAACTCAAATGACAAGTGGCTGTTGTTTCATAAAGAAAATGAAGGCTTTATATGTGAAATCCTCCTTTTCTCTTCTGCTTCTCTTAGGTGAAAGATTTTATTTCTTAAAAAACGGTACATAGTGGTATCCCAGCAGGTGTAGTGTGATAACTGGCATGTGCTAGGCTATGGTTTCGGTGTGGATGGGCAATTCTTCAAGATGGAAAACCAAGTTTCACTGAGTTGCTGGAGCCGCACTCACCTTTCTCTACATCCCCCACCATGGGCTTTCACTTTTCTCCCGGGCTTGAATTTTTTTCACATCCATATTGTTTACACACACACACACACACACACATCTGTCTGTCAGTGCAGTGGCTGAATCAGGGGTCAGTGCAGCCTCAAACTCTTAGGCTCGAGTGATCCTTTCACATCAGCTTCTCAAAGAGCTAGGATTACACTACAGGCATGCAATGCTACACCCAGCCAATTTTAAAATTTTTTTGTAGAGGCTGAGCCTACTTATGTCGCCCAAACTGGTCTTGAACTCATAGGATCCAGCGATCAACCCACCTTGGCCTCCCAAATTGTTTACATTCCAAGTGTGAGCTACCAAACTCAGCCAAAAATATTTTTTAAAGAACAGTTACAACCAAATTATGAGTTACGATTGTGCCACTGCCCTACAGCCTGGGCACCAGAGCAAGACCTTGTATCCAAAAACAAAGCAAAACAAAACAAGAACAAAAAACCTTATAACCAAATTAAACTTCGAAGATTGTGTCATCTGTGTCCCTCTCTGCCCTCCAGTTATCACTGTTAAATATAATGGTTATTGAGAAAACGGTTAGATATTATTAAGAAATTTCTATGTCTACTCCAGCTGAGAATAGGTATTCTGATGTAGCCAAAACATTTTCTCACTGCTACCTTCAGGGTCTAAACTAGCAAACCAAATCAGGACACCTGCAGAGGACAGTTGGCCATTTTCAAATAGAAAGAGAAATACCCCCATTAATGAGAGTAATCCAGTGATTTTCAAAAAGACAAGTCAGACTGAGATGCAGCACAGTCAGGGCACAATTACCCTGGAATAATCACTTCACACAGAATGGTTGTGGAGCCTTTCTAAGATGAGCAAATTTGGGCAACATCATTCTTGCTTATTTATTCCCAGCCCCTGCTGCCCACCTGATTCCTAATGGCCACCCCAGGATGTGGTCAGCAGTGAGGTGCAGCGTGGTGAGAGAGGGGCTCAGGGATGGGATGAGGGTCTTTCCTGCATAATGAAAATGCCTAATAAGTTGTTAAAAAGATGTCCAAATGTTCTACTTCCTGCCCTTAAATAGCTGTTAAGATGCATGACACAACAGATCCTGGTAAGGGAAAGAGCATGTGCATTTCAAGTCTCAGCTCACTTCTTAATTAGCTGTGATACTCTGGGCATGTGACCCCAACTATTCGAGCCTGTTTGCCTGTCCACCCAAGACAATCCTAAGCAAAAACAACAAATCTGGAGGCATCATGCTACCAGACTTTAAACTATACTTCAAGGCAACAGTAACCAAAACACCATGGTACTGGTACCAAAACAGATATATAGACAAATGGAACAGAACAAAGACCTCAGAAATAACACCACACATCTACAACCATCTGATCTTCGACAAACCTGAAAAAAACAAGCAATGGGGAAAGATTTTCTATTTAACAAATGGTGCTGAAAAAACTGGCTAGCCATATGCAGAAATCAGAAACTGCACCCCTTCCTTACATCTTATACAAACATTATCTCAAGGTGGATTAAAGTCTTAAATGTAAAACCCCAAACCATAAAAACCCTAGAAGAAAACCTAGGCAATACCATTCAGGACATATGCATGAGCAAAGACTTCATGACTAAAATACCAAAAGCAATTGCAACAAAAGCCAAAATTGACAAATGAGATCTAATTAAAGAGCTTCTGCACAGCAAAAGAAGCTATCATCAGAGTGAAAGCAACCTACGGAATGAGAAAATTTTTGCAATCTATCCATCTGGCAAAGGTCTAATATCCAGAATCTACAAGGAACTTAAACAAATTCACAAGAAAAAAAAACCATCAAAAAGTGGGCAGAGGATATGAACAGACTCTTCTCAAAAGAAGATATTTGACTGAGTGTGGTGGCTCACACCTGTAATCCCAGCACTTTGGAACGTGGAGGCAGGTGGATCATGAGGTCAGGAGTTTGAGACCAGCCTGGCCAACATGGTGAAATCCTGTCTCTACTGAAAACAAAAAATTAGCCAGGCATATTGGCAGGTGCCTCTAATCCCAGCTTCTCGGGAGGGTGAAGCAGGAGAATCACTTGAACCCGGGAAGCAGATGTTGCAGGGAGCCAAGATCCTGCCACTGCATTCCAGCCTGGGTGACAGAGCAAGACTTTGTCTCAAAGAAGAAGAAGAAGGAGAAGAAGGAGAAGAAGAAGACGTTTATGTGGCCAACAAATATTAAAAAAAAAAAAACTCATCATCACTGGTTATTAGAGAAAGGCAAATCAAAGCCACAATGAGATACTATCTCACGCCAGTTGGAATGGAATGGCAATTATTAAAAAGTCAGGAAATAACAGATGCTGGTGAGGCTGTGGAGAAATAGAAACGTTTTCATTTCTACACTGCTGGAGGGAGTGTAAATTAGTTCAACCATTGTGGAAGACAGTGTGGTGATTCCTCAAGGATCTACAAGCAGAAATACCATTTGACCCAGCAACCCCATTACTGGGTATATACCCAAAGGAATATAAATTTTTCTACTATAAAGACACATGCACATTTACGTTTATTGCAGCACTGTTTACAATAGCAAAGATTTGGAACCAACCCAAATGCCCATCAATGATAGACTGGAGAAAGAAAATGTGGCACATATAGACCATGGAATACTATGCAGCCATAAAAAAGAATGAGTTCATGTCCTTTGCAGGGACGTGAGTGAAGCTGGAAACCATTATCCTCAGGAAACTAACACAGGAACAGAAAACCAAACACCATATGTTCTCACTCATATGTGGGAGTTGAACAATGAGAACACATGTACACCAGGAAGGAAACATCACACACAGAGGCCTGTTAGGGGGTTGGGGTCAAGGGGAGGGAAAGCATTAGGACAAATATCCAATGCATGTGGGGCTTAAAACCTAGATGGCAGGTTGATAGGTGCAGAAAACCACCATGGCACATGTAAACCTATGTAACAAAGCTGCACGTTCCGCACATGTATCCCAAAACTTAAAGTAAAACAAAGAAACAAATAAAAATGCACTAACGCTCAGGGTGAGTGGGGGTAGGGGCCAGGGTGGGGCGCGGGTGGGTGGGTCCTGGTGTTTTATTCAATCAGTGGCGCTGGTGTGGGAACCACCCAATCAGGTGCGCAGTTTGAGAGGAGAGGAGGGCGTGGCTTCTGCCGTTTGGCGGGGCCTTTGTGTCTCGCTGGTGCTGGTGCAGGAGCTTGGGAGGCATCTCCTCTTTTGCCTCCTCCACCTTGGGAAATCCGGACAACTCCCTCACAGCCCCTGTTGCCCTGTGATCTGTAGGTCCTTGGGGACGCATAGTTAAGGAGCTGTTACCATGGGGCGGTCCTTGCTCCCAGAGCTCCCAAGATGGTGGCGGGCCGCTTCCATAATTTCGGCAGGCCACTTCCATCATGGTGGCAAGCCTCCTGTTCTCTGACCTGGGGCTCTTGGCCTCACGGATTCCAAGGAATGGAATCTTGAGCCATGCGGTGAGTGCTATAGCTCTATCAGAAGCTGTGGGTCACGGAAGAGAACCGTGGAACCCAGTGACTAGTGTTCAGCTTGATTAGGATGAACCGAGGCACTTAGCTGTGCAGGAACAATGGCAAGCCTTTAGCCCTATTGGGAGTGGCAATGGCTGCCTTGCTGGATCAGCAGCACAGCGGACACCTTGCTAGCCAGGATGGTCTTGATCTCCTGACCTCGTGATCCGCCCGCCTCAGCCTCCCAAAGTGCTGGGATTACAGGTGTGAGCCATCTCGCCCAGCCAAGAACTGTCTTCACAACAACTGATGCTGGGGAAATTGGGTACCCACATGTAAAAGAATGAACCTGGGCCCTTCACTTATACTGTAAGAAAAAATTAACTAACTGGATCAAATACCTAAATGTAAGAGCTAAAACTACAAAATTCTTAGAATAAAATATAGGGGAAACACATCATAACACTGGATTTGGCAGTTTTTTTTTTTTTAAACAGGACACCCAAAACACAAGAAACAAAAGAAAAATAGATGAATAGGACTCTATCCAGAATATGCAAAGAACAATTCAACAACAATAAAACAAACTACTTGTTACATAGGCATGGGCAAGGACTTCATGTCTAAAACACCAAAAGCAATGGCAACAAAAGCCAAAATTGACAAATGGGATCTAATTAAACTAAAGAGCTTCTGCACAGCAAAAGAAACTACCATCAGAGTGAACAGGCAACCTACAGAATGGGAGAAAATTTTCGCAACCTACTCATCTGACAAAGGGCTAATATCCAGAATCTACAATGAACTCAAACAAATTTACAAGAAAAAAACAAACGAACCCATCAAAAAGTGGGCAAAGGATATGAACAGACACTTCTCAAAAGAAGACATTTATGCAGCCAAAAAACACATGAAAAAATGCTCACCATCACTGGCTATCAGAGAAATGCAAATCAAAACCGCAATGAGATACCATCTCACACCAGTTAGAATGGCAATCATTAAAAAGTCAGGAAAAAACAGGTGCTGGAGAGGATGTGGAGAAATAGGAACACTTTTACACTGTTGGTGGGACTGTAAACTAGTTCAACCATTGTGGAAGTCAGTGTGGTGATTCCTCAGGGATCTAGAACTAGAAATACCATTTGACCCAGCCATCCCATTACTGGGTATATACCCAAAGGACTATAAATCATACTGCTATAAAGACACATGCACACGTATGTTTATCGCGGCACTATTCACAATAGCAAAGACTTTGAACCAACCCAAATGTCCACCAATGATAGACTGGATTAAGAAAATGTGGCACATATACACCATGGAATACTATGCAGCCATGAAAAATGATGAGTTCATGTCCTTTGTAGGGACATGGATGAAATTGGAAATCATCATTCTCAGTAAACTATCGCAAAAACAAAAAACCAAACACCGTATATTCTCACTCATAGGTGGGAATTGAACAATGAGAACACATGGACACAGGAAGGGGAACATCACACTCTGGGGACTGTTGTGAGGTGGGGGGAGGAGGGTGGGATAGCTTTAGGAGATATACCTAATGCTAAGTGACGAGTTAATGGGTGCAGCACACCAGCATGGCACATGTATACATATGTAACTAACCTGCAGATTGTGCACGTGTACCCTAAAACTTAAAGTATAATAATAATAAAATAAAATATTGGCAAAAACTTAAGCAGACATTTCTCTAAAAATTATGTAAAGTGGCTAATAAGCACATGAAAAGACGCTCAACAAAACTCATCATTAGTGAAATGCAAATCTAACCCCAAATGACATATCATTTAATACCCATCAGCATAGCTACTACCAAAAGAAAAAAAACAAAACAGAAAATCACAAGTGTTGGTGAGGACGTGGAGCAATTAGAATCCTTGTACACTGTTGGTGGAAATGTAAAATGCTGCAGCTGCTATAAAATAACAACACAGTAACTAAAAAATTTACACATAAAATCACCATACGATCCAGCAATTTCACATCTGGGTATGCAGCAAAAGATATGAAAGCAAAGACACAAAATAATACACATACACCTAGGTTCATAGCAGCATTACTCAGATCACCAAAAAGTTGTTTGAATTACTCAAGTGTTGTTTGAATTACCATCAATGAATAAATAGATAAAATGTGATGTATACATACAGTGGAATGTTATTCAGCTATGTAAAATAAGGAAATTCTGACACATGGTACATCATGCATGAACCTTAAGGACATTGTGCAAAGTGACATAAGCCAGTCATAAAAGGACAAATACTGAATCATTCCACTTATGAGATACTTAGAGTAGTTAAATTCTAGAAACCCAAATAGAAGAGTGGTTCCTAGGAGCTAGAGGGGGAGTAACAAGGAGCTTATTTAATGGGTATAGAGTTTTGTTTCTGCAAGTTGAAAGAAGGTCCCTATGAATGGTAATGACAGTTGCAAAACAATGTGAAAGTAGTTAATTTTTCTGAGCTGTACACTTAAAATAGCTAAAATGGTTAATTTTATGTATACTTTACCACAATGTAAGAAATAATTTTAAATAAACTATAGCTATCTGCAATATCATGAATTAATATAATAAATATAATGTTGCATAGAAGAAAGTAGATGTAAAAGTACACGTATTACACAATCTCACTTATATAAAATCCAAACAGTGAACAGAACTGAGGTTCTGGCTTCCAGTAACAATGAAGTAAAGTAGTTTGTTGAATACTTCACAGATAACTATAACAAAGCTCTTTGGTCACAGGGCTGCAGCACTGCAATCCCAGCATGCACCAGGCTCAGGCAGAGTGCGCTAATCACTGCAGGAAGGGACGAGGCTCCGCGCGTCTCGCTGGTCTCGCTGGGAGATGCAGTCTCAGCTCTTTGGTCACAGGGCTGCAGCACTACAGTCCTGGCATGCACCGGACTCCGGGAAAGTGCGCATCACTGGAGGAAGAGGCAGGGCTGTGCGCGCCTCCCTAGAATTGTTGGAAGATGTATTCTCATAAACACTCCCAACCCTTTGGTCAAAGGGCTACAGGACTACAATCCCAGCATGCACCAGGCTCCAGGGCGAGGCGCAGCCCTGGAAGAAGGGGCAGAGTGGTACCCGCCCCACCTAATATGCTGGGAGCCGTAGTCCGTTAACTACTCTCAGCCTGTTTGTCGGTAGGCTTCAGAACTATAATCCGAGCATGTACCGGGATCCGGGGTGCACAGCCCTGGAGGGAGGGGCAGAGCGGTGTGGACTTCCCGGTGTCCAAAGCACTGCTGAGTTCTGATGCTATGCTGACTGTTTGCAAGGAGAGTGAGTACAGAGGTGCACATGGAGGACAGGTCTGCACTGAGCATTGAGGAGGGTATTACCCTATTAAGACACCTTCCGTTTTCCCAAATCGGGCAGGTTGTCCTCACCTGATTGGCCCTATCCTTCTCAGGTTCCTCTTTCAGTTGCACTCAGGGTTCTTTCCAGAGCATTACCTCTTCTGCAGCCCAGGGCGCTGCCTTCTTTCCTAAACTGCTGTGGAAACTTTCCTGATGTCCAAGACACTGTCCATTGTGCCGCAGCCCTCTTTTTTCTCAGCCAGAGCACGCACTCAACCGTTTTTGAGACAAATCTTCCAACTAGCCTACTTGTGAGCAGCTTCAGAGCTCTGCAGGGGTGACAAGGGCTGTGGCTTCCTGGAAATGTCACTCTCAATGGCGCCTTTTTCACGAATGTGAAAGTCTAGGTATCAGAAAGGTTAATTATTGGGTTGCACAAAATCAGCTAACAGCAAAGGAAAAAAACCCATTTCCGAGGCGTGAGTCTTGTGAGCCATTTTCATCAACCCATTTAAGTGGACAAGCTCCAAAATGCAACCTGAAGCTGCTGACTATTTAGGCATTTTACACTTGAAATCATTGGTCTCATCTCAAGTCAGGCCTGGCTTGCCAGTGTCTCAGAAACACAAATGGGACCTGATACGTCAAGAACAGATAGTGTTCCAGCTTTATGGGAGCAACTTTTAAGATGTGGAGCACTTGGGGTCATTTGAAACCCGCTATCCTCAGTAGGGACTTTTACTTCTAGAGAGCATGTGCATTTTGATTTTATCTGTCCTCAAGCTGACCTTTTGTTCATTTTAATAGTAAAAAACACATTCCTGGGTGGAGATTTAAGATGCTAATGAGACATGCAATGTATGCGCAAATATGTACAGCTACTGCACATGTGTACCCAGAAGACCAGTAAGAACATGCTTACTGTAACACTTCTTTCCACCTTCTTATGTAATAATCATGCAAAACTCCCATAAAGAGGGTTTCTCCAGCAATAATTAATGCTGTCTCACTTTTATGAGCAGGCTGTCTTGGAATATCTTTCTCAGACTGTACCGTCTGTTCTGCACTTAATTTTCAAAATACTCTCTTTTTTTTGCAATAAATTATGATGCACTTCTTTTGTTGTGTGTCTCTTGTTTAAATTCTTTTAAACTAAGAAGATAAGAACCAAGGTATGACATCAGCCATCAACATTTCTGGTGCAATGACCTGGGGAGAGGTTTGTCTGCTTCATTAATTTCAGTTTCCTTTTACTTGCAGTGAATACTATGGCAGTTCCAGACTACCTGGTTAACTATCGCTGCTTGTTCCAGCGTTGTTTCAGTAAAGTTCTGGGGGAAACGTTTTTAAGTCGCCTGTATTCTTTAGAGAGAGAATATATGTCCGCTCTCCTTTTGGCTGCTGCTTCTGTAGTATCGGTAAATACGCTAACCACATGGGTTGCCCTCAACATTTCATATTTGGGCTATTTGCCGCTTAGTTTCACATCTTTCTGGCCACAGTTTAGACTCGGCTTATCGTTTGCTGTCCGTTCAGCAATACTCGATCGCCACCTAGTGGCTATTGTAATTTATTTTCTGGTCAGGTTTTCTGTTTACAAAATTTTTGTTTTGTTTTGAGCAGCACATTAAGAGAACCCTGTCCCTTCAGGCTTTATGCATTTCCCAGCTCCTTGAAATCGTTCTTCAACAGGCTTTCTTTGCTGAACAAAAGATGCACAGTCATGTAGATGCCCAGTCGTAGGGATTGAATCTGAGCATTCCAGGTGTTGTAATTGGGCATCACAAATGGCAAACCAGTGAATTAGGGCAAGGCTTCTCAGCGAGACATCTGCCCCCCAGCCAGCAGTGGGGGTCATCTCGGTAGGGCTGGAGATGTCCACCGCTGGGGGGAGTTAGGACGGTGTATGGCAAATGCCTATGACCTCCTAGAGCTTCAGTTAATGGGGTTTCCAGGGAACGCGCTGGACACCTTGGTGTTTCCACTTGGCTCATGAGGATGCCCACAGCCTCCTGGACTTCAGTAAATGTTCTGTCGTTGCAGGATTCTCTCGGCACCATGGGAGCCGCTTCCTCTACTGTCACTGAAACACCCCTGGGATGTATATCTAAAAATTAGAACAGCTTTTGGCTAAATGAACTTAGAAAAAAGAAAACCTTACCTTCTTTTGTAACACTATTTAGCCTGCCTACAGATTAGCTGACAAAACATGGCTGGAGAATGAGACTGTGAACTTTAACTCCATCCTACAGCTAGATCTTTTCTGTAGTAATCAGGGAAAATGGTCTGAAGTACCCTATGTGCAAGCCTTTCTGGCCTGACAACAAAACCCAGCTCTATGCAGCACCTGTGGGCTAAAGCCTAGTAAGCCAGAAAGCCCCTCAGAACCATTAGAAGATCATCTCTTATTAAGGGGAAGGGACACCAGAACCCACAGCCCAACACCAGCTCCAGACAGGGGCCCTCAGGGGCCCACACCTCCTTTAGAATCCCCAGCATCCCCACACTATCAGAGTCTTCTGTAGGATCTAAGCTAGTTTCACCTCCTCCTTATGCTCCTTTCTATCGGCCTTTGCCGGATACAATAGAGACCAGCCCAGCTGCAGTTACTCACAGTGGGACTTCACACCATTCAGGGCCAGAGAAATTTCTCCCCTTACAGAAAGTCCCAAATGGAGAGAGGACCATCAGAGTGCTTGTTCTACTCTCAATAAATGATCTAATCCAATATAAGCAACAACTCTGATGGCCCTCAGACAACTTCAGCGCATTTACTGAAGGCTTCCAGGCTCTAACTTTGACCACCATTCAACTGTACCATCCATAAATGGACCGAATGACTGCTGCCAACTTAGCTGCACAAAATTTTGCTTATTAGCAAAAAAATAGAAAATACTTAAAACATTTGTTGCTTTCACCATTTTAATGCAAAATACTTTTGCAGCATAAATGTCACCATAAGGTGGAGCCTTGGAAATCCAGTATAAACTATCTCAGAAAACCTCAATGGGTCTGCAACAAGCAGCAGAAGGCCTCAATAGACTTCAACAATGTCTGGACTCCATGGCCACTGTAGTCCGAGAAAAGCAAAGAGCCTGGGATCTTCTCCCAGCCAGGCAAAGAGGAGCATGTTTATATCTAAGAGAAGAA
Source organism: Pongo pygmaeus (assembly GCF_028885625.2). NCBI lineage: Eukaryota > Metazoa > Chordata > Mammalia > Primates > Hominidae > Pongo > Pongo pygmaeus. Next base: position 49,138,934 of record NC_072397.2, on the reverse strand, counting down.
TGCTGTTTTTGAGATTAATCAGCCCGGTTTAGTCCAAGAAAACATTAATAATATCATCACCCAGGCAGACAAAATTGAATCTCTAGGAACTTCCATGGGAACATGAAAGCAATGTCTATTACCTGCCTTACTCTCTTTAATAGTAACAGTCATTACTATACTTTCAGCTTTTACTTTTGTTCCAATTTTGTTTAAAATGTTAACTGATTTCTTGCTCTCTTGCTTATGGCAACTCCATGTTTGCATGATGGTTTCGCAAGGCTTTCAACCTTTGGCTGCCAACATCTTGCCCACTGGTTCCACGAATGACATGGTTTACACCCGGTTAGATCACACAGGAAGAAACTTTAGGGCCCAGACTAGGCAGAAATTACACCCACTCCGCAGGAAACAGCTCCAGAAAAAGTCACCTAGCCCCTCAACCTCCAAGATGATTATGACTCTAAGATCTCTTAGGGGGAAACTGAGGCAGAATAGATCAGAATAGATATTCAAGAAAATGACCATGATCTTGGGATACAGAAATGTGGGGGGAAAAAGAGAGATTAGACTGTTACTGTGTCTATGTAGAAAGAAGTAGACATAAGAGACTCCATTTTGCTCTGTACTAAGAAAAATCCTTCTGCCTTGAGATGCTGTTAATCTGTAACCGTAGCCCCAACCCTGTGCTCACAGAGACTTGGGCTGTGTTGAATCAAGGTTTAATGGATTTAGGGCTATGCAGAATGTGCTTTGTTAAAAAAGTGCTTGAAGGCAGTATGCTTGTTAAAATTCATCACCACTCTCTAATCTCAAGTACCCAGGGACACAATACGCTGCGGAAGGCCACAGGGACCTCTGCCTAGAAAAGGCAGGTATTGTCCAAGGTTTCTCCCCATGTGATAGTCTGAAATATGGCCTCCTGGGAAGGTAAAGACTTGACCATCCCCCAGCCCAACACCCATAAAAGGTCTGTGCTGAGGAGGATTAGTAAAAGAGGAAGGCCTATTTGCAGTTGAGATAAGAGGAAGGCATCTGTCTCCTGCTCATCCCCGGGGAATGGAATGTCTCAGTGTAAAACCCAATTGTATGTTCTATTTACTGAGATAGGAGAAAACTGCCTTAGGGCTGAAGTTGAGACATGCTGGTGGCAATACTGTTCTTTAATGCACGGAGATGTTTGTATACGTGCACATCAAGGCGCAGCACCTTTTCTAACCTTGTTTATGACACAGAGACATTTCTTCACATGTTTTCCTGCTGACCCTCTCCCCACTATTACCCTATTGTCCTGCCACATCCCCCTCTCCAAGATGGTAGAAATAGTGATCAATAAATACTGAAGGAACTCAGAGACCAGTGCTGGCGTGGGTCCTCTGTATGCTGAGCGCCAGTCCCCTGGGCTCACTTTTCTTTCTCTATACTTTGTCTCTGTGTCTCTTTCTTTTCTCAGTCTCTCATTCCACCTGATGAGAAACACCCACAGGTGTGGAGGGGTAGGCCACCCCTTCATGGAAACTGTGGTGACTGTACAGCCAGCACAATGAGCCTTAGCATTCGCATTGTAATTGGGCTCATTCAAGCAAAGCTATCTTCATTCTGTTCTAGAGAGCATGTGCATTTTGATTTTCCCTGTCCTCAAACTTAACTTTTGCTTATTTTAATAGCAAAAAATACACCCCCCAGCTGGGCACGGTGGCTCACACCTGTACTCCCAGCACTTTGGGAGGCTGAGAAGAATGGATCACTTGAAACCAGAAGCTCAAGACTAGACTGGCCAACATAGTGAAACCCCATCTCAACTAAAAATACAAAAATTAGCCAGGTATGGTGGTGTATGCCTGTAATCCCAGCTACTCAGGAGGCCGAGGCATGAGAATGGCTTGAACTCGGGAGGCAGAGGTTGCAGTGAGCAGAGATTACACCACTACACTCCAGCCTGGGCAACAGAGCGAGACTCTGTCTCATGCAAACAAACAAAAATACACTCCTGGCTACAGATTTAAGATGCTAATGAGACATGCAAAATATGAATAATCATGTACAGCTACTGCACATGTGCACCCAGAAGACCACTCAGAACAGGCTTACTAGCATCTCCTCTTCAGCCTCCTTATTAATAATAATGTAAAACTCCCATAACGGGGTTTCTCCAGCGACAATCCATGCTGTCTCACTCTTATGAGCAGCCTGCCCTGGAATATCTCTCTCACGGTGTACTGTATTCTGCACTTAACTTTCAAATTTTTTTTTTCTTTTCCAATATATTATGCTGTACTTCTTTTCTGTGTGTCTCTTGTTTAAATTATTATAAACTAAGAAGACAAGGACCGAGGTATTACATCAGCTCTCAACACAGCAATAAATCAGCCTCCTTCTTGTGGGCATAGTCCATGCACAAAAGGAGTCACATCACCTAGGTGCTGGACCCAGAGATACATCACAATTTATCCTATGCACAAAGTTAAGGTAATAGAGGAGAGTCATATTAAATAGTTTCTGGGCCCAGGGATATGTCACAATGGCTCCTGTGAGCAGAGATCAGGCAGAAGAATCACATAACCGGTGTGCTGGACACAGCGATAAGCCACCCTTTCATCTGTGGGAATGACCCAGGCAAGAAAGAAGAGTCACAGCATTTAGGTGCTTGCTGCAGAGGTACGTAACAATCTCTCTTATGGGCAAAGCCCAGGTAAGAGAGGAGAGTCACATCTCCAAGGTGATTAATGTAGAAATATGTCACAAGAAACTTTTTAGGCAGGGCCCATGCTGGATCTTCTTATCTTCCAGATGTTAGGTCCAGGGATATATCAGAATACCCAAAATACACAGGGCTCAGTCAAAAAAGGAGAGCCACATCACCTCGGTGCTGGGTCTAGACATATGTCACATCTCTTTTATGGGGAAAGCTCAGGTGAAAAAGCAGGTCACATCAAATAGTTGTTAGGCACAGAGATATGTCACGTTGCCTCCTGCTTGAGGTGTGTAGGCCAAAGACTCACATCATCTTGGTGCTAGGCCCGTGTTCATATATAAACATTCAACCAGAGTTGAAATGGTGGCTTATTTCTAAACCCAGCTTATAGGCAAGGGAGAACTCTCCTATCCTGACCTAGTTAATTGTAATGACGTTGACTCTCAAACCCGGGCTTAATGCCACAGGTACGACCATGTGTCCCTACCAGCAGGAAGGTCTCAAAGTTGATTGCAACTGTCATTCATACTGTATAGTGCCATTGGGTAGTACACAGAGATTGCTAACTGCGCCGAGCACACAGGTGAGATTGTGGCACTCATATGCACACCCAGCCAACAGTAAATATTCTCATCCTCTCACATGAACACAGGTCACTGTTGAGGTTCTGAATCTCACACCTGTAGTCAGTCAAAGGTGGGAAAAATTGACATATATGGATACTCATGGGTTGGTGACTCTCAGGCCAAGATTCAGCACAACTGTGAGGCTGTGACTTCACTAAGGTGACACAGTCTGCAGAGGAATTGAGGCTTTCATGCACAAATCCAGTCTGGTGTTGAGATGGTTACTCATGGGCTTAGACCCAACATACAAGAGGTGTTGAATGTCATGCCTACAACTGTGACAGTTGTGGGATTGTTAATCTCATTCCCGGACCATTCTGCAGGTTTCATCGTGAAATTTCCCAGTGCCTAGCACCTGAGTGACTTGACGCTCTTGCATGGACCCAGCCCACAGATGGGATACTAACATATTGCTGGATCCAGCACCTTGAGGGTGTAACTCTATTCTCCTTCCTTGGCACTGCCCACAGTAAGCATTTTGACATATCACTAGACCTTGCGCCCAGGTGATGTGAGTCTCCTCTTCCACCTTGGCGCTGCCCACAGGAAGCATTTTGACATATCACTAGACCTTGCACCCAGGTGATGTGAGTCTCCTCTTCCGCCTTGGCGCTGCCCACAGGAAGCGTTGTTCTATATAGCTTGGCCTGGCACCCAGGTGATGTGACTCTCTGGCTTGTGCCCATATGGGACACTGTGGTATATTGCTGGGTCCACTACCAGGTAATGTAACTCCTCTGCCTGGGCCCTGCCTACAAGGGGCATTGTGACAGATCTCTGTGCTCATTGGCCAGGTAATGTGATTCTCTTTTCCTGTCTGGTCCCTTTACACAGAAGGGATTGTGACATGTTGCTGGGCTTAGCACCAAGTTGATGTGAATCCTCTGCCTGGATCAAGTTCACAGAAGGCCTTGTGACATACCTCTGGGTCCATTCCCTATTTGATGTGACTCTCCTCTCTTACCTGAGCATTGCCCGTAAGAGAGATTGTGACATATCTTTGGGCCAAGCACCGGGATGATGTGACTCTTCTCCCTGCCTCGGTCATGCCCACAGAGGGACGTGTGACTTATAACTGGGCACAGCACACGGGTGAAGTGATTCTTCTGTCCAGCCCCTACCTACAGTAGTCATTGTCAAATACCTCTGGGCCCATCATCTAGACTATGTGACTCTCTACTTCCTAGGGCCTGCTCACAGTAAGGATTGTGACATATTACTTTGCCCAGTACCTACATGATGTGACTTTTCTCTCATGTCTGGGCTCTGTCTTGGAGATGAATGTGACACACAGCTAGGCCTGGCCCCTAGGTTATGTAACTTCTCCTTTTTCAAAATCTTACTCACCAGGGGCATTGAAACATCTCTCTGGGCACGTCACTTAGGTAATGTTACCCTGTTGCCTGGAGCCTCCCCCCAGGGGGTATTGTGACACATTGCTGGACCCAGTACCTATGTGATATGCTCTCCTTTCTTGCCTGGGCCCTGTATACATTGTGTATTGTAATATATGGCTGGGTTCAATGACTAGGTGATGCAATTCTTATGCGTAGGCCCTACCCACAGGGACATTGTGACATTTCTTTAGCTCTGACTCTCCTCTTCTGCCTTAGCCCTGTCAAAAACGGAGGTGGTGAAATATAACTGGACCTAGCAACCAGCTAATATGACTCTCCTCTTTTGCCTGCACCCAGCATATTTTGGGTATTGTGACATATCACTTATCTCAACACCTACAGGATGAGAGGCTCCTGCCTGAGCCCAGCCATCGGTAAAAATTGTCATTTTCCCACATGAACGCAGCCCATAATTGAGGTTCTGAATTTCACACCCAGAGGCAGTCAAAAGTTGGAAAGTTGGCTCTCACAAGTGGATGTTGTCCACAAGCGGGTTTGTGACTCCCTGACCAAGATCCAAAACACTTGTGAGGCTGACTCCACTAAGATAACTCAATTTTCAAAAGGCATTAAGCCTCTCATGGAAAAATCCATTCCACCATTGAGATTGTGACTTATGTACATACACCCAACATACAGGAGGCGTTGACTCTCATACCCAGAACTGGCACTTATGTGGGATTGTTAATCTCACCCAGTGACCTTCCTACAGGTGTGATTCTGACGTACACCTCTATGTGGGATTGTTAATCTCACCCAGGGACCTTCCTGCAGGTGTGATTCTGATGTACACCTCTATGTGGGATTGTTAATCTCACCCAGGGAGCTTCCTGCAGGTGTGATTCCGAAGTACACCTCTATGTACGTTGCAGTGAGCCAAGATCGTACCACTGCACTCCAGCCTGGGTGATAGAGTGAGATTCTCTCTCAAAAAAAAAAAAAAAAGAGGCAATGACCTTGCTTCCTGCCTCTTCCTGAAGTTAGGGGTCCCTGACCTCTGCTGGCACCTAGCAGTCAAATTGGATGGGGTCAGGGGTCAACTCTCAGCCGAGCACAGGGCCCTTCCCCTCTCGCTACCCCACACAGGTGAAGCTGCTGGTCATGGCTAACCTGGAGCTGCTCTGTGTCCCACAGTTCCCTGCTGAACCAGTAATATTTATGGGGTACAGTGTGATGTTTCACTGCATCATACTACACGGTACAGTGTGATGCAGTGAAACATCACATTGTACTCCATAAACATATATAACTATCATGTGTTAATTACATGATGCTTCACTGCATCATACTACACGGTACAGTGAGATGCAGTGAAACATAACACTGTACTCCATAAACATATATAACTATCATGTGTTAATTACATGATGCTTCACTGCATCATACTACATGGTACAGCGTGATGCAGTGAAACATAACAGTGTACTCCGTAAACATATATAACTATCATGTGTTAATTACGTGATGCTTCACTGCATCATACTACACGGTACAGTGAGATGCAGTGAAACATCACATTGTACTCCATAAACATATATAACTATCACATGTTAATTACATGATGCTTCACTGCATCATACTACATGGTACAGCGTGATGCAGTGAAACATAACACTGTACTCCGTAAACATATATAACTATCATGTGTTAATTATGTGATGCTTCACTGCATCATACTACACGGTACAGTGTGATGCAGTGAAACATCACACTGTACTCCGCAAACATGTATAATTATGTTAATTATATGATGTTTCACTGCATCACATTGTACCATATACACTGTACAGTGATCCAACCAGAGTAATTAGCATATTTAACACTTTAAACATTTATTTCCTTGTGCTGGTAAAGTTCAAAATCCTCGCTTCAAGCTATTATAGAATAAACGGTACATTATTATTAGCTATAGTCATCATGCTGTGTAACAGAACACCAGGATTTATTCTTCCTAACTGTAACTTTGTACCCAGTGACAAAGCTCTCCCCACTCCCTCATCCTTCTGCCATCGCTAACGTCTGGTAACCACCATCCTACTGTCTACTTCTATGAGATGGACTTCTTCAGATTTCACGTGAGTGAGAGCACGTGGTCTTTTTCTTTCTGTGCCTGGCTTATTCCACTTAACATAATGTCCTCTAGGCTCATCCATGTTGACACAAATGACAGAACTTCATTCTGTTTTATGACTGAACATTATTCCTGTGTGTGTGTGTGCGCCTGTGTGTGCGTGTGCGTGTGTGTGTGTATAACATTTTCTTTATTCATTCTGTAGACGGGCACTTATACACTGTTGGTAGGAGTGTAAGTTAGTACAATCATTTCCCATTTCTATAGGGAGAACAGTATGGAGGTTTTTCAATAAATTATAAATAGAACTACCATTTGATCCAGCAATCTCATTGCTGGGTTTATATTAAAAGGAAACAAAATAAGCATGTGAAAAAAGATAACTGCACTCTCATGTTTATTAAGCAGTATTCACAAGAACCCAAACCACTATTTCTCCTAAGTATTTCTTAATTTACCTTTTTTTCATATATTACACCCTAAACTTTTAAAGGATTCATGTCTGGTTTCCAATTTCTGAAACTTACGAGTCACTGATTCTTTGACTGTTGCCTTCCTATTTAGAGAGTCTGGCAAAACAATTAAATTCTTTTTATTTCTTCTCAATCTAATCTTCATATATAAATATATTTATATTTTCTATTAATTTGCCTTCTATAACATATATGACTACATTAATTGTGATCAGCATTTCACTTTACTAGTCCTCTTTTTGGCTCAGCCTATTTTAATACGTAATGTGTATGTTGTACATTAAATTGTTTTACAACACTTTCAATACTTTATTTTTCATTTGCCTCTTTTCCAAAGATAGCTTGACAAGCTCGTAGTTTCATTCCACATTATTTTGCTTTTTTGTTTTTCCATTATATTGACCTAAACATTTAAATATAAATTCAATATCTGAGATTTATGTGCCATATAATTTCTTCTGATGCTTCACCCCAGTAGCTCATCTCCTTGTGTGCAACATAATTTATAATTTAATCCTCACATATGGTAGACACCACATTCCAATGCCTGCAGGCAGTGTCTCTTTGTTTATTCCATTTGCCTTGTCAGAAGGGAACAACCCACATGGACCTGACATTCTTGTAATCAGATGCATCTGAGTGGAGCCCTGGCCTCTTAGGTTGATTACTTCTCTGGATCATTACCTTTATTTACTTCCAGTCCTGGGAAGTTTTCTTAATTTCCTTTCAAATATATTAGGCATTCTGTGAATTCCTGTAACTTCTTGGTGATTTCAATTGTCTGCATTAAGTGTTTATATTATTTTTCTGAAAAGCAGAAATATCAATATATGAGTGAAATATTTTACATAGATTTTCTATGGCATCTATCACCATGAGAAATTCCAAGTTTTTTTCATTTGAAACACCCCTCTCATCAATAGACCATATTGTAATAATTTGTAGAGTGTGATTACTTTATATCATTAGAAAATTAATTATATATTATGTACATATTTTTGAAATACTGCACTGCAATAAATAGTATATGGTCAGAAGTATTGTTTTCTCTAACATAAAACTAATATGAGTAAAATTATTTACCTGAATTCAGACCTTTTGGCTTCAATGGCCATTCTGTCTCATTTGGACTTCCCTGATCCATAAAAGACATTTGTATTTTTTGTTAATTCATAATTTATTGAAATGAATAATTTAACGTTATAATGTTTTATGGCAATTTAGGACATTTTCAATGAATATATTGAGCTTGAGGCCCTGGATAAGTATTCCTTTTGTACTCGAAATCAGATTTTTCTGTCACAACTTCATTGCCTGCAATGGTATTATAAAAAGTATGAATGCCAGCACATGGACTATTTCAATACTGTACTCATTTGTTCATGTATAAACATTTCATTAGCTATGAAACAAACCAAATGCAAATGCTGAATGTACAGTATATATCAACATATTCAGATTCTTCACCGAAGAAAACAATAAAAGATGAATTTTCTGTGACATGTCACCTGTTCATTAGTTCTTTAATATGATTTAGGCTATTCCAAATATAAGAAAATGTATGCATCACTATTCATGTTGTCTCAACATTTTTTATCTAGGTCCTGAAGGGCATAAAAAAGAATGTATATTGTCAGATTTATTTTTATAGATTTTAGATGTTTCTTTTGCTGTATTTTCTGCGCATACTAGTATGAATACATGGAGACAAGGATAAATGAACATTTAAGTGGTTATATGAATTTTGCTTATATGGCTAATTGCTTATATGGATGTTGTAAATGACAAGATAAAATAGTAAAATTTGATAAACTTATCTGTGCCCTGTGAACTTTAGTTCACTTACTGTATAACTTAATTCGGTCACTAATAATTAGTTTAAAAAGTGTTTTTTAAAAGCTGCAAACCACATTTTATTACACATTTCTGAATCAGGAAGGGGTAAACTGTGACACAGCTTTCTTGTGCCACTGACTTTTTTGGGGAGAAACATTCTGCAATAAAATAAGAGTTTCCAAACTCTATTTATAAAAAAGCTTGAGTTTTCTTCTGTGATTAACCTTCACTCCTCAGTCCCTTTTACCCAAGGAATGGTTCCTAGGTCATCTTTGGAAGTTAGTTTCTGGAAAGTTTTCAGCAAACCTCTCCTGTGCTTTGTCCCAGTTGTTGTTGTTGTTGTTCTTGTTTTGGAGAAGGTGAGTCTCTTTAATTGAGGATGGTTTGTCTGTCTCCAATCCTGCATGTGTTTGCCGAAGCTGAAGCTGTATTGGACTTTTTATTCTCCCACCATCCTTCCCCAGTCCCTCTCCTATTTTCAACACATCTTTTTCAACATCTTCTGACCTTTGTCACTATCAGTAATTTCAGAATGAACAGATGCAGGAGCATCATCTCTTTGGAAATTTCCTTCACTTCCAATCTGCTCCCTATGTTTTCCAGCTTTATCTTTATATTTTTGATTCTCCAGTATCTTATCATTTTTGTAGTCTGTATTCTGTAAACCATATTTTACTCGTATATTTTTAAAATCCTTTTCTTCTTTCCAACTCGTTTCCTTCTTAGTTAATGATGGACCAACAAACGATTCATCTTTCTTATCAAGGAAAAGGTGAGCTCTAACCTGCCCTGGTTCACATCCAACACAGCTATTACTGCCAGGGTGAATGTAATAAGATAACACAGTGTCTACAACTTTCACTTTATCTCCATCCTCAGGTTCATAAGGGTCACATTTAGTTTTCAGCTGAACAATCCATTTTCCATTAACAATTGTTCCATTTTGACTGCCTGATCCAAAAGGACATAACTTTGTAAGTCATGGTCAAAATAGATTTCTGCATGAAACTTACACCAACTTCAGGGATTCGAAGAGTATGCTCCATATCATTTTCTCTTCCAATTGTGGCAAGTTTTACAGCAGTAATGATGAAGAATGACCGTATCTGTAACACAGGTGATCTAACGACAATTACTGTCATATATGAGGGCCACACTTTTTCCTACTCTTCCTCCTCAGTATCTTTTGCAGTTGCCTTGCCTTTACTGGTAATGCCTTCATCATAACTACCCTCGGTCTCAGTCGTAATTTCACCTTCTTCTGGTTCACTATCAGTCTCTGTGATTTTCTCATCCTTAAAGATGAATTGAGATGTTTTCATTAAGAGGAGATTCCATAGCATTTCCACTAACTGGGACAGTGAATTTTGGGGGATTATTTTTGTGATGAATGCCTATTTTGGCTTTTTTTCACATTTGTGAAATTGTTTTTCCCGTTGCAGCTTGTACGTTCAACACTGAAGGTTTCTTGATCCTCTGAATTCAAATCCTTTTCCTCACTTTTTTTTTTTTGTAGAAGAATCTGGATCCTTTCTTTTCTCAATTTTTCATTTTTGTTTTGTGCTATAAGTCTGATAAGGTTGCAAATCTACTCGAGAATGAAATGGATAGCAACCACTTTCCACATCACAGTAGTAATAAATTAAATCATAATATATTTGATTCTCAGAATCTTAATAGAAACCAGTGCCGTGATCAAAATACAGTCCAGTATTTTCATCATAACTGAATCCAGTCTGTGCTAAAGCCGCTTCTGCTGCAGCTCTCAAACTTCCATCTAATGACGAACCTTCTAAGGATGTATCTTGTGCTGCTAATGCAGATGCTGGCTCCTGTGAATTTGAGGCAAATGACCCTCTTGTCTACATTTAACATTTGGTGTCTTATCAGTACCAGGGTGAGCATCATTTTCTATTTATAACTGGTCGTTAGAATTCAAAGCAAGAGTTTCAATATCCCGATCTTGCTGATTTGACAGTTCAGTCACTCACTTTATTTGGAAGAATAACATCATTAGAGTAGGTCTGATAATAATAATCTGAGCTTGACCAAGGAGCATGGTTCTCTGCGAGTACTTCTACATCAGACTTTTATTATCTCCATTTCTCCCGCAGCGGAGTACGTGACTGAGTTCTTCCAGCTGCGTGCGGAGCTCCTGGCCGTTGCTCGTGTCGCTCTGAGCAGCCGTCCTGTGCGAGGCCATAGCGTCTCCCGTTCCCGCACCTGCCGCCTGCAGCTCAGCGTTAGGGTTTCAGCTTCTCCGCCCTCCTTCTCCGCTGGGCCAGCTCGGGCTCTGGGAGGGGGAGGAGCGGCCACAGCGAAGGCGCTGGCGGCGGGTACGGGCCCGAGGCCGTGAGTTCGGGAGCCCGACGGCTGCGGCCTCGGAGGGGCTGCGCGGGTCCGAAGCGGGGGCCGGCGGAGCCACAGCCACGGGGGCTGCGGGAGGAGCGTCGAAGTCCAGGGGCCAGAAGCGCTCCGGCCGTTCCCGAGTTGAGCTGCAAACAGTGGCCAAGCGTGTTTTAAATCGAGTTTCCGTGTGGCTAGATATGACCTGCTGGTTACTCTTATTTTTTTTCTCCATTCTTTGAGCTATGATTGACAAATTGAAAAGTGTGTATTTTTAGGGTGTGCAATAGAGTGTTTTGAGATGTCAGTAGTCTTTACATTACCTCAGTTAGGCTAGTTAGCATATCTATCCCCTCACATAGTTAATACGTTTCTGTGTATGTGGTGAGAGCACCTGAGATCTACTCTTGTAGCAAATTTCAAGTACACAGTGTTGTTAACTATAGTCACTATTCTGTACATTAGGTCCCAGCAGTTGCTCACCTTGTAACAGAAGGTGCCCCCTTGCATGGAAATCTCCCCACTGTCCCCACTTCCCGGCCCATGGGAACCACCGTTCTAATGTTTCCATGGCCTTTTATTCTTTTATTTTTATTTACTTTTTTAGATTTTACATACAAACGACATCATGCAGTAGTTGTCCTGTGTTCCGCTTATTTCACTCAGCATAATGTCTTCAAGATTTATCAATATTATTGTAGTAGATGAAAGAGTTTCATTTTTATTAAAGCTGAAATTATGTATCTCTCAGTTCATTCATCTGTATCAGAGGAGTGCACATACCCTTGCTGATCCTGATTTTATGTCCTTTGACTACATACTCCAAATTGGGATTAATGGTAGTTCTAGTTTAAAAATTTTAAGGAACCTCCATACTGTTTTTCATAATAGCTGCACCAATTGACATCCTCAGCAACAGTGGACAAGTGTTCTCTTTTTCTATACCCTAACACTTTTTATCTTTTGACTGTTTGATAATAGGCATCCAAACACCACGATAAGGTGATACCTCATTGTGATTTTGATTTTAATTACTCTGATAATTAGTGATGTTGAGCATTTTTTATATACCTGCTGGCCGTTTGTGTATCTTTGGAAAAATTGCTATTTATATATTTTGCCCAATTATTAATCAAGAAATTGCTTTTAATTCTGCTGTGGGTTCTTTTTTTGTATTGATTAGTATGACATATATTTTAGATAGTAACATATTATCCTATATATGGTTTACAAATATTTTCTCCCATTTCCTATAATGCCTTTATATTTTGTTGATTGTTTCCTTTATTGTGCAGAAAATTTTTACTTTGACATAGTTCCACTTGTTCATTTTTGCTTTTGTTGACTGTGTTCTTGGTGTCATATCCAAAACATCATTGCCATGACCAGTGTCAAGGAGGTTTTTCCCCATTTTTTTTTAGAGGATTCATGATTTCAGTTCTTATGTTTAAGTCTTTATTTCATTTCAAATTCATTTTGTGATGATATGAGAGAAAGGTTCACTTTTTTCTGTGCATATCTAGTTTTTCCTACACCACTCCTTGATGTGTTTATCCTTTCTCCATTCTGTGGGATTGGTTGACCGTATATCCGTGAGTTTATTTCTGGGTCCTCTATTCTGTTCTATTGGTTTTTATGTAGGTACTATACTATATTAATGACTACAGCTTTGTAATATAGTTTGAAATCAGGAAGTGTGAGGCTTTCAGCCTTTTTGTTCTTCTCAGCATTTGGCTATTTGAGGTCTTTTGTGGTTCCATACTAATTTTAAAATTGTTGTTCTACATTTTAATAAAATGGCATTAAAATTTTGATAGAAATTTAACTCTGTAGGTCACTTTGTGTAGTATGGATATTTTAACAATATTAATTTTTAGAATCCATGAACACATATTTCTCATTTTGTATTCTTCATTTTCTTTCCTCAACATTTTATACTTTTCAGTACGCAGATCTTTCATATTCTTTATTAACTCATTCCTAAGTATTTCACTCTATTTGATAATATTGGAAATGGAACTATCTTTATTCTTGTTTCAGATATTTTGTTGTTACTGTAAAAAAATGTAACTGATGTTCATATGTTAATATTGTATCCTGAGAATTTACTGATTTGGTTAGTTATAACAGGTTTTTGTTTTTTTTCTGGTAAAATGGTGGTTATTCTGAATTCTGGTTAAACTTTAAATGGATAATTGCTATTATCATTTCAAAATTATTTAAAATATGACCAGATGGATTCCTGCTTTCATGAATTCAATGGAATTCAAATCTTCCCATTTAAAATAATTTTGTCTGGTTGACCTAGGCCCCGGGGATTGGGGGCACCCCGTGGGAGCCCGGAGATTCGCTTGGGGGTGGGAGGGAGAAGCCGTCAGAGAGGGGGCTGAGCTGGGGAAGCAGAGAAGGGCTCCGGGGACAGCCGGGAAGAGAGAGGGTCTTGTCGGAGACCCAGTGGGGAGAGAGAATGGGCCGGAAAAGGAGGAAGGGTGAGCGTGGGCAACAGGACGGCTTCCCGGCGCGGCAGGGAACTTTGCTGAAACTGCGGGCCCCAGGGAACAGCGCGGGCAGGGTGGGAGGGAGTGGAGGGGACCCGGCACACCCCAAGGTCAGTGTGGAGAAACGGACATTTCCCGGTTCCTTCGCCTCTGCCCAGCGTTCTGCGGGCATGGTCCCCCCAGGGGCAGGGCAGGGGAGGAGGTGGCTCCCGGCGGGCTCGGAGAACTAAGGGGCGCACACCCGCTTCGCAGGGCCGGGGTGACAGGGGAAGCCTGAGACGGCTGCGGATCTCGCTGGCCCCGTGGGTGGGCGCGGGGGGCGCGGGGGGTGCCGAGCACAGGCGGCCAGCGCCGGGGCCTGCAGGTGGCCCTGGAGGAATGTGCTGCAAGCACCCGCCCATGCAGCGTGCCTTCCGGGAGACCAGTGTGAACAGCGCCCTGGACACGCCCTTCCCAGCTGGAACATTTGTGAGGCTGGAATTTAAGCTCCGGCAGACAGAGAAGCGGCGGGAGGAAGGACTGGAAGAAACCCAAGTGCAAAGACCTGCCCGAGAGGAGGAAGCAGAAATGCCTGACCTGCGTCAAACTGGACTGTGAGGATAAGGTTCTGGGCAAGATGGTTCACTGCCCTCCAGAGACGCAGACTCGGCGGGAGCCTGAGGAGCACCAGGAGGCCCGATGCAGCCGGGCGGAGCGGGCGGTGAGGACCCCGCAGCTGCTGGTTCCCCGCACAGTTCGCCTTCTCCAAGGCCCGGCCCCCAGCGGAGCCCAGCACTGAATCGCATGGCGCCCCCTGGAGCCCTGGCGGGGGTAACCAGTGGAAGACCCACCTCCCAGGGAAAGGACCCCACTGTATCCCCAGATAATAAAACTGTTCTCTCCCCCCAAAAAACAAATAAATAATTTTGTCTGATGTTTGAAAATGTGTATGTGTACTGGTCAAAATGCTGCCCATTTATCTATATGCCTAATTAGTCAAACTTTTTAATGAAGTTATTTAACATTCTTTTTTATTATGAAACAAAACAGTAAATTTGTTAATGGTTTTAATATCATCTAATATGATTGAAAATATGTCAATTTGTCATTGCCAATGAATCTTTGTGTTATTTATTTTACCCTATTACATATTCTGTCCATAAAGGTCTAAGTGGCTTAGAATCTTGCCTAACATATTGTATGTGCTAAGTACTAACTACTCGAATTCATCAAATTATCTTTCTATACCATTCTTAAAATACAATATTATTTTATTTATTTTTATTAAAATTTTTTGTCTAATATAATTATTTATGAAAATTATGAGGTCTATTCAGTTTGTCCTCTTGATAAAAGCCAAAGTTCTTTTTTTCTCTTTTTTTTTTTTTTTTTGAGACGGAGTCTCCCTCTGTTCCCAGGCTGGAGTGCAGTGACACAATCTCGGCTCACCACAACCTCCGCTTCCCGGGTTCAAGTGATTCTCCTGCCTCAGCCTCCCGAGTAGCTACGACTACAGGCATGTGCCACCACGCCCGGCTAATTTTTGTATTTTTAGTAGAGATGGGGTTTCACTATATTGGCCAGGCTGGTCTTGAACTCCTGGACCAAGTGATCTGCCCGCCTCAGCCTCCCAAAATGCTGGGATTATAGGCTTGAGCCACCGCACCAGGCCTTTTTTTTTAAATCTCTTTATTAATATGTTAGAGAGTACAAATGCAGCTCTCTCACAGGAGCATGTTGCATAGTGATGAAACATGGGCTTTTGGTGTGACAATCATCTGAATGTTGTTTATTGTCCCAATTAGTTATTTTCTCATTCCTAAACCCTCTCCAACCTCCCATCTTTCTGAGTTTCCAGCGTTTATTTTTCCAGTCTCTATATCCAAGTGTATGCGTAATTGAGTTCCCACTTACAAGTGAGAAAATACAGAATTTGATTTTCTGTTTCTGAGTTTTTTCACTTACAATAATGGCCTCCAGTTTTATTCATGTTGTTGCAAAAGACATGATTTTATTCTTCTTCATGGCTGAGTAGCATTCCATGGTATACTTGTAGAGCACATTTTCTTTATTCAATTGTTGATTGATAAATTTAAATTGATTTCATATATCAGCTATTATGAATAGTGCTGTGATAAACATGTGAGCATGGGTATTTTCTTTATGTAACAAATTGTTTTCCTTTGGGTAGATACCAAGTAGTGGGAGTGCTGAATCAAATGGAAGTTCTATTTTTAGTCTATTTTGAAATCTCCATACTGTTTTCCATAGAGGTTGTAGAAAGTTACTTTCCCACAAACAATGTATAAGTGTTCCCTTTTCTCTGTATCTTTGCCGATAGCTCATTTTTCTGCTTTTTAGTAATAGCCATTCTGCATGGTGTAAGTTGGTATCTCATTGTGGTTTTTAACTGGTATTTCTCTGATCATTGACAAGGTTGAGCATCTTTTACGTGCTTGTTGACCATTGACCATCAGTGTCTTTTTTTTTTTTAATGTTCATGTTCTTTGCTTGCTTTTTAATGTTTACTTGTTTAATTTTTGTTGAGCTGTTTGAGTTCCTTGCATATTCTTGACACTAGATCTTTGTCACATGCAAAACTCGTAAACATTTATCTCATTCCATAGGTTTTCTGTTCACTGTGTTAATTAGAAAGCTCATTTTCAGGAGCTTTTTAGTTTAATTGAGTTCCTTTTGTCTATTTTTGTTATTGGTACATCTGCTTTTGAGATATTAGTCATAAATTCTTTGTCCAAGTCAATGTCTAGAAGAGTTTATCCTAGAGTTTCTTCTAGCATTTTTATAGTTTCAGGTCTTACATTTTAGTCTTTTAATCCATATTGAGTTGATTTTTGTATATGGTGGGACATAGGGGTCCCATTCCATTCTTCTGCATACGGCAATATAATTTTTCCAGCACAATTTGTTGAATAGGATGTCATTTCTCCAGTGTGTGTTTTTGTTGACTTTGTAAAATATCAGTTGTTTGTAGGTATGTGGCTTTATTCCTAGGTTCTCTATTCTGTACCATTGATCTATGTGTCGATTTATATCAGTACCGTGCTGTTTTGGTTACTACAGCCTTCTAGCACAATTTTAAGTCAAATAATGTAATATCTCCAGCTTTATTCTCTTTGCTTAGATTTGCTTTGACTATTCAGGCTCTTTTTGTGGTTCCATGTGAATTTTAGTGTTTTTTTTTTCTAATTTTATAAAAAGTAACATTGGCATTTTTGTAGGAATTGCATTTAATATGTAGATTGCTTTGGGCAGTAGAGTCATTTTATTGATCATAATTCTTCCAATCCATGAGCATGGGATGTTTTTCTCTTTTGTGTCATGTACAGTTTCTTTCATCAGTATTTTGTAGTTTTCCTTGCAGGGATCATTCATCTCTTTGACTAATTGTATTTCTAAGCATTTTACCTTTTTTGGTAGCTATTGTAAAAGGAAGTGACTTTTTAATTCAGTTCTCAGCTTGATCATCATTAGTGTATAAAAATGCTACCAATTTTTGTACACTGATTTTTGCATCCTGAAACATTATTAAATTTATTTATTAAACCTAAGAGTTTTTACGGCGGTCTTTAGAATTTTGTATATATCATATTATATAATCATCAAAGAGGGACAATTTGACTTTCTAATTACAACCACTTAGATGCTTCCACCAAGATCAATAGACAGAGTCTCTGGGGAGGGCACAGGTGATGGTATTTCTTTAAACTGGCCATGTGATTATGGCTGGAAGCATGGGCTGAGAGCCACTTAGCTAAGCATTGCCTCTGAAGTCTTTTTCTTTCTTTCTTTCTTTCTTCCTTTCTTCCTTTCTTCCTTTCTTCCTTTCTTTCCTTCTTTCCTTCTTTCCTTCTTTCCTTCTTTCTTTCTTTCTTTCTTTCTTTCTTCTTTCTTTCTTTCAACAGAGTTTTCACTCATTGTCCAGGCAGGAGTGCAGTGGCGCCATCTTGGCCCACTGCAACTTCCACCTCCCAGGTTCGAGTGATTCTGCAGTCTCAGCCACCCGAGTAGCTAGGATTACAGGCACCAGCCACCACACCTGGCTAATTTTTGTATGTTTTAGTAGAGACATGGTTTGGCCATGTTGCCCAGACTGGTCTTGAACTCCTGACCTCAGGTGATCTGCCCACTTCGGCCTCTCAAAGTGTTGGAATTACAGGCATGAGTCACCGCACCCAGCTGCCTCTCAAGTTTCAATGTGCATATGAATTATTTCCGATTCCAGGCTCTCTCTTAGTGATGTGATACTGCGGGTTTGGAAGGGGTCCATGAATTGGCTTCTTTAAAAAGTCTCCTCTTAATGCTGATGTTTCTTCCACTACATCCAATATAGTAGCACTCAGCTAGAGGAAGTAAGCACAGCACAGACCTCCTGACACCCAACACTGTTAGCACAACACAAATACTTTTGGCCCAAAGTGGAAGCCACCAATCACCATTTTCAAACATGTCATTTTCTGCTGGCTCTTTACAGTTTAGAAAGCCTAGAGAAGGCATCAATGTTTGAATAAGTCTGCATTTGGAAAACATGTACACATGAGTTAATACAATGTTTATTGAGCACATACTATGTGTTCAGAAGTCTGTTACAGAGCACTGTTCAGGAAACATTACATGATGTGAGTTAATCCTCATAGTACCCTGGGAGTTGGGTGCTAAGTTTTCTGTAATTTTCAGGATTTAAATGAAGGGCCTAGCGTTTCTATTTTTTCTTCCATTTTAAAAATTATTTACCTGGAAAATAAAATGTGCAGAATAAAAGCTATATCGACAGATGAAAGGGATAGAGAAAAAAGGGTGAACTGTTCAGAGAGATGTTTTATATTTATATTTACCTTCTTGTGCCTTGTGGAGCAGCTACTGAATTTGCAGGAATGGAAAACAAGTTGCTAGGTGGGGTGTCTCTAGAAGCACTGGCTTCAATGAAAAAGAAATTGTAACCCCCAAATATAGAATTATTTGCTTCCACTTATCTGTTTTTCCATTTTAGGAAATTGTGGGCACCAGCTCAGGAGAGGCAGCAGGAGCCCCCGCCCGAATCTCTGGTCTCCTTTAATCAGTTCTGTGAGAGAAGATTCTAGGGTGAGGCCAGACCTGGATGAGGCCTTAGAAAAGGGTGGATCTGGGCAGGGCTGGAACAGAAAGTGGACCCCATATTTCTGATGTTCATGCTGGTGGAGTATTTCCAGTTCTGTCTTTCCTAAGCCTGCCCAACAGAGACTTGACTCTTAGAGCTTGTGTAATTTTAATCTGTTTTAGTCACTTCCCTGTCAACTTTTATAACACATGATAACAAGAAATTTAAGCAAAACTCTTAGGGTTTTTTAGGACAATTATATGAGAAGCTAAAAACTTATTTTTACCAAGATAAAAGAAATAGAAATAATCACAACAGTAACAATAATTCTTCTGTCCATGAATAGCCCTTCAGGTGGTGACATCGGAACTCAAGGAACAGCATAAGGGAAATGGAGCAAATGCAGCCAAGGCCCCCTGTGCAGCTCCCTTCTCCCTTCCGACTACGGGATGCTGAATTCAGCCATTAATCCGTTTGCTCTAGATAAAAAGTTTCTGGACAGTAGAAACCATGAATTCTTCATCTGTTTTTCTGATGGTCATGTGCTATAGTTTAGATGTCCCCTCCAAATCTCATATTGAATTTTAGTCCTCAATGTGGCAGGTGGGGCCTGGGGAGGAGGTGGTTGAACCACCAGGTGAGTCCCTCATGGCTCTGTGCTGTCCTTGTGATAGTGAGTACTCTCAAGATCTGGTTGTTTAGAAGTGTGGCCCATCCCTCCCCCATCTTTCTTGTTTCTGCTTCTACCATGTGAGATGCCTGCTTCTCTTTCACCATGATTGTAAGCTTCCCCAGGCCTTCCCAGAAGCAGACCCTGGTGCTATGCTTCCTGTACAGCCTGCAGAACCATGAGCCAATCAAACTCTTTTCTTATAAATTACCCAGTCTCAGGTTTTTTAAATAGCAATGCAAAATAGCTTAATACATCATATGAAAAGAAAGCAATTGATATATTTACCAGTTTGAGTATTTACCAGTTTCAGTCTCCAGACCTCTGCCTTGCTTCAACTCAAAGAACAGGAAGGGAGCAACCCCCATCTGCTGCTCCTGATTATGGGAGAATCTTCAGTTCATCTTAAAACATTTCAGTCAAAAGCCTCGTGTTTTATGTAGAAGAATGAGGGTGTCTGAAAGAATGGGTCTCTTTAATTATTTATTTTTTCTGAGACAGGATCTCTTTCCCTGTCATTCTGGCTGGGGTGCAGTGGCTCACTGCAGCTTTGACATTCTGTGCTCCAGCAATTCTCCCACCTCAGCCTCCCAAGTAGCTGGGACCACACGTGCACACTACCACAACCAGATAATATTTGTATTTTTGGCAGAGATGAGGTTTTGTTACGTTGAGCAGGCTGGTCTTGAATTCCTGAGCTCAAGTGATCCTCCAGCCTCTGCCTTTCAAAGTGCTGGGATTACAGGTGTGAGCCACCACACCGGGCAGATGGGTCTTAACTGATTTTAATCAGGATACCTGAGCATGGAAGACATGCCCTTTATTTTTTTCCTAATACAATATTTGACAGTTATATAACTATGATTTTTTTATTCCTGTGATTCATAAGGATATGACAGTAAAAGGCCTTGAAAGCCTGTAGGAAAAAAAGTGCTATATTGTGCTCGAAACCATCTTTTACTCTGAAAGCAAGTGCCATCCAGATACACCTGTTGAGAAGATATTTTCTCCTGTTGCATTTTCGTCAAACAGCTGAGTGTGTCTTGAAGTTGTTTTTTGATTTTTAACAGGACAAGTGTATTTTCTAAGACCCCAAACTCAGGAGTGGCCATCGGGTAAATCACCGCTGCACACATGGAATGCATGCGCAGCAAATACATTTCTCACCCTGAACCAGGGGTTGTTTCCCCTGGGTGCACACAGGAATCACCAGGGAGGCTTTTAAAATTACCTAAACTCAAAAGGCAATAGCTAAATGAATTCAGAATCCCTGCGGTGGGACCTGAGCCACAGTGCTGTTTAAAGCTATGGGGTACAACCAAGCCCCCAAACTGCTGCTTTAAATCAGCCTCTGCGGGTGAACTAGTGGCAAATGTTTCCGGAAATGAATGGTTTAAATCAGCCTCTTCCGGTGAACTAGTGGCAAATGGGTTCCTGAAATAAATGGAAATATTTGCTGCTGGGTTGTGCTCTTCTGATCTTACCTGGATTACCTACTTTTCCTTGCCGAACTGACCTCTGCTACATATTTTATTCCTGATTCAATCCAGTTCTACTCATACCAAATGCATAGTATGCACTAGGTGCCCTTGCATTGCTGAACCTCACTCTGGGGAGAGGACTTTGCTGAACAATAATTGCATCCTAAAAAAACTCAAAATACTGGACTCGAATGATCCTCCTGCCTTGGCCCCCCAAAGAGCTGAGACTGTAGGCATGAGCCACCATGCTTGGCCTATACTCTAAAAACTTAAAACTATCTTACTTATTAAATTGATGTAAACACGGGAAGACCTAGAAGGTCACCGAAGTGTTACAACATAAGTAAATACCTTGGAATATTAATATCCATCTGATGATGCCCTGAGCAAACATGTCCCACTTTAAAACAATACAAAACAGTGCTATTATTCTGAGATATAAAGTTAAAATTTTGTGCAAATAGGTAATATTTAAATTTTTATATATGTATGACATTCGTGCAGAAAGATGTATACAAAGAAATCATGTAAAGTTCAATGAATTATTACAAAGTGAACACGTGTGTAACCTAGAAATAGAACCAGCTTCACTGATGTCCTGGCAACCACTTTCGCTCTTTTTGCTCCCCCAAAGTCACTAAGATCTTAAGAGCTAACATTGTAGATCAACTTTGTATTATTATACATGTTTTATTACAGAAAATTTAAAACATACACAAAATAAAAGAAACAGTACAATAGGCCTGTTTCCCAGGCTCAACAACAACTAATAACATGTCAATTTTGTATTATCTATACTTCAACTCATTTCTCACATAGACTTTGTTATTTATTATTATTTTTTGTGGTATAAAATGTGTGCTTATTGAAGGTAAAATCTTGGCTGAGCACAATGGCTTAAGCCTGTGTAATCCCATCACTTTGGAATGGCAAGGCAGGAGGATCATTTGAGGTCAGGAGTTTGAGAGCAGCCTGGGCTGCATAGTGAGACCACATCTTTATTAATTTTTTTTTTAATTAATCAGGGGCAGTGGTGCATGCCTGTAGTTCCAGCTACTTGGGATGTTGACATAGCAGGATCCCTTGATTCTACGAGTTTGAGGCTACAGTAAGTTGTGATTGTGCCACTGCACATCAGCCTGGGTGACAGAGTGAGACTCTGTCTCAAAAAAATAAATAAAGGTTCGACCTTAACTAGCTTTTTACACATAAACACACCCATAAAAACAATCCCTCTTTTAACAATAGAAGTACCAAATTAAAAATCATTAATGTGAACCCATTTTTAACGCAGACTTTATCTTTTAATAAGTTTCTTTTTTTTTTTTTTTTTGAGGTAAGATGTGCACTCATTGAAAGGTCTAATCTTGGCTGGGCATGGTGGCTCACATTCGTAACCTCATCACTTTGGAAGCCAGAGCTCAGGAGTTTGAGACCAGCCTAGGCAACATAACAGGACCTCACTGGGACAAGATAGTGAGACCTCATCTCTACAACAATTTTTTAAAAGTTAGTTGGGCATAGTGGTGCACACTTGTAGTCACAGCTATTTGGGAGGCTGACTTGGGAGGATAACTGGAGTCTGGGAGGTCAAGGCTGCAGTGAGCTGTGATTGCACCACTGCACTCCATCCAGAGGGACAGAGTGAGGGTCTGTCAAAAAAAGGTACAATTTTAACTGTACGTGTTTGACACATCAACACATCCCTATAAACAATCCCTCTCTTAAAAATAAAAGTACCCAATTTAACAGTTATTAATATTCATGGGAATTACCTAGAAATTTTTTGTTTGTTTTGGTTTGGATTTTTATTGAAAGGGGACACCTAGAAATGTTACTTAAAATCTAGATTTTGATAAAAATAAGCCTGAGTTTTTTCTTTTTTTGAGAAGGAGTTTTGCTCTGTCGCCCAGCTGGAGTGCAGTGGCGTGATCTCGGCTCACCAAAACCTCTGCCTCCTGGGTTCAAGGAATACTCCTGCCTCCCAGGTAGCTGGGATTACAGGCGTGAGCCACCACATTCAGTTATTTTTTTATTTTTTGTATTTTTAGTACAGATGGGGTTTCCTTATGTTGGCTAGGCTAGCCTTGAGCTCCTGACCTAAGGTGATCCACCCGCCTTGGCCTCTCAAAGTGCTGGGATTACAGGCATGAGCCACCATGCCCAGCCAAGCCTGAGTTTTGCCTGATAATTTCTCTTTCTAAGAAAGTACATCGTATGGCAGTTACAAGGTCTCTTTTATCTAAAATAAATAGAATTTAATAAATAAAAATTTAAAAAATTTACCTGAGATTAAAGGACAAATCAAAACACATGTGTAATTTGCTGTCTGTAGGAGTATATTTTAACAATGACATAAATTATTAATAATCACTAAATGTTATAATAATTTATTAACTAAAATGAACAAAATTTCTATTACGATATCTATGAAAATACTTTCTTAGAGTAAAATATTCTCATATCTTGAGAGGTTAAAAGCAGCAAAGATGTGGAAGCCGATGTCTTATCAAGTACTTACTTATCAAGTAAGTAGCAGACCCCTCTTCATACCTTTCACAGAGTTATCCAACAAGCAGTCATTTACATAGAGCAGACAATTTTCCTAGCTTTCTATTGAGTTTATGTGTCAATGTTGTTACAAAATTTAACTGAATTTTCTTATAAAATTACCTGACCAAATTTTATATATCATAATATATAAAAATGTATTCAGATGTCAAATAAATTTTATATCATAATATTATAACATATAATGATATCATATTATGATAAGTTCCATTTACATTCAGACAGTTTCACTAGGCAGTGTCTACCACTAATTCTTTTTTCGTTCCACTATTTGCACAGGCAGCACAGCTGGGAAAACACAGACTCACCCAACACAGTCTCTTCCCCGTGTCTTTCTCCTCCTCAAGGAATCAGTTCATCAGTCAATCAAGTCATTTGGGACTGGAGGCTGAGTACTCCCTAACATAGAAGGTCTCATTCCTGCATGCTTTCCTCAGCAGAGGGGGAGACAAGAAGGTCCTTTTAGGGGACACTTGCTTGGACATAGACTAGGCTACTTGGAGGGCTCTGACCAGCAGAGACAGACTCCACCGCAGTAGGAAGGGATGAGGAAGCTGTTCGGAACCTGGAGCTCTGCCACATCTTGTTCCGTCTCACTGAAGCAATTTTGAGAGGCTGCCCTGGAATGCGTCTTGTTGGTGGATGTTGAGAAACAACGTGGGCTTTGATGGGATTCAGGTGGTGTCTGCGGTGTGAAGACAGGAGCTGATGTTCAGAATCTAGGCTGTTTTTCTTGTGATCAGTTGATGGTTTACCTGTTTGAAACCAAGTCCATTTTCAGTAGGGAGCTTGAATAAATTCCACAGAACACAATGGCGCTCCCAGGATGACTGAGGAAGTGTGAGAAAGGGGGAAAGTTTTTCCACCTAGACTTTTTGCTCCCTCAGGAATCAGGGGCTGATTAGGTTAGCACTGGCTCAACCTAATCAATTCAATTTTCTTGCATTTGATCTAATTATCTTCCCATTTTTAAGGTAGGAAGGGCCATTTCATTTGGTATTTATTTTTTCTCTGCATTTTTATTTCATCATATAGGTGTGGATCTAATTCAATCAACCATAATTTAACATTTGTTGTTTCCAAGCATTTAAGAAGTTATAATATCTATGCATACAATGTTAACACTATGTATAATAAATTCTCCTTCTGGGCAAAATATATAACATATGTCAATATAGGCATGTTTAATTGTGCATCTTGAAAGGTGAACAGGATCATAAAACCTTCCAGGTAGGAACTGAAACAGAAATTGGAAGAAAAGATTCCCCGATCTTCCGATCCCTGTGCTCCCAGTTCTTTGTTTTCTTGACACTGTAAGAGGACCCTGAAAATGTCTCCCCTTAACTGTGTCTAGGTCCCCAGTAGAACTACAGCAAGAAACTTCTGATTGAGGCTCTAAGAAGCGGCAGAAACGAGAAAACTCTTCAGCCAATAAGAGTAAGCCACGCCCAGCCGAGGGAGGTATAAAAGGCAGGTCTTTCAGAATAACCCACACTCTGCCTTTGGACGTGTGAGAGAGCGCACCTTTGACTTGAGCTTCAACACGGGAAAGGGAAATGAAGACGCCGATCTCCACTGCTCCTCCATCCAGTGCTCCACTGACCAGCCCCCTTTCCAGCAGATCTCCTTTACAGAAAAGGGCTCAGATGAGAAGAAACCATTCAAAGGAAAAGGCAAGACCGCCTTCTCCCATTCCAGTGAGAAGCACACACAAAGGCAAGGTAAGGCCTTGGGCTGCTCCTGTGGAGGCTGGAAGGAGGGTTGGAATCAGGGATACTGAGCTATATGTCTTTAGTAGGGTTTTATTTTGAGATTTGGGGACGGGAAATGGCTTGGTGCTCTCAGGGGACTTTGAGAAATGTGTTCACTCATGACACTGGCAGAAGAGCTTCACATGAAAGACTGATCTGCAAAAATGCATCAGAGATAGACTAAGGGACTCTTCCTAGGGAGAGGTGACTCATCTAAACTTTCTTTTGCAGCAGGATCAGAGCCCAATCCAAACAAGGAGAATTCTGAGGAAACCAAGCTCAAGGCCGGGAACAGCACTGCTGGATCAGGTAAGATTTGGCTCTTTCAAGGTGAGAAGGGACAGGGTAGCAACACAGGCTCCCCTGGCAAGGAAACTGGGAGCTCCTTGGCAGCCAGGGCCGTACAGATCCTTGACACTGGAGAACAGAAGAGAGCTGGAGTTTGCTGGTAACCTCAGCTCCTGTGTGTCCAGGATGGACTAGGAATTTCAGGGTGTTCAGTTGGAGGCACTTTCTCAAACTTTCATTGTGTTCACAGAACCAGAGTCCAGCTCATACCGGGAAAACTGCAGGAAAAGAAAAATCAGTTCCAAGGACAGCTGCCAAGACAGAGCAGGTAGAATCTTGGTGTTTGTTGTTGTTGGTGGTGGTGGTGGTTTTTTTGTTTTTGGTTTGCCCCAAAAAGCAAATAATCAGGAAACTTTTATATGAGGCTGGAGCGGAAAGGGAGTTACTTATTGACAAGTAAATTTTTGAGATCTTGGCACTCTGAGAATATCTGGGGACTCACAAGCGGTTCAGCCTCACTACATTCCAGTGCTGAGATGGACAGGAAGAAGTGGGAGAAACAAGTGGGGTTCACCTGGGTGCACAAGGGGTTCTGGAAATGAGGGTCTGTGGGGACTGCTCTGATGAGTCTCTCACATGCTTTCTTTGCAGGGAGCTGTCCAGAAGAGGAGTGCAGCTTGACGTTGAATAAAAAATCAAGATCCTCCACCACTGTGCACAACAGTGAAATCCAGGAGACCTGTGATGTCCACCATAGGGGACATTCCAGGGTTCGCACTGGGCGCAGCGAGCGGCATAAGTCTCGGGCCCTAGAAGTCCAAACACCGTCACTTCGAAAAAGCTTGGTGACCTCTGTGCGAGCTATGTCAGAGGCTGTTTATCAAGACCTAGCCCAGGTGTGCGCACAGCAGATCCATTCTCCACTGACCTGTGAGCAGCGGATACTGCTCACTCAGCTCCGGGGGCCTCTGTGTGCCCAGGTGCAGACCTTGTATTCCATGGCCACCCAGGCAGCTTATGTCTTCCCTGCTGAGAGCTGGCTTGTCCCAGCCACACGGCCTGGTCCTGGGGATTCAGCCTTGGAGAGAGAAACCCATCCCTTCCCTGGGCAGGAGATAACTGAGCCTGTCAGTGGATCAGATAAGGCTAAGCTGGGAGCACCCTGACCCTATTCAGCAGAGATGCAGCTCTAGGAATGAGAACAAGGACCTGCTTCTTCTCAGATTCTTCCAGATGACCAGCAGTGACAATTTTAGACACACTGTGTTAATAAATGACAGAACCTGAAGAAGTCATAGGAAAGAAACTTGAGCGGTATACTCAGAATGCTGAGCCCTGCATTTTGCACACCGCTAAGGCTATAGACAAATTTGATATTTCATGTTAGACATTTGATGCCTTTTGGATGTCTGATGACAGTCGTGCATTTCTATATAATCAGAAAAATATTAGATTGTAATTGTAAATTTGCATATTTTAGATTGTAGAAAAGTAAATATAAAATTATATGCTCTTTTTTTTTTTTTGAGACAGTCTTGCTATGTCACTCAGGCTGGAGTGCAGTGGCACAATATTAGCCCACTGCAACCTCTGCTTCCTAGGTTCAAACAATTCTCATGCCTCAGCCTCCCAAGTAGCTGGGACTACAGGCATGTACCGCCATGCCTGGCTAATTTTTTTTCTTGTATTGTTAGTAGAGTTTTGTCACGTTGGCCAGGTTGGCCTCGGACTCAAGTGATCTGCCAGCCTCCGCCTCCCAACGTGCTGGGGTTACAGGCATGAGCCGCTTTACCAAGAAATTGCTTCTCTTTTAATCCAGAAAATGTTGTAGGCTCTCACTCTTCCAGCCTGAACCCATGGAGTACTAATATCCACAAACCATTAGTAGCACTCCCTGTGGGAAAATGTCTATACATTTTTACAGTTTGATATAATTATAGTAAAATTACTATGCAATCTGTTTACTTTTAATATTTCTACATAAAATTTAAGTCAAGATATATTAAATGGTAAATGATTGTACTTATTTATTGACCTGTCTCATGTTTTATTTCATTTTAAACATCCTGAATTTATATTTTATTGTATTTTATACATTTCAATTGGTTGTACTGTATTGCAGCATATGACTACAACACAGTGTATTTGTTACATTTGATGTATATTCTACTTGTATTTTGTACTGAGATCATACAATCTTTCATTATCTAAGTGTATTAATGACTTGTTTGGTTGCTTTATAATTTTCATTTTATGTAATGAAATAAACATTAATGTTCTTAGGAATTTTAAATTTATTTCATATGGAATTTGTATTTAATAAAGATGTGAAAAAGAGAATGTCTTATCTTCACTTCTGCATCATCCTAACCCTGACCTCCCCACAGTCCGCAGCTCTTGTCATAGTCCGGGAATAGTGTTCTGTCACTACAGGAAATGGGGCCAATTCAATGGTAATACACAGATACAAATTGGAGATATAGAGATTTTATTCTCAAGCACTGCAATAGAAAAGAATCACAGTAACGCGAGTCACACAATTTTTGGGTTGACACGGCTTATGAGTTATGCTTACACTACGCTGTAGAATAACTCTGAAATAAATTTATGTCTATTAAACAAATGCACATACATAAATAACATGTCTAAATAGCAATATACATATCTTAATGAAAATGAACTTCATTGCTAAAAATGTTAACACACAGATACACACAATGGGATCATATAATGTTGGAAAATAGAGATGGGGAGAGGAACAGAAACAGAGAGAAAAGGAGGAATGGAGCGAGAAAAGGACAGATGGACAGAGGGACATTGGAAAGGAGAAAGTGGGGAGGGGGGAGGAAGGGAGGTAGGGAGGGGGGAGGGAGGAAGGGAAGGACAGAGAGAGAAAGGGAGCAAGAGACAGAGAGAGCAAGGCAGAGAGAAAAGCAGTCTTCTGCCTCCAGGACCAGCAGGACCTCGCACTCCCGGAAAATGTTGGGTGCCCAGTGCAGGCTGAGTGCTTGGCCCACAGCCGCGTCTGCCTGCGGGGCGATCACGGGCCCTCCGGATCGCCCGCCTGGGTCACTTCATCCCGGAGCGATTCGGACGAATTCCGCCTCCCGAGGAATGAGCGAATTGCCCAGAGAGCAATGAGCCGAGACTCGGGTGATTGTCCGTTTTCATCCACATGGTTCACAGATGACATATCCCCACCTTGAGCCTGCAACAGACCGCGAGGGGGATAGTCCCGTCCACACAGGAGTCACACTCAGGCCCACCCCTTTGCCCTCTGCAAGGGGGCCTGTTGCTCAGGTGTCTCTGGCCCCCGAAAGCGTGACCATGTTGACTGTTTGTTTCCCGAGCTCTGTGGGGACCCAGAAACCTCCAGCGAAGCGTGGAAAAGCAGCATCCTGTCTTCGCTCTCCTTTCCAGTTTCCAAACAGGCCACAGTGGAGACTTCCCTTGTTGCAGGAAACAGGAATCCGTCGTCAGGCCGTGATGCATGGGACGTTTCTTTTCTCTGTAGTTTCGCTCACGTTTTCTACATGAAAATGAACGAGATCCACACCCTTGCGTGTGTGAGACTATCACGGCAACGGCGACATCCACAGGCATTGCCGCCTTCACGGAGAGGGCCTGGAAAACTCAAGACTGTCATGAAGTTCAGTTCCACACTCCACCCTTCAGGGTGGTTTCTGCCTGAAAACTGGGAGTCAAGACAGCGGCATCCAGTTTCCATAGAATTACTGGAGAACCTCAGAGAGCCAGCCCCAAAGCCCCTCTTTCCCCTCCAATCTGGCCCTACACCCACCCACCCCACAAGGCCCTGGTCCCTGTGGTTTTCGGCTTCGGAGGGCGGGCTACCCCGGGACCTTGGGCCCCGAGCTCATGCATGTTCATAACGGGGTGGAGGTGGTACGTCTTTCTAAGGGCCTCCCGGCTGCACCTGCGCCCAGTGCACAGGCCGGCTGAGGTGCCCGGGAGCCCGCGGGCCTCTCTCTGCCCGTGTCCTTCCGTGAAATTCCGGCCGGGGCTCCCCGCGATGGCTCTCCCGACACCTTCGGAAGGCCCCCTCCCCGCGGAAGCCCGAGGACGAGGACGGCGAAGGAGACTCGTCTGGACCCCGAGCCAAAGCGAGGCCCTGCGAGCCTGCTTTGAGCGGAACCCGTACCCGGGCATCGCCACCAGAGAAGGGCTGGCCCAGGCCATCGGCGTTCCGGAGCCCAGGGTCCAGATTTGGTTTCAGAATGAGAGGTCACGCCAGCTGAGGCGGCACCGGCGGGAATCTCGGCCCTGGCCCGGGAGACGCGGCCCGCAAGAAGACAGGCGAAAGCGGACCGCTGTAACCGGATCCCAGACCGCCCTGCTCCTCCGCGCCTTTGAGAAGGATCGCTTTCCAGGCTTCGCCGTCAGGGAAGAACTGGCCAGAGAGACGGCCCTCCCGGAGTCCAGGATTCAGATCTGGTTTCAGAATCGAAGGGCCAGGCACCCGGGACAGGGTGGCAGGGCGCCCGCGCACGCAGGCGGCCTGTGCAACGCGGCCCCCGGCGGGTGTCACCCTGCTCCCTCGTGGGTCGCCTTCGGCCACGCTGGGGCGTGGGGGAACGGCGCTTCCCGCACCCCGCGTGCCCTGCGCGCCTGGGGCTCTCCCCCAGGGGGCTTTCGTGAGCCAGGGAGCGAGGGCCGTCCCCGTGCTCCAGCCCAGCCAGGCCGCGCCGGCACGAGGGATCTCCCAAGCGGCCCCGGCACGCGGGGCTTTGTGTTCCCTGCCCTGGCTCCTCCGGACGGGGCGCTCTCCCACCCTCAGACTCCTCGGAGGCCTCCGCACCCCAACAAATGCCAGGAGGACCGGGACCCGCAGCGTGACGGCCTGCTGGGCGCGTGCTCGGTGGGACAGCCTAGGCCCCCTCAAGCTGAGTCACAGGGGCAAGGTGTGCTTGGACCACGCATGTCCCACCGGAGTCCGCGGTGGGGTTGCAGCCACAGGTCGCCAGGGCGGCGTGGGAACCCGAAGACGGGGCACCTCCGCCTCCGAAGCTCGCGACCCTGGAGGCCTCCTCGTCAAGCACAGATGCCAGCCACGCAGGCGCCTCCCAACCGCTCCAGGAGCCGGGGCGCTCGTCTGCACTCACCTCCAGCCTGTTAGATGAGCTCCTGTCAACCCCAGAGTTTCAGCAAAAGGCACAACCTTTCCTAGGTCCGGTGTCACTGGGGGAGCTGAAGGAGGTGGAAGATCCCGCTCTGCTGGAACCACTCCTCAGCCAGGAAGAACACCGGGCTCTGCTGGAGGAGCTTTAGGACGCGGGGTTGGGGCGGGGGCGGGGGAAGAGCGGCGGCCTCTGTTTCGCGGTGAACCTCTGGCTCGGTATGGAGAGGCGTGTCTTCCCTTCCAGCTGACCTGTCTAGGATCCCTAAGTTCCAGGTCCGGCGAGAGACTCCACACAGAGGAGGGCTGTCATTCTTTCCTGAGCATTCCCGGGATCCCAGGGCCCTTCCAGGTACCGGGAGGTGGACTGTCTACTGCACACGCGCGGGTTTGCAGGCAGCAGCCCAGGTTTTCTAACTAGCCCAGGAGGAGCTCTCATCCCTTTTTCCCCCGCGTTCTTCAGTCGGGTTGGCGGAGACCTCAGTCCGCGAAACACTGGGCCGGGACAGAAGCCAGGCCAGTTCTCCTTTCCGCGGCTCGACTCCTCTGCCCCTTCGCTCACTGTCACTTGCCAACCCGTGTCCCGCCAGCCTCCTCGCCAGCACCGCGGAGCGCCTTGCAACTAAATAAAGACCAGAGACCCCGCGCAAACCGGGGTGGTGCCCTTTCCAGGCAAGAGAGAAGGCAGGCAGAGATGAGGACAGGAACGGAGACAGAGTGGGACGGAAGGATGGAGCTAGGAAAGCATGGATGGACGGAGGGACCCTGGAAGGGAGAGAAAGAGGGAGGGAGGGAGAAAGGGAGGAAAAAATCGGGAGAGGGAGGGAAGAACAGAGGGAAGGATGGACCGAGGGACAAAAGGAGCAAGAAACAGATAAAGGAAGGCAGACAGAAAAACGGTCTTCTGCCTCCAGAACCAACAGGACCCAGCACTCCGGGAAAACGCTCGGTGACCAGTGCAGGTTGAGTGCTGGGCCCACAGCACCGTTGGCCGGCGGGGTGCTCAGCGGCCCTCCGGATCGCCAGCCTGGGTTACTTCATCCCGGAGCGATTCAGATGAATTCGAATTCCGTTTCCGAAGGAATGAGCGAATTCCCCAGAGAGCAATGAGCCGAGACTCAGGTGGTTGTCTGTTTTTCATCCACATGGTTCACAGATGACAAATCCCCACGTTGAGCCTGCAACAGAGCGCGAGGCGGATAGTCCCATCCACACGGGAGTTACACTCAGGCCGACTGAAGCGTGATTCTGGATTCCACGTTTCTTTGCCCTCGGCGGAGGTGCCTGTTGCTCAAGTCTCTGCCCGCTCCCCCCTCCCCGAAAGCGTGACCATGTTGACTGTTTCCCGAGCTCTGTGGGGACCCAGAAATTTCCAGGAATGCGTGGAAGACCAGCATCGTGTCGGTGCTCTCCTTTCCAGTTTACAAACAGGCTATATTGGCGACTCCCCATTTTGCAGGAAACAAGAATCCATAGTCAGGCCGTGATGCACGGGACGTTTCTTTTCTCTGTGGTTTCACTCTCTTTGTCTACATGAAAATGAACGAGATCCACACAACTGCGTGTGTGAGACTATCACGGCAACTGTGACACCCACGCGCTGGCAATAGAGTTGGCAGCCTGATCCCGGGACAAAGGTACTGACGGACATCCAGACACACCCCACCACAATCACTAGCAAATCCACTCCCAAACAGACACACACGGGGGCACGCGCGGGAACACAAGCATACACACAGACACACAAAGACACAGACAGCTTGAAGAAGAGGAAGGGACAGAGAGATGGAAAGATAGAAACAGAAGGAGAGAGAGAAACAGCGATAGAGCGAGAGCCAGAGAGGGACCGGAGAAACTGCGAGAGAGAGAGAGAGAGAGAGAGAGAGAGAAAGAGAGAGAGAGAGAGCGCGGGCAAGGTGGAGAGGGAAGTAGAGAAAGGGAGACGGTGAGGGAGCTAGAGAGGGAGAGAAACAGAGCATTGGAGAGGGAGGCTCTGCTCTGGTAGACAGGGGCCCCTTTGGCCAGGGTAGGGTGGAGGATGCCTGGGCCGGGCTAGAACAGGGGGGCAGGGCCGCCCACGCGGGAAAACCAAGGGAGCCCTGAGACGTGTTTTTACTTGATTGGTTGGTTGCTTTGGGGGTGCGTTTCGTAGCGTCATTCCTTTGCTGGCTCCTCTCTGTCCTCTTCGTGCTGTGGACCCTGAGAATTGTCGAGTGCGCCCGTTCCGGTGGCGGGAGCAGTGGCGCCGAGCGTGCCCACGGGCCGAGGCCTGAGTCTCTCTCATGTTCAGAGTGGTATGGCCGTAGACAATGGCAGTGGTGCCTGGCTGGTCCAAGAGCCCGGTCCAGCTATGCCCGCCTGATTCCAGGCGTCACCACCAACCCGGGGCCACGAGGCTGGGATCAGGCACCCCAGAGCCGCTTGCCCGCGAGCGGGCTGCTCTCCCCCTCTATACGCCCAAGCACTACCAGTCGCCGCGCTGCGCTTTCCGCCGGCCTCCCAGAGCGTCCCGCTGTCGCCCGAGGCCAGACCACGCGCGGGACCGCCGAGGCGCCAGAGGCCTCCATCGCCTGCCAGGGCTCTGGACTCTCCAGGCGGCCTCCCTTTAGCTGACACTCCAGGCCTTCCCCTGGCTCTCGAGCTCCGAAGCTTCTAACATGGGGCCTGCTCAGGACGGGGTGTGCTCCCAGGCGTCAGGGCCCACGGCAGAGGGCCCACGGTCCTGGGATCCCCTCTGGTCCTCCGCCTTGCCGCGGAAAAATTATTTTGATTCCTAGCCGCCCCTCCTGCAAGGCCCCCTCTTGCCCCACACACCCAGATAAGCCAGGATTGCCCAGGGGCAAACAGCCGGCCCAGTCCTGCGGGCCCTTTTTCTCACAACGCCCACACCATTGTCGCTTGTCCTGAGGAAGATCCAGCCCGTGGCCAACGGGGCAGGAAGGCCCTGCTTTGTCCCGCGCTGGCACTAGAGCCCCGGCAGCCTGATCCCGGGAAAGAGGGGCTGATGGACACCCAGACACACCCCACTACCACCACGAGCAAACCCGCCCCCCCCCACACACACATACTCACGGGCGCACGCACGCGCGCCGGCACACACGCACACGGACACGCACGGACACACACACAAAGACAGACAGCTTCAAGGACAGCAAGGGAGAGAGATGGAGAGATAGAAACAAAGGGTGAGACAGAGATAGAGATAGAGACAGAGAGGGTGGGGAGAGACGGAGAGAATGTGACAGAAGAGCTAGAGGTGGAGGGGAAGAAGAGAAAGAGAGAGGGTGAGGGAGCTGGAGAGTGACCGCGATAGAGCCTTGGAGAAAGAGGCTCTGCTCTGGTAGACAGGGAGCCTTTGAGCAGGCCGGGGTGGGGTGGAGGGTGCTTGGGCTGGGCCAGAACAGGGGGGCAGGGCCGTCCAAGGGAGAGGACTAACTTAACCCTGAGATGTGTTTACTCTTGGATTGGTTGGTTACTTCAGTGGTGCGTTTGGTAGGGTCCTTCCTTCGTCTGCTCCTTTCTGTCTTCTTGATGCAGTAGGCTCTGAGAGTTGTAGAGTGCGCCTTTCCATCTGGCGGGAGCCATAAGGCCGAGCGTGCTCACAGGGCACAAGACCTGGGTCTCTCTCGTGTCCCCGAGACTGGATTTTACACGAAGTCGGTGGCAGTGAAAATCCAAGTGCACAGGGACGGTTTTCCTGGTGGCTGATGAAGGCAATGTCCTTTCCCGGTGGAAAGCAGCCCATGCGTTGTGGAGCGCAGGCGTGCGGAAAAGTCGGAGTAGAGTCAGGGGCGGTTGGGAAGCACTGAGACAAAAGGGGGAAAGAGGGAGGGAGCGGGGAGCCAAAAGCCTTCAGCACCCAGTATTCCCAGGGGGTCTCGCATCCCAAGTACTAACCAGGCCCAACTCTGCTTAGCTTTCAAGATCAGTCGAGATCCTGTGCGTTCAGGGTGGTGTGGCCATAAAGGCCGGCAGTGGTGCCTTGCTGCCACAAGAGCCCGGCCCAGTCACGCCTGCTCGACTCCAGGCGTCACCGCCACCCCGGGGCCGCGGGGCTCAGATCCGGGGCCCCAGAGCCGCTCCCCCGCGGCCGGGCTGCTCTCCCCATCAAGGCCCCAGCACCGCTGGCAGCCGCGCTGCGCCTTCCGCTGGCCTCCCAGAGACACCCCCCTTGCCTGCGGCCAGACCACGCGCGGGACCGCTGTGGCGCCGCCCTGCTGCAGCGCGGGAAAGCCAGAGACCTCAGCCCCCTGCCCAGGCTCCAGGCACACCAGGTGGCCTCCCTTTTTCGCAGACGCTCCAGTCCTTTCCCTGCTCGGGAGCTCCCAAGCTTCCAACACATAGGGCCCGCTCAGGACGGGGTGTGCTCCCAGGCGTCAGGACCCAGAGCCAACGGTCCTGGCTTCCCCTCTGGTCCTCCGCCTTGCCGTGGAAAAATTATTTTGGATCCCTCGCCGCCTCTCCTGCAAGACCCCCTTTTGCCCCACACACCCAGAGCCGTCAGGGCCCTCCAGGGGCAAACAGCCGGCCCAGCCTCGTGGGCCCTTTTTCTCACAACTCCCACACCATTGTCGCTTGTCCCAATCAGGACTCGCCCCGTTGGCCAAGGCCCTGCTTTGCCCCGCGCTGGCACTAGAGCCCCGGCAGCCTGATCCCGGGAGAAAGGGGCTGATGGGACACCCAGACACACCCCACCACCACGAGCAAACCCACCCCGACACACACGCAGATACACACGGGAGCACGCGCGCGGGCACACACACACGGAGACATACACGGGCACACACACACGGACACACAAAGACACAGACAAAGATAGCTTGAAGTAAGGGAGGAGACCACCCCTCATATTGTCTTATGCCCAGTTTCTGCGTACTGAGAGTATCACAGCAACTGTGACACCCATGCGCTGGCAATAGAGTCAGCAGCCTGATCCCAGGACAAAGGTACTGACGGACATCCAGACACACCCCACCACAATCACGAGCAAACCCATTCCCAAACAGACACACATGGGCGCACCCCTTTTAGTTAAAAACTAAAAGGCAGAAATGAAATCCACAGGCAGACAGCCCGGTGCCACACCCTGGGCCTGGTAGTTAAAGATATAACCCTGACCTAATCGGTTATGTTATCTATAGATTACAGACATTGTATAGAAAAGCACTGTGAAAATCCCTGTCCTGTTTTGTTCTGATCTAATTACCGCTGCATGCAGCCCCCAGTCAGTACCCTCTGCTTCCTCAATGGATCACGACCCTCTGACGCAGACCCCCTTAGAGTTGTAAGCCCTTAAGAGGGACAGGAATTACTCAGTCTGGGAGCTCGGTTTTTGGAGAAGTGAGTCTGCCGATGATCCCAGCTGAATAAAGCCCTTCCTTCTACAACTTGGTGTCTGAGGGGTTTTGACTGCGGCTCTTCCTGTTACAGAAGGAGAGCAAGGGAGAGAGGAATGGAGAGATAGAACCAGAGGGAGAGAGAGAGACAGCGATAGAGAGAGAGACAGAGAGTGGGGGAGGAAAGAGAGAGGGAAAGAGAGAAAGAGAGAGCGCGACAGAAGAGCACGAGGTGGAGGGGGAAATAGAGAAAGGGAGAGGGTGAGGGAGTTGTAGAGCGAGAGCGACAGAGCCTTGGAGAGGGAGGCTCTGCTCAGGTAGACAGGGCCCCTTTGAGCAGGCCGGGGTGGGGTGGAGGGTGCTTAGGCCGGGCTACAACAGGGGGTCAGGGCCCCCCTTGTGGGAAAACCAAGCCCTGAGACATCTTTTATTTTCTTGGATTTGTTGGTTGCTTTGGGGTGCGTTTCATGGGGTCCTTCCTTTGTTTGCTTCTTTCTGTCTTCTCGGTGCGGTGGCCCCCAGATTTGTAGAGTACGCCCAATCCGGCAGGCAAGAGCCGTGGCTCTGAGCCTGTCCACGGGGCCAGGCCTGGGTCTCTCTTGTGTCCTGGGGACTGGAGTTTACACGAAGCCGGTGGCAAAGTGCACAGGGACGGATTTCCTCGTGGCTGGCGAAGGCAATGTCCTTCCCCCGGGTAAAGCAGCCCACGGGTTCCGGAGCGGAGGTCTTGGCTGGCTTTTGTGGGACCCGCTGCCCTTGCCCGCCCCTTCCCCCAGCTTGGACGGTTGTGGCGGCGCTGGATGAATTAATTGAATTGCCTGGGCGTCCGGGGAGCGGGAAAGACACCCGGGACCTCAGGGAACCCGCGCCTGCGCCCTCGGTGTGGGTCCCGTCCGCCCGGGTTGGAGCCGGGCTCCTGGTGGGGCTGCAGCGAGTGGGAAGAGGTGGGATGCTGCTGCCTGGTGGTGCTGCAGTGGCGGACCCTCAGGGGGAGGTCCTGGGCTTAGGCTGGGGCGCAGGGGCGGACAAGGTGGAGGGAGGGGGGCGGTTGGGAAGCACGGAGGCAGAAGGGGGAAAGAGGGAGGGAGCGGGAAGCCAAAAGCCTAGGGTACCCGCTATTCCCAGGCGGACTCCATCCAAGTACTAACCGGGCCCGACCCTGCTTAGCTTCACGAGATCAGAGGAGATGCGGCGCGTTCAGGGTGGTGTGTCCTAGACGCCCGCAGCAGCGCCTGGCTGCCCCAAGAGCCCGGCCCAGCCACGCCCGCCCGACTCCAGGCGTCACCGCCACCCCGGGGCAGCGGGGCTCGGATCCCGGACCCCCGAGCCGCTCGCCCGTGCCCCCGGGCAGCTGTCTCCCTCTACGCCCGAGCACCGCCGGCCTCCCAGAGCGTCCCGCCGTCGCCGGCGGCCAGGCCTCGCGCAGGACCAATGTGGCGCCGCCCTGCTGTTGCTGGGGGGCGCAGGAGGCCTCGGTCCACTGCCCAGGCTTCCGGCTCTCGGGGCGGCCTCCCTTCCGCCCGCGCTCCTGGCCTTCCCCCGCTCCCCAGCTCGCAGCTTCCACCACGTCGGTCTGCTCAGGACTGGTGTGCTCATCCCTTCACTTTTTAACTTTTTGTTGTTTCTATTTATATTTTATTGTGCTATGTCTTGAAATGTTGTTGTAGTTATTACTTTTGATTGGATATTATTTAGTATTCCTGCTTTGAATAAGAGTAGTTTGCACACCACACAGCTATAGTGTTATAAGATTCTGTTTTGTTTTGTATCCTATTAGCAGTGAGGATTTTTTTTTACCTTTAGATGATCATTTATTGCTCATTAATGTCCTTTTCTTCCTGATTGAAGTACTCTCTTTAGCATTTCTTTAGGACAGATATGGTATTCATGAAATACTTCAGCTTTTGTTTGTCTGGAAAAGTCAGTATTTCTTCTTTTTATTTGAAGAACATTTTCACTGTATATGCTAATCTAAGGTAAAAGTTTTTTTTTCCTTTAGTACTTTAAATATTTATTGCTTCTCTCTCCTGGCCGGTAGGGTTTCCACTGTAAAGTCTCCTGCCAGGGGTGTTGGAGCTCACCGGTATGTTATTTGTTTCTTTTCTCTTTCTTCCTTTAGAACTTTTCTTTATCTTTGACTTTTGGAAGATCTATTGAATGCTTTGAAGTAGTCTTTTTTGGGTTAAATCTGATTAATATCCTATAATATTTTTGTAGTTGGTTATGGATATCTTTCTCTAGGTTTGGAAAGTTTTCTGTTATTATCCCTTTGAATAAATTTTTCTACCCCTGCCTCTTTCTCTACATCTTCTTTAAAACCAATAACTCTTAGATCTGTCTTTGTGAGGCTATTTTTCTAGATCCTGTAGGCATGATTTTTTGTTTTTATTCTTTTTCTTTAGTCTCTTCTGACTATGTATTTTCAAATAGCCTGTCTTCAAGCTCGCTATTTCTTCTGCTTGATCCATTCTGCTATTAAATGGTATTAAATGGCTCTAATGCATTCTTCAGCATGCCAATTGCATTTTTCAGCTCCAGAATTTCTGCTGAATTTGTTGTAACTATTTCAATCTCTTTGTTGAGTTTAGCTGATAAAATTTGGAATTTCTTTTCTTTGTTATTTTAAATTTCTTTCAGGATTTTTTTTTTTAATACAGCTATGTTGAATTCTCTGTCCGAAAGGTCACATATCTCTTTTTCTCCAGGATTTGTCCCCGGTGCCTTATTTAGTTCACTTGGTGAGGTCATGTTTTCCTGGTTGGTGTTGATGCTAGTAGATGTTCTTCAGTGTCTGGACATTAAAATCTTGGCCATGCAGCACCATATGAGAGGTTTAAAAAATAAAATTAAAAAAGAGAAAAGGTGAGTATTTATTGTAGTCTTCACTGTCTGGGCTTATTTGTAGCTGTCTTTCTTGGGAAGATTTTTCACATATTTGAAAAGACTTCAGTGTTGTGATCTAAGCCATATCTGCTTTATGGGTACTTTGTACCCAATAATGCTGTAATTCTTCCAGACTCAGAGAAGTCCCACCTTGAAAGCCTTCAACAAGATCCAGGAGAATTTTCTGGATTACTAGCCAGAGACTCTTTTTCTCTACCGTTATTTTCTCTCAGAGATACAGAGTCTTTCTCTCTGTTCTAAGCCACCTAAAGCTGGGAGAAGAAAGACAAAAGCACCCCTGGCCACCACACTATGACCTGGATCAGACCTGAAGCTAGCACAGCACCGGGTCTTGCTCAAGTCCTGCTGCATGAATTTTCTGACGACTGCCTATGTTCACTCAAGGCCTTTGGTCTCTACAATTAGCAGGTGGCAAAGCCAGCCAGGCCTGTGTTCTTTCCTTTAGGGCAGTGAGTGCCCTCAGTCCCTGGCTGGGTCCAGAAGTGCCATTCAGAAGTCAGGGAGTAGAGTGAAAAATTTTAGAATTCCACTTGACATTCTATTGCATTGCAGCTGATCTGGCACTCAAACCATAAGACATAGTCCTTCCTATTCCTCCCTTCCTTTCCTAAAGGCAGGGTAGCCACCGCCACTTCAGGCCACAATGAGTACTGCCAGGCTACCACCAATGTTCCCAGAAGGCCCAAAGCCTCTTGTCAGCTTGTGATGAATGCTGCCTGGCCTGGGTCTTGCCATTTTCAGGGCAATGGGCTCCCTACTGGCCCTGGGCAGCTTCATAAATGCCAACCAAGAATCAAGCCCTAGAATCAGGGATTCTGAAATTTTGCTTGGTGCTCTACCCACCTCTGGCCTTGCTGGTACCTATGGGGCAAGACAAAGTCCCCTTTAATTTTCCCTCTACTTTTCCCAAGAAGAAGGAGTTTTGCCTTTTAGCCACCACAGCTGGTAATGAGCTGAGTTCACCTAAGTCTAGCAAGTCTATGAGGGTCATCCAAGGCCCTTGATGTAGTACCTGGGTATGGCTGCTGGTTATTCAGAGCCCAAAGGTTTTCAAGTTTGCAGGCGATAAATCCTGCCAGCACATGGTTCTTTTGTTCAAGGCAGCAGGTTTCCTTCTGGCCCAGGGTGTGTCTAGGAATGTCTAGGAGCCAGAGACTGGAAAGGAGGCCTCAGGATTCTGACCAGTGCACTAACTTGCTGTGATTGATCTGGTGTCCAGGATGAAAGACAAAGTACTCCCTACTCTTTTCCCTCCTCTCCTCAAGCAGAAGGATGGTGTCTCTTTTGGAACCATGAGCTGTGCAGTCTGGTGTTAGTGGAGTGATAATGTCAGAACTCCTTTGGCTGCCCCAGCTGGTGTCTCAGTATGTTGCATGCCCTCCCCACCCCAGTCCACTGTCCCTGGGCCCAGCTCAGCCCTAGGCCTCACCTAAGAGTTGCAGTCCTGATGGCTTAGGCTGCCTTTCAAGTTTTCTTAGACACACAGAGTGCAGGAGAACTTAGTTGCCAGGTTTCCAAACACTCAAGTTCCAACCACTGGAATCTGATTCCCCTCTGGCTAGGGCTGGTTTAATTGATCCCTCTGTGGATGGGCATTAACTGCATTTGGTCTGGTTTTCCTCTCTGCTCTAACAGGACAGCACTGAGTTCAGTGCCTCACAATTGCTGTGTTCTCCCTCCCGCAGAACCCAGAGTTGATCTCCGCACCATGCCATCACTGCTGCGGATGAGGAAATGGTGATTTCAGGACTGTTTTTTCTGTCTCTTCAGTGCCTCTTTCAGTGATCTGAGGTTAAAACCAGGTACTTTGAGTACTCACCTGATTTTTGGTTCTTATGAATGTATTTTCTATGTGGATATTAATAGTTGTTCATCTGGTGTCCTTGCAGGAGGGATAATCAGTGGAGCCTTCTTTCTGCCATCTTGCTTTACTCTTACACCCAAGAATCACAATGCAGAACTTTTAATAAGAAAAGCTTTCAGAACTCAGGAAGGACAAGGAAGACATTCTGGTTCTCCATGCTTAACATTGGACTGTTTCTTCAACTTAGGTGCTTAGCACTGACTAATCAGGGATTATCATAGATAATTTGACTTGAACTATGCTGTTCATTCAAATTCTTTATCTAGACAATTTAAGTACTAGCTGATTTGGCATGAAAATCTGGCAAAGTATTTTCTTGGTATTCAATTGATTTTTATTCTGCTTGAGTTAGCAGTTTTATTAACCAGTCAGTCTCTTCATTAAAGTTCTGGGAATTCTTACCCAGTTCAAATAATGTAATTCTAAAGTTCTCAAAAACCTGTATTCAAGAGTGTTTCTCAGGGTCTTCTCCATCCTTTCATGAACCTCCTTAAAGATACAATATTCCAGGATTTTGCAGGCTTGTAAAGTTTTCAGAAACTGCCTCAGAATTAAGCAATTTACAGT
Source organism: Pongo pygmaeus (assembly GCF_028885625.2). Taxonomy (NCBI): domain Eukaryota; kingdom Metazoa; phylum Chordata; class Mammalia; order Primates; family Hominidae; genus Pongo; species Pongo pygmaeus. The sequence goes on along the minus strand of NC_072397.2, from coordinate 49,097,373 downwards.
GGAAATGACTTTAAACTATCATAGTTAGACATAATTGGCAAGATAATTTTATTATTTACAGGTGTGTGCCACCACGCCTAGCCTCTAAAGTTAATTTAATAAAACTTTATAAATAAATTTATCAAATGTTGTTATCTTTTAATCCCAGATTTTTGTGAACCTATGCTGTGCATTTTCCCCCAACTTTCTATATTTATCTAGTTTTATGTAGTTTTTTTTTTACTTCTTCAATTTGAAATCTTTAAGTAACTTCAAACTAAAAAAAATTAAAACACATTTTTATGTCTTTATAAGTTTTATCATCAAAAGCATATGTTCACAAGCCTGTAATCCCAGCACTTTGGGAGGCCGAGGCAGGTGCATCACTTGAGGTCAGGGGTTCAAGATCAGCCTGGCCAACATGGTGAAACTCCGTCTCTATTAAAAATACAAAAATTAGTCAGGTGTGGTTGCGAGCACCTGTAATCCCAACTACTTGGGAGGCTGAGGCAGGTGAATCCCTTGAACTGGGGAGGCAGAGGTTGCAGTGAGCTGAGATCATGCCACTGCATGCCAGCCTGGGCAACAGAACAAGACTCATTCTCAAAAAAGAAAAAAAAGCATATCTTGTTTTTTATACACTCTGTATGCAGAATTGTTTCTCTCATATCTAGTAATTAAGTCTTAGGAGCCCCAATTTTCAATGAAAACCCTAAAAAGTGATTTTCAACTGTCTTGTATCAGTATTTTTAGATAAAAACCATTTTATAACTTTTAAGAAATACAGTTCTTCAAATTACTGTTTATTAACAGAACTAAAGATATTTAGGTTTTTATACCATATACAAGTAACATGTCATGGTATATACACCTAAACTATTTTTTAATGGTTAATATTTCACTATTTTAGCTTACAAATGACTCAAGATATTTTTTTGGTTATGTATTACTTAATTTAACGCGATTTTAAGATTTTAAATTAATGAACAGAATTTTGAAACTGTGACACAGGTAGCATCCGTAATGTCTTCCCTCAGTAATTCTAGGTCCCAAGTAGCCACATGGCACCCAGGAAAACTATGAATATCAGGGCATGCCTGAGTCCATTAGGACTAAAGACAAAGCTGTGAAGGCTATAACTGGAGGATCTAACCCTGCCTAAATTAGCCAGGAGGCAAAACAGGAAAAGCACAGAAAGAAGGGGCCGATTGCTTGATTCTGGCTTGTAGCTGCTGGTCTAGGCACTGAGAACATGTCTCCATACTTCATCATGGTCACCTATCAAGACCCGTGAATCTAGAAACTTTCAACAAAAGACATAAGCTCACAGTTAAATCAAGCAAGTATCTAATTATTTTTAATGGATAATTGTAAAGCTATTTCTATTTAACTAACGATTTAAGAATGAGCTTTATTTACAAAATATTATCATATAACATGTAACACATATAGACATACAAACACACAGGAGCAGATCTTACAGCTTTCATAAAGGATTTAAAAAAATTTTTATTTTAGGTTTGGGGGTACATGTGAAGGTTTGTTACATAGATAAACTCATAACACAGGGGCTTGTTATACAGATTATTTCATAACACAAGTATTAAGCCCAGTACCCCATAGTTATCTTTTCTGTTCCTCTCCCTTCTCCCACCTTCCCTGCTCAAGTAGACCCCAGTGTCTGTTGTCTGTTGTTTCCTTCTTTGTGTTCATAAGTTCTCATTATTTAGCTCCCACTTACAAGTGAGAACACCTAGCTGCATAGTATTCCATGGTGCCTGTGTTTGTTCTGTGTAGGAAACGTGTGAGGAAAGAAAAGAAACACACAATACTTTTAAAGGTAAATAGACTTTATCCCGAGCATATGGCAATATAGATATAATAAGCAAATGATACAATAAACAAATTTTAATGGGAAGGGGAGAAGGGAAAAGATATATACATACATATATATATATTTACACTCACCAGACTATGGAGGATTCATCACCAGACTGGGAAGCAACAGCCTGGGATTCAGAATTGGCCACTAGTCTGTGCACAGATAAGGAGGGGTCCCATGAAGCTTCGGCGCACTCTGGGAACCGAGCTCTTTTTGTAACAAGTTGTTTGTCATGAGGCCCAGTCATGAGGGCCCTTCACAACTGAGCTCAAGGAACACAAAAAGGTCAACTTGTTTTTGCAATTGCCTGTTGTTTTTCAATAACTGTTTTTCAATAACTGTTGTTTTTCAATAACTGTTTCTCCAAAGCAGCACTGGATGAATGCCTCAAGGGGCTCACACAACTCGTTCCAGGACTTAGTGACCATTGTGTCCCTATTCAATTGAGTTCAAATTTAATATTTAACTTTTCCTCCACAGTGCGCCATATTATCTGCATCCAATCTGTCATCGTTGGGCATTTAGGTTGATTCCATGTCTTTACTATTGTGAATAGTCCTGCAATAAACATTTACGTGCTTGTGTCCTTATGACAGAACAATTTATATACCTCTGGGTATATACCCAGTAGTGAGATTGTTGGGTCAAGTGATAGTTCTGCTTTTATCTCTTTCAAGGAAAGCACTGTTGTGCTTTCCACAATGGTGGGACCAATGTACACTCCCACCAACAGTGTACGTGTTCTCTTTCTCCACAACCTTGCCAGCATCTGTTATTTTTTGACTTTTTCATAATAGCCATTCTGACTGGTGTGAGATGGTGTCTCACTGTGCGTTTGATTTGCATTTCTCTAATGATCAGTGATATTGAGCTTTGTATTCTATGGTTGTTGGTCACATGTATGTATTCTTTTGAAAATTGTTCATGTCCTTTGCCCACTTTTGAAACATTTTATTTTGATAGGTTTTAGGACAACAGGGGGCATTTGGTCACATTAGTAAGTTATTTATTGATTTGTAAGATTTTGGTGCATCCATCACCTCATCTGTATACACTGAACCCAATTTGTAGCCTTTTATCCCTCACCACCTTCTCCCCTTTCTCCCTGAGTCCCTAAAGTCCATTGTGTCATTCTTATGCTTTTGCATCCTTATAGCTTAGCTCCCAATTACAAGTGAGAATATATGATGTTTGGTTTTCCATTCCTGAGTTACTTCACTTAGAATAATAGTCTTCAATCCCATCCAGGTTGCTGCAACTGCCATTAATTCATTCCTTTTTATGGCTGAGTGGTATCCCTTCGTACATATGTACCACAGTTTCCTCATCCACTCATTGATTGATGGGCACTTGGATTGGTTCTACATTTTTGCAATTGCAAATTGTGCTGCTATAAATATGTGTGTGCAAGTATATTTTTTGTATAATGACTTTTTTTTCCTCTGGGTGCATAGCCAGTAGTGGGATTGGTGGATCAAATGGTACTTCTACTTTTAGTTCTTTAAGGAATCGCCACACTATTGTCCATAGTGATTGTACTAGCTTGCATTCCCACCAGCAGTGCAGAAGTGTTCCCTTTTCACAACATTCACACCAACATCTATTATTTTTTTATTCTGTCCATTCTTGTGGGAGTAGGGTGGCATTGCATTGTGGGTGTAATTTGCATTTCCCTGCTCATTAGTGATGCTGAGCATTTTTGCATATGTTTGTTGGCCATTTGTTTATCTTCTGAGAATCGTCTATGACCACACTGCCAAAAGCAATCTACAAATTCAGTGCGATTGCCACCAAAATACCATCATCATTCCTCACAGAACTAGAAAAAACAACCCTAAAATTCAGATGGAACCAAAAAGGAGCCTGCATAGCCAAAGCAATATTAAACAAAAAGAACAAATCAGAAGGCATCACATTACCTGATTTCAAACTATATCATAAGACCATAGTCACCAAAACAGCATGGTTCTGGTATACAAACAGGCACATAGACAAATGGAACATAATGGAGAACCCAGAAATTAACCCAAATATTTACAGCCATCTGATCTTTGACAAAGCAAACAAAAACAAAGTGGGGAAAGAACACCATACCCAACAAATGGTACTGGGATAATTGGCAAGCCACAAGTAGGAGAATGAAATTGGATCTTTATCTCTCACCTTATACAAAAATCAACTCAAGATGGATCAAGAACTTAAATATACTACCTGAAAGTATAAAAATTCTAGATGATTACATCAAAAAAACCCTTCTAGACATTGGCTTAGGCAAAGATTTCATGACCAAGAACCCAACAGCAAATGCAAGAAAAACAAAGATAAATAGGTGGGATTTAATTAAACTAAAGAGTTTTTTCACAGCAAAAGGAACAGTCAGCAGAATAAACAGATAATCCACACCATGGGAGAAAATCTTCACAATCTGTATATCTGACAACTAATGTCCAGAATATACAAAGAGCTCAAACAAATTAGCAAGAAAAAAACAAACAATCCCATCAAAAAGTAGGCTAAGGACATGAATAGACAATTCTTTGGCCACTATTTAATAGGGTTGTTTGTTTTTCTCTTGTAAATTTAAGTTCCTTATATTGAATATTAGCTCTTTGTCAGAGACATAGTTTGTAAATACTTTTTCTCATTCTATAGATTCCATAGAGTCTGTTCACTCTATTGATAATTTCTTTTGCTGAGCAGAAGCTTTTAAGTATAATTAGATCCTGCTTGTCAATAGTTGCATTTGTTGTAATTGTTTTTGGTGTCTTTATCATGAAATCTTTGCCTGTTTCTATGTCCAGGATGGTATTGCCTAGGTTGTCTTCCAGGGCTTTTATAGTTTTGGGTTTTACATTTAAGTCTTTAATCCATCTTGGGTTGATTTTTGTGTGTGGTATAAGGAAGAAGTCCAACTTCAATCTTCTGCATATGGTTAGCCAGTTATTCCAGCACCATTTATTGAATAGGGAATCTTTTCCCCATTGCTTGTTTTTGCCAGCTTTGTCAAAGATTAGATAGTTGTAGGTATGTGATCTTATTTCTGGGCTCTCTATTCTGTTCCATTGGTATATGTGTCTGTTTTTACACCAGTACCATGCTGTTTTGGTTACTGTAGTGCTGTAGTATAGTTTGAAGTCAAGTAATGTGATGCCTCAAGCTTTGCGGATTGCCTTGGTTACTTAGGTTCTTTCTTGTTCTATGTGAATTCTTAAATAGCTTTTTGTACTTCTGTGAAGCATGTCATTGGTAGTTTAATATAGCTTTGGGCAGTAAAACCATTTAAATGATATTACTTCTTTGTCTCCATTAACATGGAATGATTTTTCATTTGTTTGTGTTTTTTTCTGACTTCTTTGAGCAGTGTTTTGTAATTTTCATTACAGAGATTTTTCACCACCCTGGTTAGCTGTATTCCTATGTATTTTATTCTTTTTGTGGAAATTGTGGATAAAATTGCCTCTCTGATTTGGTTTTTAGTTTGGCTCTTCTTGGTGTGTAGGAATGTTAGCAAATTTTGTACATTGATTTTGTATCCTGAAACTGTGTGGAAGTTGTATCAGCTTAAGGAGCTTTTGGGTCACAACTATAGGGTTCAGATTGAGAATTACGTTGTCTGCAAACAGAAGTAGTTGGACTTCTCTTTCTATTTAAATACACTTTATTTCTTTCTCTTGTCTGATTGCTCCAGCAAGGACTTCTAATACTGTGTTGAATAGGAGTGGTGAGAGAGGGCATCCTTGTCTTGTGCCGGTTTTCAAGGAGAATGCTTCCAGACTTTGCCCATTTAGTATAATGTTGGCTGTGAGTTTATCATAGGTGGCCTTTATTATTTTGAGGTATGTTCCTTCAATACCTCATTTATTGAGACTTTTTAACATGAAGCATTGCTGAATTTTATTGAAGCCTTTTCTGCGTCTATTGAGACAATCACGTGGTTCTTGTCTTTAGTTTTATTTATGTTATGAATCACATTTTATTGATTTGCCCATGATGGACCAACCTTCCATTCCAGGGAAGAAGCCTACTTCACTGTGGTGAATTAGCCTTTTGATGTGTTGCTGGCTTCGGTTTGCAAGGATTTTGTTGTGGATTATTGAATGGACGTTCATCAATGATACTGGCCTGAAGGTTTCTTTTTTTGTTGTGTCACTGCCAGGCTTTGGTATCAGGATGATGCTGGCCTCGTAGAACAAGCTGGGGAGGAGTCCCTCCTCCTCTATTTCTTGAAATAGTTTTAGTAGGAATGGTACTGGCTCTTCTTCGTATATCTGTTAAAATTTGACTATTAATCTATCAGGTCCTAGGCTTTTTTTTTTTTTTTTTTTTTTGGATGGTAGGCTATTTACTACTGATTCAATTTTTGGAGCTCATTATTGGTCTGTTCAGGGACTCACTTTCTTCCTGGTTCAGTCTTCAGACTGTGTATGTGGCCAGGAATTTATCCATCTCTTCTAGGGTTTCTAGTTTGTGTGTGTAGATGTGTTCATAGTAGTTGCTGGTTGTTATTTTTACTTCTCTGGGGCCAGTGGTAACATTCACTTCATCATTTCTAATTTTGTTTATTTGAATCTTCTCTCTTTTCTTCTTTATTCATCTAGCTAGTACCCTATCTTATTAATTTTTTCAAAAAACTTTGATTAAGTGATTTTTTGAACAGTTTTTCATGTCTCTATTTCTTTCAATTCCGCTCCGATTTTAGTTATTTCTTGTCTTCTATAAGCTTTGTGGTTGAATTCTTCTTCCTTCTCTAATTCTTTCAATTGTGATTTTAGGTTTTTAATTTGAGATCTTTCTAACTTTTTGGTGTGGGCATTACTTCTTATGCCCTACCCTAACTTTTCTCCTTCTCCTAGAAAACTCAGAACTATGCTTTCTAAACCAATTCAAATTTTCTCAGTGAATCAACCTGGTCTCCCTGAGGCAAGGCTAACAATTTTCCATTACACATGGTCCTCTTTCTCTCTAAGAATATCTAATGCAACAATGCAAGTGTTTCATCCCTCCTGGGTATGTGAGGAATTCCTTTTGGCTGAGACCAAGACTTAAAACCTCATTCTTTCAACATTAATGAAGATCTATTTAGAAAGCCTCCATTTTTTTATAGCAGCATGATTTATAATCCTTGGGGTATATACCCAGTAATGGGATGGCTGGGTCAAATGGTATTTCTAGTTCTAGATCCTTGAGGAATCGCCGCACTGTCTTCCACAATGGTTGAACTAGTTTAAGTCCCACCAACAATGTAAAAGTGTTCCTATTTCTCCACATCCTCTCCGGCACCTGTTGTTTCCTGACTTTTTAATGATCACCATTCTAACTGGTGTGAGATGGTATCTCATTGTGGTTTTGATTTGCATTTCTCTGATGATCAGTGATGATGAACCTTTTTTCATGTGTCTGTTGGCTGCATAAATGTCTTCTTTTGAGGAGTGTCTGTTCACATCCTTCACCCACTGGGGTTGTTTGTTTTTTTTGTGTAAATTTGTTTGAGTTCTTTGCAGAAATAGCTATACTTATAGCAGATAAAAATAGATTTCAACAAAAGACTGTAAGACTGTAGAAAGAGATTAAAAAGGTCTTTTATAATAATAAAGATATAAATTCATCAAGAGGATATAATAATTGAAAATATATATGCACCCAACACTAAAACACATATTTAAATGAAGCAAATATTATAAGATCTAAAGAAAGAGACCTCAATACAATAATGGCTGGACACTTCAACACCCCACTTTAGTCATTGGATAGACCTTTCAGACAGAAAATCAGCAAAGAAACATCAGACAATCTGCACTATAGAACAAATGAACCTAATAGATATTTACAGAAAATTTCATGCAACAGCTGCAGAATAAACATTATTCTCCTCAGTGCATGGGTTATTCTCAAGGATAGACCATATGTTAAGTAACAAGTCTAAAAACATTCCAAAAAATTGAAGTAATATCAAGCATTTTCTCTGACTACAGGGAATAAAACTAGAAATCAATTAAAAAAAGAATTTCAGAAACTATACACACACGGACATTAAACAATAGGCTCCTGAATGATTAGTAGGTCAATAAGAAAGTTAAGAAGAAAAGAGAAAAATTTCTTGAAACAAATGATAATGGAAACATAGCATAGCAAAACCTATGAATATAGTAAAAGAGGTACTATTAAAAAAGGAAAATTTGTAACTGTAAGTGTCTACATAAAAAACAGAAAAGCTTCAAATAAATAACCTAATAATACATCTTAATTAACTAGAATAAAAAGGCCAAACCAAACCCAAAATTAGAAGAAAATAATAAAGATTACAGTGGAAGTAAATAAAGATAAAATGAAGAAAATGCAAAAGATTAATGAAACAAATAGTTGATTTTTTGAAAAGTAAAACAATCGACAAATATTTAGACAGGCTAACTAAAAAACAGAGAAGATACAAATTAGTAAAATCAGAGGTGAAAAGGAGACATTACAACTAATGCTTCAGAAAATCAAAAGATCATTAGTGGCTACTATCAGCAATTGTATGCCAACAAATTAGAAAATCTAGAGGAAATTAATTCTTAGACACACACAGCTTACCAAGATTGAAGTAGGAAAAAATCTAAAACCTGAACAGACCAATAACAATTAACAAAATTAAAGCCTTAATAAAAAAGTCAGTAGGACCAGACTGAAAAATAGAGAAGGAAAGAACATTTCCAAACTCATTCTTTGAGGCTAGTATTACTCTGATATCAAAACCAGACAAAGACACATTAAAAAAGCAAACTACAGGCCCATATCTGAGAATATTGGTGCAAAAATTTGCAAAACACCAGCAAACTCAGTTAAACAATACATAAATAGGTAATTCATAATGACCAAGTGGGATTTATCCCAGGGATGCAAGGATGGTTCAACATTCAAATCAATCAATGGGATACATCACAGAAACAGAATGAAGGGGTCGGGCAGAGTGGCTCACGCCTGTAATACCAGCACTTTGGGAAGCCAAGGTGGGCAGATCACCTGAGTTCAGGAGTTTGAAACCAGTCTGGTCAACATGGCAAAACCCCATCTCTACTAAAAATACAAAAATTAACCAGGCACGGTGATGGGCTCCTGTAATCCCAGCTACTCGGGAGGCTGAAGAAGGAGAATCACTTGAACCTGGGAGGAGAGGTTACAGTGAGCTGAGATCACGCCATTGCACTCCAGCCTGTGTGACAGAGGGAGACTTCACCTCAAAAAATAAATAAATAAAAGGACAAAATCCATATAATCATTTCAATTATGCTAAAAAATTATTTGATAAAATGTAATATTCATTAATTATAAAAAGCTCTTTGAAAACTGGGTATGGAATGAACATACCTCAACATAATAAAAGTCATATATGACAGACCCACAGCTAGTATCATGCTAAGTGGGGAAAAACTAAAAGCCTTTCCTCTAAAATCTGGAAGATGACAAGAATGTCCACTTTTACCACTGTTATTCAACATAATTCTGAAAGTCCTATCTGGAACAGTTGGACAAGAGAAAGCAATAAAAGGCATCCCCATTGGAAAAGAAGTCAAATTATCTTTTTTTGCCAATGACATAATCTTATATTTGAAAAAACATAAAGACTCCTCTGATAGGGTTTGAATGCATGTCCCCTCCCAAATCTCATATTTAAATGTAATTCTTAATGTTGGAGGTGGGCCTGGTGAAAGGTGATTTAACCATCGGGGTGGATTACTCAGAAATGGCTTAGCACCATCCCATTTGGTACTATACTCATAACAGTGAGTGAGTTCCTATAAGATCTGGTTATTTAAAAGTGTGTAACAACTTGCCCCTCTGTTTTTTGCTCTGGCTTTTTACCCTTTGATGTGCAAGATTCTGTTTCAACTTCTGCCATGACTGGAAACTTCCAGACTCCTCCCCAGAAGCATATGCCAGTGCTGTGTCTTCTATACAGCCTGTAGAACCATGAGCCACTTAAATCTCCTTTTTTAAAAATAAATTGTCCAGTCCCACTCTTATAGTGATGCAAAAATAGCTTAATACAGAAAATTGGCACCAAGGAGTGAAAAATTCTTATAAGAATACCTGAAAATGTGAAATTAGCTTTATAATTGGGTAAACAGGCAGAGGTTGGAAGAGTTTGTAGGATTCAGAGGAAGACAGAAAAATGAGGGAAAGTTGAGATTTTCTCAGAGACTGGTTGAATGGCTGTGACCAAAATGCTGATAGTGATCTGGACAGTGAAGGCCAGGCTAAGGAGGTCTCAGATAAAATTAGAAACTTAATTAGGACCGAAACAATGGTCATGCATGTTGTCTTAGCAAAGTAATTGGCTGAATTTCTGTCATGCCCTAGGGATATATAAAACTTTGATTTGGAAATTGATGATTTAGGGTTTCTGTTGGAAAAATGTCTAAGCGGCAAAGCATTTGAGATGTTGCCTGGCTGCTTCTAAAAACCTATGCTCACATGATCTAGCAAAAAAATATATATAAGTTGTAACTTACAACGGAAGCATAGTGTAAAAGCTTGAAAACTTTGCAGCCTAGTCATGTGGCTAAAAAATAAAAAGATTTTATAAGACAGGAACTCAAGCAGGCTATGGAGCAACGACTTGTTAGAGATATTTGTATAACCTAAAAAAAAGCAAGGGTTGATAGCCAAGACAATGGGGAAGAGGAATTGAAGGCATTTTAGAAATCTAAAAGGCAGCCCCCCCATCAGAGGCCTTGAGGCCTAAAAGAAGTGCATAGTTTCTGGGATCAGGCCCAAGACCTGCTGCCTTGGGTAGCTTTGGAACATGGCTCCCTGCATCCTGGCCACTGCTTCAGCTCCAGGTGTAGGTCAAATTGACCCAGTTACAACTCCAGTCACTGCTTCAGAGGGTGCAAGCCATAAGCCTTGGTAGCTTCCATGTGGTGTTAGGCCTGTGGGTGTACAAAATGCAAGAATTGAGACTTGGGAGCCTCCACCTTTGTTTCAAAGGATGTGTGAACAAGCCAGGGTGTGCAGGCAGAATCATGCTGCAGGGGTGGAGCCCTCATGGAGAACCTCTACTAAAACAATGGAGAAAATAAATGTGGGGTGACAGTCTTCATGCAGGCTCCCCACTGGGGCATGGCCTAGTAGATCTGTGAGGAGAGGATCACTGTCCTCCAGATCCCAGAATGGTAGATCTAGCTACAGCTTGCACCTTGCAGCTTGAAAAGCCAGAGACACACAATACCAGCCAGAGGCACACAATGCCAGCCCATGAGAGCAGCTATGGGGGCTGAACCATGCAAATTCACAAGGTTGAACCTTCCCAAGGCATTAGTGTGCCCTGGAAATGGGACACCGAGTCAAAAATGATTATTTTGGAGCCTTACAATTCAATAACTTCTCTTCTGGGTTTCAGAATATTGTGGGTCCTGTGGCCTCTTTCTTTTGGCTGATTTCTTCCTTTTAGAATGGGAGTATTTACCCAATGCCACTGCCCCATTTTTATCTTGAAAGTGCCTAACTTTTTTTTTATTTTACAGGCTTATAGGAGGAATAAACTAGCTTTGTCTTAGATGAGACTTTTGACTTTTAAGTTAAGGCTGAAATGAGTTAAGACTTTGGGAATTATTGGAAAGTCATGATTATATTTTGAAATATGAGAAGGATATGAGATTTGGAAAGGCCAGGGGCAAAATGATACAGTTTGGGTGTGTGTTCCCACCAAAATCTTATATTGAAATGTAATCCTCAATGTTGGAAGTGGGCCTAGTGGGGAGGTGATTGAATCAAGAGGGCAGGATTTCCATGAACAGTTTGGCATCATTTCCTTTGGTGCCATTCCCACAATAGTAAGTTTTCATGAGAGCTGGTTATCTACAAGCGTGTAGCACTTACCCTCTGCCCTAGCACTTACCATGTGATGTGCAAGCACCGGATTTATTTTTCACCTTGTCAGTTGCCAGAGGCTTCCCCAGAAGCAGAAGCCAGTGCTATGCTTTCTGTACAGCCTGTAGAACCATGAACAAATTAAATCTATTTTCTTTATAAATTAACCAGTCACTGATTATTTTTTATAGCAATGTGATAATAGCCTAATATATCCACCAAAAAACTATTCGAAGTAATAACTTGAGTAAATTTGCAGAATACACAATCAACATATACAAATCAGTAGGATTTCTATATGCCAACAGTCAACAAACTGAAAAAGAATTCAAAAATATAATACTATTTGCAATAGCCACAAATAAAAGAGAATGTGTGGGAATTTACCAAAGAAATAAAAGTTCTCAACAATTAAAACTGTAAAACACTGATAAAAGAAATGAAAGAGGACCCAAAAATTGGAAAGATATTTTTATGTTCACAGATTGGAAGAATCAGTATTTTTCTAAAATGTCCATACAATCCAAAGCAATCTATACATTTCATGTCATCTCTGTCAAAGTAACAGTCCAGGGGCAGTGGCTCATGCCTGTAATCCCAGCACTTTGGGAGGCCAAGATTGGTGGATCACGAGGTCAGGAGTTCAAGACCAGCCTGGCCAACTTGGTGAAACCCCATCTCTACTAAAAATACAAAAAAATTAGCCGGGCGTGGTGGCAGGTGCCTTCCCAGCTACTCAGGAGGCTGAGGCAGATAATTGCTTGAACCCAGGAGGCAGAGGTTGCAGTGAGCTGAGATGGCATCAGTGCACTCCAACCTAGGTGACACAGTGAGATGCCATCTAAAAAAAAAAAAAGACATTCCTCACAGAAATAGAAAAAAAATTCTGAAATTTATATGGAACTGTCACAAAACACCACAATAGTCAAAGCTATGCTGAGTATATAAAAAAAACTGGAGGAATTCCATTACCTGGTTTTAAATTATACTACTAAGTTATAGTAATTAAAACAGCATGACAGTAGCATAAAAACAGACATAAAGACAAATGGAACGAAGTAGAGACCTTAGAAACAAACTCATACAGCTAAACTAAACTTATTTTCAACAAAAGTGCCAAGAACATACAATAAAAAATAAGACAGTTTTTGTAATAAATAGGGCTGGGAAAACTGGCAAGCCATAGGCAGAAGAATAAAACTAGAACCCTATTTCTTGACACATAAAAAAATCAAATTAAAATGAATTAAAGACTTAAACCTAATGCCTCAAAGTATCACACTTTTACAATAAAACATTGGGGAAACTCTTTAGGGCATTGGTTTGGGCAAAAATTTCTTAAATAATGCCCCATAAGCACAGACAACCAAAACAAACACGGGCAAATGGGATTACAGCAAGTCAGAAAGCCGTTTTAAAGTGAAGGAAACAATAAACAAAGTGAAGAGAAAATCCACAGAATTGGAGAAAATATTTGTAAATTATCCGTCTGAAAAGCAATTAATAGCTGCATGATATGGTTAGGGTTTGTGTCCCCATCCAAATCTCATATTGAATTGTAATCCCCAGGTTTTGAGGGAGAGGCCTTGTAGAAGGTGATTGGATCATGGGGGTGGTTTCCCCCATGCTGTTCTTCTGATAATGAGTGAGTTCTCATGAGATCTGATGGTTTTATAAAGGACTCTTCCCCCTTTGCTTCACATACATGCTGTCTCGCCTGCTGTCATGTAAGAGCTGCCTGCTTCCCCATCTGCCATGAGTGTAAGTTTCCTGAGGCCTGCCAAGCCATGTGGAACTGTGAGTCAATTAAACCCATTTCCTTTATAAATTACCCAGTCTTGCCAGGTGCGGTGGTTCATTCCTGTAATCTCACCATTTTGGGAGGCCGAGGCAGGTAGATCACGAAGTCAGGAGTTCAAGACCAGCCTGGTCAAGATGGTGAAACCCCGTCTCTACTAAAAATACAAAAATTAGCCAGGCATGGTGGCAGGTGCCTGTAATCCCAGCTACTCAGGAGGCTGAGGCAGAGAGTTGCTTGAACTAGGAGGCGGAGGTTGCAGTGAGCCGAGACTGCACCACTGCACTTCAGCCTGGGCAACAGATCAAGACTTCATCTCACTAAATAAATAGATAACCCAGTCTTGATTTTTTTTATACCAGTGCTGAAACAGAATAATACACTACAATATATTGAATTCAAAAAATTATATAAAAAATATAATAATCCAATTAAAGGGTGGACAAAAAATGTAAATAGACATTTATGAAAAGAAGACATACAAATGTCAAACAGGCAAATGAAATGGTGCTACACATTACTGATCATCATAGAAATGCAAATCAAACCCAAAATGAGATATCATTTCACCCCAGTTAAGGTGGCTTTTATGCAGAAGTCAGTAAAAAACCAATGCTGGTAAGTATGTGGAGTGAAGGGAATCCTTGTACACTGCTGTTGGGAGCACATTTAAGGACAGTTTGGATGTTCTTGATATAACTAAAAATAGAGCTACTATATGATCCAGCAATCCCACTGCTCAGTATATGTCTAAAAGAAATAAAATTGGTAAATCAAAGACATATTGGCACTCTCATATTTGCTACAGCAGGGTTTATAATAGCCAAGATTTGGAAGGAACTTAAATGTCCCTCAACAGCTGACTGGATGGAGAAAATGTGGTATGTATACCCAATGGAGTACTATTCAGCTATAAGAAAGAATGAGAGGCTGCCATTTGCAATAACATAAATGGAACTGAAAGTCTTTATGTTAAGTGAAATAAGTCAGGCACAGAAAGACAAATGTCACATGTTCTCACTTATTTGTGTGTGCTAAAATTCGAAACAATTGGTGTCATAGAGATGGAGAGTATAAGGATGGTTACCAGAGGCTGGGAAGGGCAGTGAGGGAACAGGCGGTTAGTGGGGATGCGAAATGGGTACAAAAAATTGTTAGAAAGAATGAATAAGACAGTATTTGATAGCACAACAAGGTGATTATAGTAAAAAATAATTTAACTATACATTTTAAAAAACTAAAAGAGTATAATTAGATTGTTTATAACACAACCTATAAATGCTTGAGGGGATGGACACCTCATTTTTTATTACGCATTACTCTTTGCACGCCTGCATCAAAGTATGTCATGTACCCCCATAAATATATACACCAAATATGTACCCACAAAAATAAATTAAAAATTGAAATTAAAATTAAAACCAAAGGGAGGAGAGTATAATGAGGCCTGTGTGACCCATGGCTTGAACTAGCTGTTCAGGTTAACTTTGGAATGTCCTTATCCAAGAAGAGTGGTCCATTTAGTCAATAGGGGCTTAGAAATTTATTTTTAGTTTATTTATTTTTAGTTTAGTTTATAGCAATAACCTCTCCATCATTATGACTAGAAGTTGAAATGTGGTATTTAACAACCCTACATGATAAGATCAGATATGCCGGTTTACTGACAGCCTCTTTTATGACAAAATTTATTTTTAGTTTATAAGTGGAAAAAAGGATTTTTAATCCTGAGCTATGTCTTTCAGTCAATCAATCCCTGCAGGGAACCCTGTTCTTTTCCACTGAATAACACCACATTTCAAAGTGAGGGGAAACATCTTGAAACTAAGAGGTACAGCCTCATTAAATTTGATTTGGTTTCCATTGTAATTAATTTAATCACATGTGTTCTAGAGTTTGTCCTCAGTCTTCTCCTACTTTAGGCCCACGATCTGTTGAATTTACTCAGCTCCCTGCTCAACAGCAGTAAATCAGTTAGAATTATTTAAAAATCTCACTGTGGCTGGGAGCAGTGGCTCATGCCTGTAATCCCAGCAATTTGGGAGATCAAGGTGGGCAGATCACTTGTTGTCAGGGGTTTGAGACCAGCCCAGCCAACAGAGTGAAACCCCATCTCTACTAAAGACACAAAAATTAGCTGGGTGTGTTGATGCATGCCTGTAATCGCAGCTACTTGGGAAGCTGAGGCAGGAGAATTGCTTGAACCTGGGAGGCAGAGGTTTCAGTGAGCCAAGATGGTGCACCACACTCCAGCCTGGGCAACAGAGAAGACTCTGTCTCAAAATAATAATAATAATAAATAAGTAAAAATAAAAATCTCATTGTGTTTCAAACAAAATTTCTTTTGAATATCAACTGTATCAACTTGCATATTACCTATAATCATTTTGTTTACTTTATATCCAATCTTGAGAAATCTTTGAGGACTAATTTCACTCTTTTCTACCATTTTGGTAAACATACCAAATTCCATCAAACAAAATGCACAGAATTCCTGAGAAATACATTTTCTCCTTGAGGAGTAGACTTGTTGTGTTAGAGCAGCTCATGGTTACCAAGCTTCTAGTTTAATAAACATGACTAGAATACTCTATCTTAATATGAGTAGCTAGGTACTCACAAGGCATCTAGAAGTTAATACTCATGGTCTGAAAATAGCCACATTTTTTAGCTGGCCACAAATTACAATTGCTGAATATTTGTGGTCATACAAAACATCTTCCACTAAGCCTGAAAAATGTATAAATGTCCTAGGAGTGCAGCATTTTTTTTTGTAAGGATAATATTAATGAGCTAGCTTAGGTCAATGGGTTAATGATCATTGTTAAAACCAATAGCCCCAACTTTAGTGAGTACATCTGCACCTTCCAAGTTTAATTATAACTCTTTCTCTTTATGGTTACTTATAAGTAGAGACACTAACAAAAGACAATGCATTCCTGCTCTTGTTTTCTGAGGATGTACAACTCTAATGGTGTATTTCTGGTAAACTTGCTTCTTTCACTGTGCTCTCTGACTCACCTGAAATTTTTTCCTGCACAAGGTCTAAGAATCCTACTTTGTGGTCTGTATCAGGACCCTCTTTTCCAGCAACATCTTTCAGCAACACCATGAAGGGACACCAAGACAAGACCCCCCACTCCAAGGAAAACAATCCACACAGAATCAATCAGCTAACACCTGTCAAGTGCGCTGTCTTTTAGAGTTGTGAAGCCATTCTGGTGGGCAAGAACGATTATCGACTACTACTTAAGTGAGAGGGCCTAGGGCATAATGTTAGGGTGAGAGACTCAGCCCAAAGTTAGAGGCCCGGGGGAGTCATACTCAGATTAGAGGCCAAGCCCACAGGGTTAGAGGCCCTTGGGAATATTGAGAAGAATGGATTTGGCTAAACAAGGTGTTTACCACTTTCTCTTTTTGGACTGTCCAGCTTGTAATCTCTTTCCCTCACCTGAGTGCTCTGCATCTTGTCACCTTTCTGCTCACCTCCTCTGTTTACTAGTAGCCTGGAGGCTGCCCCAGGAAAGAGGCTCCAAACAGTTTAGCTTTTCCTTTCCTCAGCGATCATCTGACTTCTAGCTGATTGCTTATTTAATTTGCCACTGGTCCAAGTGAACTGAAAAAAAGAGATGTCTTGGAACCTAGTATTTTTGTACCTTAATTATCAGAAAAAAATCAGCAATAACCTCTCCATCATTATGACTAGAAGTTGAAATGTGGTATTTAACAGCCCTACATGATAAGATCAGATATGCCTGTTTAGTGACATCCTCTTTTATGACAACCCTCTGCAAACAATTAGCCTCAAGTTGGAGAACATGAGAGATTTTCTTAAGAGTTTTCTCTCATTTCTTGACCATAAGGTCATCTTTGATGAGCTGGTATAGGGCAGCTGGACCCTACTTTCTAAACCCAGCATGTCACTTTTTTCCTGAGAGAGTTTTGTCAGTTTTGTCATAGCAGTGTGAAAATGGACTAATACATTACAATATACAAGTTACAGCCTTCCCATTTCCCCTGTTCAGTCTAACTCCTTTTTTTGCAGCTTCATTTGTTTTATAGAAGAGAAACTAAGTGGGAGGAAATACATTATATACAGGCTTCTCTGATGCTTGGTCAGGATAAAAAATTAAAATGGGCTTCTATATGTTTGATGGAGGAAAAGACAAAATAGGGATGGCACATAATTGATTACCCTTTTAATGCAAGTGCCTCTCAATATTAGGCTTTTCTTAGCTGGGGCTGAACTCCCCCTGCCAGTCCAAGCACCCCATAAGAACACAGTCAGACTCCTTACAGTTCTGGTGAGGTGTGCAACATGTTGTTAATTTCATCTAGTTTTCCAGGGTTATCTAGTGTCCAGTCATCATCTTCTCCCTGCCCTTCGAGTCCTGTCTTACATACATACCCCACTGTTTGAACACCCAAGCTTCACCAGAACAACATGCAGTGGGGCCTCTTATCAGCTGGCAAAGTTGAATGTTTGCCCTCTCTGGGAAGTGACAGGTGATAATAGGGACACTGTATAGGTATATGTACCCTTTTCTATGTCTGAATTAGCCATATGCAAGGAAAAACTAAAACAGTTTTCAGAGGTGCCTGGAAAACACATAGAAAAATTTAAGAGGCTAATCTTGATGTATGATCTGACCAGACAAGATTTACATATATTTATGTTTACCTGCTGCATGGTAGAAAAGCAGTGTGTTATTCTCTTTGAAGCAATTGTGAATGGGAGTTCACTCATGATTTGGCTCTCTGTTTGTCTGTTATTGGTGTATAAGAATGCTTGTGATATTTGCACATTGATTTTGTATCCTGAGACTTTGCTGAAGTTGCTTATCAGCTTAAGGAGATTTTGGGCTGAGACGATGGGGTTTTCTAGATACACAATCATGTCATCTGCAAACAGGGACAATTTGACTTCCTCTTTCCCTAATTGGATACCGTTTATTTCCTTCTCCTGCATGATTGCCCTGGTCAGAACTTCCAACACTATGTTGAATAGGAGTGGTGAGAGAGGGCATCCCTGTCTTGTGCCAGTTTTCAAAGGGAATGCTTCCAGTTTTTACCCATTCAGTATGATATTGGCTGTGGGTTTGTCATAGACAGCTCTTATTATTTTGAGATACGTCAATACCTAATTTATTGAGAGTTTTTAGCATTAAGCATTTTTGAATTTTGTCAAAGGCCTTTTCTGCATCTATTGAGATAATCATGTGGGTTTTGTCTTTGGTTCTCTTTATATGCTGGATTACATTTATTGATTTGCATATGTTGAGCCAGCCTTGCATCCCAGGGATGAAGCCCACTTGATCATGGTGGATAAGATTTTTGATGTGCTGCTGGATTTGATTTGACATTATTTTATTGAGGATTTTTGTATCGATGTTCATCAGGGATATTGGTCTAAAATTCTCATTTTTTGTTGTGTCTCTGCCAGGCTTTGCTATCAGGAAGATGTTGGCTTCATAAAATGAGTTACGGAGGATTCCCTCTTTTTGTATTGATTGGAATAGTTTCAGAAGGAATGGTACCAGCTTCTACTTGTACCTCTGGTAGAATCAGGCTGTGAATCCGTCTGGTCCTGGACTTTTTTTGGTTGACAAAATACTTAGGAATCCAACTTACAAGGGATGTGAAGAATCTCTTCAAGGAGAACTACAAACAACTGCTCAAAGAAATAAAAGAGGATATAAACAAATGGAAGAACATTCCATGCTCATGGGTAAGAAGAATCAATATTGTGAAAATGGCCATACTGCCCAAGGTGTTTTATAGATTCAATGCCATCTCCATCAAGCTACTGATGAGTTTCTTCACAGAATTGGAAAAAACTACTTTAAAGTTCATATGGAAACAAAAAAGAGCCCACATTGCCAAGTCAATCCTAAGCCAAAAGAACAAAGCTGGAGGCATCACGCTACCTGATTTCAAACTATACTACAAGGCTACAGTAACCAAAACAGCATGGTACTGATACCCAAGCAGAGGTATAGACCAATGGAACAGAAAGAGCCCTCAGAAATAATGCCACATATCTACAACTATCTGATCTTTGACAAACCTGACAAAAAACAAGAAATGGGGAAAAGATTCCCTATTTAATAAATGGTGCTAGGAAAACTGGCCAGACATATGTAGAAAGCTGAAACTGGATCCCTTCCTTACACCTTATACAAAAATTAGTTCAAGATGGATTAAAGACTTAAATGTTAGACCTAAAACCATAAAAACCGTAGAAGAAAACCTAGGCAATACCATTCAGGACATAGGCATGGGCAAGGACTTCACGTCTAAAACACAAAAAGCAATGGCAACAAAAGCCAAAATTGACAAATGGGATCTAATTAAAGTAAAGAGCTTCTGCACAGCAAAAGAAACTACCATCAGAGTGAACAGGCAACCTACAGAATGGCAGAAAATTTTTGCAATCTACTCATCTGACAAAGGGCTAATATCCAGAATCTACAATGAACCCAAACAAATTTGCCAGAAAAAAACAAACGAACCCATCAAAAAGTGGGGGAAGGATATGAACAGACACTTCTCAAAAGAAAACATTTATGCAGCCAACAGACACATGAAAAAATGCTCATCATCACTGGCCATCAAATGCAAATCAAAACCACAGTGAGATGCCATCTCACACCAGTTAGAATGGTGATCATTAAAAAGTCAGGAAACAACAAGTGCTGGAGAGGATGTGGATAAATAGGAACACTTTTACACTGTTGGTGGGACTGTAAACTACTTCAACCATTGTGGAAGTCAGTGTGGTGATTCCTCAGGGATCTAGAACTAGAAATACCATTTCACCCAGCCATCCTATTACTGGGTATATACCCAAAGGATTATAAATCACGCTGCTATAAAGACACATGCACACGTATGTTTATTGTGGCACTATTCACAATAGCAAAGACTTTGAACCAACCCAAGTGCTTATCAATGATAGACTGGATTAAGAAAATATGGCACGTATACACCATGGAATACTATGCAGCCATAAAAAATGATGAGTTCATGTCATTTGTAGGGACATGGATGAAGCTGGAAGCCATCATTCTCAGCAAACTATCACAAGGACAAAAAACCAAACACAGCATGTTCTCACTCATAGGAGAGAATTGAACAATGAGAACACATGGACACAAGAAGGGGAACATCATGCACCGGGGCCTGTTGTGGGGTGGCAGGAGGGGGAAGGGATAGCATTAGGAGATATACCTAATGCTAAATGATGAGTTAATGGGTGCAGCACACCAACATGGCACATGTATACATATGTAACAAACCTGCACGTGGTGCACATATACCCTAAAACTTAAAGTATAATAAAAAAAAAAAAAAGGAAAAAGGAAAGCAGTGTGTTATGGGAGTGGTAGAGCACATGCTAATAGGGTGGCAGCCTGCAACCAGGGACATGACACCTATCAAGTAGGAGGCACAGCAGTGCCTGACTAAGACCCAAAAGAGAACTAGAATCTAGAAAAGACAAATGAATTAGGAAGAAAGTGGGATATAGAGGGAAAAAGTTATGATCATTTGACTCCTTGAAGGAATAAAAAAAATTGTGATAAAGCTTTTTAATTTTTATAAAGTCTGGAAAATTACTCGGAAAAGATGAAAACCTAGCCTTATTACAAGGGTGGATAATTTAGACCTTGAGAAAATACACTAACAGTGACCCTTACTCCAAGAAGGGACAGGCATTGCTAGGAGTTTACTTTATAGACCAGCCTGCTTCTGATATCTGCAGGAAGCTGCCAAAAGCAGCCTTTGGCTTCCAGACTCCCATGGATCAGATTTTAGATTTGGATTTTGTAGTTTTCCGTCACAGGAATAGGGCAGAGAAAAGATAAAATAAACCAAATCTGCCAAGAGGTCCAGCTTCTAGCTGCAGCCTTGTGCTCTCCACCACTTCAGAGGCAGCCCCTTAACCCTGGCCTTCACAGAGGAAGTGAGAAGGTGAAAGTCCCAGTCTGTGCCTCTGGGCCACTGTGCCGTGGATATAAATCAATGTGCCTTCTGTAAGAAGGTCGGCCACTGCCGAAGGAAATGCACCGTGCTTCCAAGGGAGCCATCCTGAGAGCCCAGCAGACTCGCAAGTGGGAGGGCCTGATACTTCCTGCCACTCCCATTGGACTATTAGCTATCGAGAGATGGAGGAGCGTCAGGTGACTCTTGAAGTGGCAGGTAAGAGTATTAACTTCTTATTAGGTATGGGAGCAGATGACTCTGTCCAGATTCAATACAATGGGCTCCTGTCTCCTCACGATGGACAAGCCCAAAATAACTGCTTTTGGTATCTTCTAAGTTGTCCTCCAGGGCCTCTGGGCTTCTCACCTACCTTTTAGTACTGTCTGAATGCCTGACCTCTTACTGGGGAGAGGTTTATTGACTCAGGAGACCAAGTCATGGTCACCTTCACAGATCATAAAGCATAGCAAGGGTTACTTTTGTTCCTGACCCCTCGGGGGAAAAAAAGAAGTTAAGAATGAGCTGTCACATTTACCACCTGAGGTATTGTCTCAAGTAAATCTTGAGGTTTGGGCCACACAGGCTCTGGGAAATGCACTAAACACCTCCCCCATTCAAATCCAACTTCAACCTAGTTCTCCTGCCCTCAGAAGTGACAATACATTTTAAGGCAAGAAGCATGAGGGGAAATTCAACCCCTTATTGCCAAATTCTTGCCATATGAGTTATGAAGGCCATGAAAGTCTCCTTACAATACTTGCATATTACCAGATAAAAAGCCAAATGGCAAGTACAAATTTGTCAGAACCCTTAGAGCATTAAGAAATGCAGTTGTCTCCATATACCTCATTGTCCCCAAAACTTACCAAGTCACAGTGGATGCAAGCTGGTTTACATTCTTAAATCCGAAAGATGCATTTTTCTGCATCTCAATGCATCCAGATTCATAATATGTTTGCCTTTGAATGGACTGATCCAGATATGGATTCAGCCTCAAAACTAACCTGGACAGTCATCCCTGAAGGGTTCTGGGATAGCCCCCACTTATTTGAAAATGCTCTAGCTAAGGACTTAAGAAATCTACAATTGGAAAGGGACACAATTATTCAGTATGTAGGTGACTTGCTCATTGCTAGCCCAACTAAAGAAGACTCAAATAATAATACTGTTAAGTTGGTAAATTTCCTGGGAACTTGCAGATATATGGTATCACCATACAGGGCTCAGATATTGACTCAAAGACTTAAATATTTGGAATCTATCTTAACCTCTGGAACTGATCAACATCCCTAGAAGACAAAAAATTTATTTTAGTCATCTAAGGAGTCCCAGTCTGACAAATGACTGTGGGCTTTTTTAGGAGATGGCTGGGTACTGCTGCTTATGGGTGCCCAGATTTGGACATGTAGCCAAGCCATTATATGATACACTGAAGGGAAAGATTTAGGGCTCCTAGAATGTGAGTATAACTGCAAGCAAACCTTCAATACTCTCAAGGAGAAATTGGGCTCTGCTGCAGCCGTGGGAGTCCCCAGGTTGGATGAAACATTTTTTCTTTATGTGACCAAAAATCAAGTCATAGGTCTTGCGTAATCTTGTCCCAAAACTGGGGGACATTCCAAGGCCAGTAGCCTAATTTTCTAAGCAGATAGGCCAGGTGGCCTCAGGATGGCCTTGATGTCTTAGAGCTATTGCTGCTACCACTTTTCTAGTAGGCAAAGCTAATAAACTAAAATTAGAATAGCACCTACAGGTTTTTGACCCCACACCAAAGGAAGAAGGTCTTAGAAACTAAAGGGCACAAGTGGATAATAGGAGAACATTTATGAAAGTGTCAGGCCTTATTGCTAGACACTCCAGACATAACCCTTAAAGCCTGCCAAACCATAAACCTAGCTGCTTATCTGCCAGAGTCCGCAGGTGCTCCTAGCCTTTCTGGCATACAGGTTGTATCAGTCTGTTCTCATGCTGCTAATAAAGACATATCTGAGGCTGGGTAACTTATAAAGAAAAGAGGTTTAATTGACTCACAGTTCTACATGGTCCGGGAGGCCTCACACTCATGGCAGAAGGCAAGTGAAGAACAAAGTCACATCTCGTACATGGCAGCAGGCAAAAGAGCTTGCGTAGGGAAAGTCCCCTTTATAAAACCATCAGCTGTAATCCCAGCACTTTGGGAGGCCAAGGCAGTGGATGACCTGAGGTGAGGAGATGGAGGCCAGCCTGGCCAACATGGTGAAACCCCGTCTATACTAAAAGTACAAAAATTAAACAGGCATGTTGGTTGGCGCCTGTAATCCCAGCTACTCGGGAATCTGAGAAAGGAGAATCGCTTGAACCCAGGAATCAGAGGTTGCAGTGAGCCAAGATCATGATAATGCACTCCAGCCTGAGCAACAGAGCAAGACTGTCTCAAAAATAAATAAATAAATAAACCATCAGATCTCATGAGGCTTATTCTCTGTCACGAGAACAGCATGGGAAAGACCCATCCCCTGATTCAATTACCTCCCACGGGGCCCCTCCCACGATATATGGAATTATGGGAGATACAATTCAAGATAAGATTTGACTGGGGATACAGCAAAAGCATGTCACAGGTTATGAAACAAATGTATCCTAGCAGGCCAGACTTAGGAGAGATGAGCCCCTTGACCATCCTAAGGAAGAGTGGTTAACAGATGCAAGTTGTTTTATGCATCAGGAAAACAGGAGGGCTAGATATGCTACTATTAGTCAGCACAAGAGAATCAAGGCACAAGCATTGTTGACCTTGACCTCAGCTTAAAAAGCTGAGTTAATTGAACTTACTAAGCCCCTGCAGTTGGAAAGGATTTAAAAATTAACATTTACACTGAGTCCAAGTATTATTTTTTAGTGCTTCATGCTTATGCTGCAATTTGGAATGGGTAGGGACTCCTGACCCCCGAGGGCTTTTCCATACAACATCATTCAGATTTTGAGTTTGTTAGAATGCTGCTTTGCTGCCAAAAAGGGACTATAATTAATTGCAGAAGACATCAAAAGAGAGACTGACCATGTAAAAGGAAATGCCCTTGTAGATGCCGCAGCCAAGGCCCCTGCACTGAAAGGCCAGTGAAGCTTATGGGCGTGCTGGTCAGCATACATAGAACTGGGCCGGAATACCCTGAAGAAGAACAAAAATGGGCCAGGGATTGCATTTCAGTCCAGGGCCCCTCTGGCTGGCTGAATGATGGTAATAAATTATTAATGTCAAGTACCAATCACAGGAACATAACTCAGCACTTTCATAATTCTTTTCACCCTAGAAGGGATTGTTTCTGTTAATGTCTCATTTGTCTATAAGGGTAAATCTTTTCAAGACACTAAAACAGGTGACTCAGCACTGTGAGCTCTGTGACGGGCATGACCCAAATGCCCAGCAATTTTCTCCTTCTCCAGTTAAACCTGTCCAAAATTGAGGAACCTATCCAGGTGAGAACTGGCAACTCTAATTTACACCGATGCCTTTCTGCAGGAGATTCAAATATTTGCTAATGTTTACTGATACCTTCACTGGTTAGATCGAGGCATTCCCCACCCCATCTGAAAAATGTTTACCAGAAGAAATAACTCCTCAGTTTGGGTAATCTAAAAGCCTGCAAAGTGACAATGGCCCATCTTTCACAGCAGGCGTAGCCCAACACCTATCCTCAGCTTTAAGAATCCAATATTACCTTCACTCTGCTGGAGACTGCAGTCCTCTGGAAAGGTGAAAGGGCTAATCGTACTCTAAAGAAGACTCTAGCTAAATCAGAGGCCTGACTATCTCTAACACCCATAGCTTACTGCGGATTTGAACTGCTCCAAAGTAAAACGTATAATTAAGTCCGTTGAGTTAACATACGGAAGGCCTTTCCTAACCACAGATCTCCTAACAGATTGAAAGGACGCATCCATTACAAAAATATGTCATCAATCTAGGACAGGTGCAAAGGCACTCTGTGAATATGGAAACAAGAGTCTTCCCCTCCCACATGGGAGGAAAATTCAGTTTCAGCTCAGCTAGGGATTTAGTCTTACTAAAGAAGCGCGAGGAAGTTCTCCAGCTGAGCAGCTTTCCCCAACGTGGAAAGGACCACGCAAGGACACCTGAGCTCTCCAACAGACGTTCAACGCCAAGGGATTCACAGGTGGGTGCACCTGTGTGGAAGCAAAGCTGTTGCTTATTCTGGGAGCCGAATCCGAACCTGGGGGAGGTGGGCGCGGGGCTATTTAAGCGTTGGCGGAGGGCGGGCTGGGTCGCTGAGCGTCTGCTCCTCCTTCTCGCGCTTCTGCTACCGCCCTGATCCCGCCTTGGCCATGAGGGAAATCGTGCTCACGCAGACCGGGCAGTGCGGGAACCAGCTCGGCGCCAAGGTTGGCAGCCGGGGCTCTGAGGGCCCAGCCCGGGCCTGCTGGGGGCCGGGGAAGATGTTGGCAGTGGCGGGGGCGGAGTCCCTGCATTGCGGCCTCTGGGCTCCCTGCCGGGAACGTGGTGGAACTGGTTGCTGGCGAGGCGGCCGGGGTGGACCCCAGGGACACGGCGGCCTAGGGATGGGGGTGCGGATGAGGGTGGGGGTGCGAGGGGGGCTGGGGCGCCTCCGAGACTCAGCCCTGGCCTGTCTGGCCCCTCCCTTCTCTGGCAGTTCTGGGAGGTGATCTCTGATGAACACGCCATCGACTGCGCTGGCACCTACCACGGGGACAGCCACCTGCAGCTGGAGCGCATCAACATGTACTACAACGAGGCCAGCGGTGAGATCCCCTCCTTCCCCACCGCCCTCCTGGGAACGCGGCCCTCCCCTCCTGATGCACTCCCGCCCCGCGCAGGTGGCAGGTACGTGCCCCGCGCTGTGCTCATGGATCTGGAGCCCCGCACCATGGACTCTGTGCACTCAGGGCCCTTCGGGCAGGTCTTCAGGTCAGATAACTTCATCTTCGGTGAGCTGCGGGCGAGGACTGGGGTGGGCTCCTTAGCCAGGGCAGCTCAAAATCTAGGAGTGTCCCCAAGGTCATCGCTGTGGGAACTGTGGAGCCAGGGCCCCTGAACACCCTTGTATCCTCCGAGTGGAGTCGCTCAATCCGCCTCTCCTAAACGGGCTTTGGGAGGAAGGCCCGGGTGTCTCCTCAAGGTGAGGAGCAACTGATGTAAACTCCCTGCAGGGAGCTGAGCTGGGGCTGTGGCTACTGCCTTCCCTGAAAATGGGCAGGAGCCACCTGCAGTGAGGTCTCTTAGCCCGTCTCAGGTTTGACTCCTGACTTAATTTCTAACAGGGGAAGCTGCTGTCCTGTAACTCCGGGGGGGTGGGGGGGTTCATTTGCTCTACCTGCAGTGAGGTCTGTTAGCCCATCTCAGGTTTGACTCCTGACTTAATTCCTAACAGGGGAAGCTGCTGTCCTGTAACTCTGGGGGAGTGGGTTTCATTTGCTCCACCTGCAGGGCGAATGGTGCTTTCACCTCACACGTGACACTTGGCTCTTTTTGCATTATGGTGGTGACCACTGATGACCGTAAACCTGGCCATCGAGTGACCGGCTGTACTGTCTTACAGGTCAGTGTGGGGCCGGAAACAACTGGGCCAAGGGACACTACACAGAAGAAGCGGAGCTGATGGAGTCAGTGATAGACGTTGTCAGAAAGGAGGCTGAGAGCTGTGACTGCCTGCAGGGTTTCCAGCTGACCCACTCCCTGGGTGAGGGGACTGGCTCTGGGATGGGTACCCTTCTGCTCAGTAAGATCCGGGAGGAGTACCCAGACAGGATCATAAACACATTCAGCATCCTGCCCTCGCCCAAGGTGTCGGACACCGTGGTGGAGCCCTACAACGCCACCCTCTCAGTCCACCAGCTCATAGAAAACGCGGATGAGACCTTCTGCATAGATAACGAAGCGCTGTATGACATATGTTCCAGGACCCTAAAGCTGCCCACACCCACCTGTGGTGACCTGAACCACCTGGTGTCTGCGCCCATGAATGGGGTCACCACGTGCCTGCGCTTCCCAGGCCAGCTGAATGCCGACCTGCGGAAGCTGGCCGTGAACATGGTCCCGTTTCCCCGGCTGCATTTCTTCATGCCCGGCTTCGCCCCACTGACCAGCCGGGGCAGCCAGCAGTACCGGGCCTTGACCGTGGCTGAGCTCACCCGGCAGATGTTTGATGCTAAGAACATGATGGCGGCCTGCGACCCCCATCACGGCCGCTACCTGACGGCGGCCCCATTTTCAGGGGTCGCAGCCCATGAGGGAGGTGGATGAACAGATGTTCAACATTCAAGATAAGAACAGCAGCTACTTTGCTGACTGGCTCCCCAACAACGTAAAAACAGCCGTCTGTGACATCCTACCCCGGGGGCTGAAAATGTCGGCCACCTTCATTGGGAACAACGCAGCCATCCAGGAACTCTTCAGGCGTGTCTCAGAGCAGTTTACAGCAATGTTCAGGCGCAAGGCCTTCCTCCACTGGTACACGGGCGAGGGCATGCATGACATGGAATTCACCGAGGCCGAGAGCAACATGAACGACCTGGTGTCTGAATATCGGCAATATCAGGATGCCACGGCCGAGGAGGAGGTAGCCTAGAACTCTCCTTTCCTAGGTAAAGGGGGGAAGCAGTGTGGATCCCTCACTGTGTTCTGACAGCCACGTGTCACTACGCACTTGTTCATTTGTGTCTTCACGTCTCCTCCTGCTGCATTTTAAAGCACTTTTATAGTATGTGGTTTTGCCTAACAAAGTATGCTCACAGCATCTGGTTTCACCTCCAATCTCTTTCTATGGGCCCTCTGGCCACTGCTGCCAGAGGCGCATAGTTGTCCTGCAAGGCTGAAGCTGTCTGGAGTTATCACATGCGCAGGAACAAGCATTCCAGTGCCTTCAGGAGGGGTCGGCATGGGCTGTGGACATGGCAGGCAGGCTTCACACGAACTTGGGGATGCCCTGACCCTTTGAGCAGCGACGTGGTGGAGAACCTGTTCCTGAAGGAAGCCTTGGCTTATCCTATGTACCAAACTTCTAGGAGACCCAGCATGTCTGCAGTTCTTAAAACAAAAATGGCCATGCGTGGTGTCTGACGACTGTAATCCCAGCACATTGGGAGGCCAAGGCAGGTGGATCACAAGGTCAGGAGATCGAGAGCAGCCTGGCCAAGATGGTGAACCCAGTCTCTACTAAAAATTAGCCGGGCGTAGTTGTGGACATGTGTAGTCCCAGCTACTCGGGAGGCTGAGGCAGGAGACTTGCTTGAACCCGGGAGGCGGAGGTTGCAGTGAGCCAAGATAGTGCCACTGCACTCCTGCCTGGAGACAGAGCAAGACGCAAGACTCCATCAAAAAAAAAAAAAAAAAAACAACATAATTTAAAGGATTAAAAGATTTTGAAAAATGTATATATCTACCATTATAGTATCATACAGAATGGTTTTACTGCCGTGAAGATTCTCTGTGCTCTGTGTATCCATCTCTTCCTTCCCCTTGGACCATGGCAACCACTGATCTTTCTACTGTTCCCATAGTTTCACCGTTTCCAGAACGTCATATAATTGGAATCGAAAAGTACATAGACTTTTCGGATTGGCTTCTTTTAGCAATATGCATTTAAGTTTCCTCCATGTATTTTTTTTGTGGCTTGTTAGATCATCTCCTGTTAGCAGTGAATAATATCCCATTGCCATTATAGTTTTGTCAAGACTCAAAGTACAATGTGAAGAGTAAACATGAATGTGCACTGTAAGCTTTGAATGATAATGAAGGGTCAAGGTAGGTTCCTGGTTGTCACAGGTGTGTTCCTGTGAGGCAGGAAGCTGTAGTGGGGAGGCTGTGTGTGGGGAAAGGGACATATGAGAAGTCTGTACTCTCTGCTCCATTTAGCTGTGAACCTGCACTTCTCTAAAAAATAAAATTAGTTAAAATTAAAAGCAAAAAATTAGAAAAATTAAAACATTACAATGTGTCATATAGTTTTCAAATCACAAGACAGAAAAAGACATAATAAAAGAAACTATAGAAAACAACAAGGATAGGAATAAAACATCAGTGATAGAAGGCAGAAGACAGAAACGTGGAGCCAAACACATTAATTTATTTTAATCATTAGTTATACTCATTTATACTAATTTATATTGATTTAACATATTAATTTTGACTAAATGGCATTAAAGGAGGTTTGAGGAATTTGCATGTCACATTCTGGATGACAGGACTCAATATTAACTATTTAGTTTGCTGTAAATCATTTAAAAATATGCTCAAATTCCAATAAAAATTCTAAGAAAAATATTTTTGAACAAGAAAATGTGATTTTAAATCCATCTATTGAACACACAGACGAGACCCAATATTATAAAATTTACTATATTTAAGATTGTTATTACTATTCAAAATTAAATTTGAAATGGTACAAAAATAAACACATTAATGAAAGAGAATTAAAAACACAGAAATTGAGTATAATTTCATTTACTAACAGGGTAACATTTTAAACCCACAAAACAGCGATTTTTCCATTTATGATATTAAAATATTGGGTAATGATTTGAGAATATAAAATGATAGAATTGAATCATGGTCCCACACCTTACATAAAAGTTAATTACAGTATTAAATGTAAAAAAAGAAAAGAAAATTAAATGTGTGTGTGTTTTACGACCTTGAGAATGAATGTCTTCTGAAATCAAAATTTCAAACAGAAACCATATAAAAAGGAATAAACCTAACATACCTAAAACATAAATTCTTACATATTTCAACACCAGGTAAATAGCACGAAACAAACTGGGGACATTTTTAGAACAATTATGTTACATGAAAGTTAAAATCCTTATGACATGTACAATGTATAAAACAGTATTATTACCACTATTATTAATACCATTATGATTACCTGGTCTTCCCACACACCAGTCCTCTTCTGGTTCCCTGTGGTTAAACAGAGCCCTCCCTCTCTGGCTACAGTGAGGGATCCAGCAGGAACCCTGCCTAAACCCACAGAGTGTGTGAGCGAAGCCAGGACATCACATTCCCTCCTGCAATGACGCAGATACCCACTCACGACAGAGATTTGGTCCCTCTCGGGAAAAGTTGTGTAACAATTATTGCAGGAACTTGTTTCTTATGTTCCCAGACACATGGAGAAAGCTGGTCTGGAAGACTGATGTCCACATACTAAGAGAAGCAGTCACTCATAACACACACTGCACACACCACACCATGTGCACACGCACACACACCCCACACAGACACCACACAAACAGCACACACACCATGTGCACACGTGAAGAGGTGGCCTGCCCCTCCACACTTGTGGACGTTTCTCATTGGGTGGAATGAGAGACTTGAGAAAAGAAAGAGACACAGAGACAAAGTATGGACCCGCACCGGCACCAGTCTCTGAGTTCCCTTAGTATTTATTGATCATTATCGGGAGTTTCTCAGAGAGGGAGATGTGGCAGGACAATAGGGTAATAGTGGAGAGAAGGTCAGCAGAAAAACATATGAACAAATGTCTCTGCATCATAAACAAGGTAAAGAAAAAAGTGCTGTGCTTTTTATGTTCATACACATAAACATCTCAATTTCTTAAAGAGCAGTATTGCTGCCAGCATGTCCCACTTCCAGCCCTAAGGCGGTTTTCCCTTATCTCAGTAGATGGAATATACAATCGGCCTTTACACGGAGACATGCCATTGCCCAGGGACGAGCAGGAGACAGATGCCTTCCTCTTATCTCAACTGCAAAGAGGCCTTCCTCTTTTACTAATCCTCCTCAGCACAGACCCTTTATGGGTGTCAGGCTGGGGGACAGTTAAGTCTTTCCCTTCCCACGAGGCCATATTTCAGACTATCACATGGGGAGAAACCTTGGACAATACCTGGCTTTCCTAGGCAGAGGTCCCTGTGGCTGGCCTTCCTCAGTGTTTTGTGTCTCTGGGTACTTGAGAGTAGGGAGTGGTGGTGACTTAACAAGCATGCTGCCTTCAAGCATTTGTTTAACAAAGCACATCCTGCACAGCCCTTAATCCATTTAACCTTGACTTGACACATTACATGTCTCAGGGAGCACAGGGTTGGGGGTAGGGTTACAGATTAACAGCCTCTCAAGGCAGAAGAATTTTTCTTAGTACAGAACAAAATGGAGTCTCTTATGTCTACTTCTTTCTACATAGACACAGTAACAGTCTGATCTCTTTCTTTTCCCCACACACACGCATACACACCCCACACGCAGACACCACACACTGCACACACACCATGTGCACACACACACACCCCAGACACCACACACACACCCGACACCACACCCACTGCACACACACCATGTGCACACACACACACCCCAGACACCACACACACACCCCGGACACCACACCCACTACACACACACCATGTGCACACACACACACCCCAGACACCACACACACACCCCAGACACCACACCCACTGCACACACACCATGTGCACACACACACACCCCAGACACCACACACACACCCCAGACACCACACCCACTGCACACACACCATGTGCACACGCACACACACGCCCCCCTGCACTGCACACACACAACACCCACTGCACACACACCACGTGCACACGCACACCCCAGACACCACACACTGCACACACACCATGTGCACATGCATACCCCACACACACACCACACCCACTCCACACACCATGTGCACATGCACACGCACCCCAGACACCAAACTGCACACACACCATGTGCACACACACCAGACACCACACACACTGCACATAACCATCTGCACATGCACACACCCTAGACACACACACACTGCACACACGTGCACATGCACACACCAGACACCACACACTGCACACACACCATGTGCACACACACACCATGTGCACACACACCATGTGCACGCATACACACCCCAGACACCACATGCACACACACGTGCACACACCCCACAGACCACACCGCACACACATGTGCACACACACCCCACACAGACACCACACACTGCACACACACCCACTTCACACGCCACACCATGTGTACATGCACGCACCACACACACTGCATACACACCGTGTACGCAAACACATACACCCCACACATACACCACACACAGACACCACACACACTGCATGCAGCACACCATGTATCCACGCACACACACCCCCACACACCACACCATGTACACTCGCACACACACCCCACAGACACCACACACACTGCACACACACCATGTATACATGCACACACACCCCCACATACTGCACACACACCACGTGCACATGTACACACACCACATACAGACGCCACATTGCATACACACCATGTGCACACGCACACACACCCCCACACACCACACACACTGCACACACACCAGGTGCACACACGCACACCCGATACACCACACACACACCATGTGCACACACACACACACCCACACACCACACACACTGCACACACACCATGTGCACAAGTGCACACATCCATACACCACACCGCACAATGTGCACACACCCATACCCCCCCACACACTGCACACACACAACACACACGAATCTACTACACACAACATACACATACAGCACCACACACATCCCATACTCCCCACACACGTCACACGTATATATAGCACCACACACACAGAGCACACACACCACACACACTGTGCGCACACACACCATTCTACACACATCACACATCAAACACTACACACAGTGCACACACACCCAGCACCACACACACATCACATACACCACACACTGCACACACATATCACACGCACACCACACCACACATAGTACACATACACACCACACACACATACATCACAAACAGCACATATACACACCATGCACCACCCACAAACTACACACAGTATACACACATAACACCCACAATACACACCACACACACATATACATACCCCATGAACCTACTACACACACAGACACACACACACCATCCATACACATCACACGCATACACCTGCGCACACCTCACAGCATACATACAATCCTCACTTTTAGAAATTAATTTGGCTTTTAAGGGGCCTGGATAGTAAAGTATTTTATTGGCGTTTGAATGAGCCAAGAAAATGTGTATAAATACACATGCGTAACTATAAGGGCACAAGTAGTACTTTCGAAATCACAACATTAGATTAAACCATGTAAATTTTTTATTGTTTTTAAAAAATCAAGTCTTTCTCATTTTACTAGAAACTATTTACAAGAGTAAATAAGATTCTTACTGAGGTCAAAAGACTTTCTGGAAAAACTTCTCCTTGATGAAATTGCACTTAAAACATCACTTCCATCGTGAAGTATTTAAGATGTTCTTGGTCCTTTTCCTGTTATGTGGAATCATCAATTCAAATTTTAAAAGTGACTTTGAGATGTTTTTCATCTATTATTTTAAAAATGTTGAAGGCGTTTTTAATTCTGCCTTCAACAGAGATCGACATACCTCTGATTATGATGTAAAACTGAATACGTTATTCTGACAGGCTTTCTTTTCTGCAGCGCAGCTACCATCATTATTAATAAGGATTGAATGCTTTTAATCCATGCACAATCTGTATTCCCTGCTTTATAATGAATAGAAATCTAATTCTCACTATGAAGGCAGATAAAAGTAATCCCTTCAACCTATAGATGAATCATTTACCAAAGCACTCAGACTTTAAATAACATTCATCAAATGTGTCTATATTTCTATGCAGATTCATAGAAAGAACATGTAGTTTAAATCATTGCACATTTTATGCTTTTACATGAGTTGTGATGTTCATTAGTATTTTTATCACATTTCCCCGAAGGTAGGCTAATTACTGTTATTATTTTCAGCTAGAAATATAAAATGTATTTTCTATTTTTGAAGACTTTGAAACATAACCCTTGGAATATAATATCTGTGTATAATATCTGCAGAAAGCATGAAAGTAATATTTAAACAGTATGCATTTTTTCCAGAATGAAAATTTCCTCTACAATAACATTCATCTTTTTTTCCTGATGGGCTCATAGAAGTCAACATTTCTAACATTGCTGGACGTTATTTACATTAAACTTGCATCAGCTTCGGGTGTTGCAGAAACTGAGCAAGAGGCCACAAGCTACACAATACACACAAACACACACAAAACTTGTATTATTATACTTACCTAAGTGTCTAACGAGGTGGATAAATATATTAGATTGCTCCAGAACAAGGATTTTTATGGGGCCTATTGGAAAGTATGACTGCAGTTTGAGTGAGATGCCTGTAAGAGATTCAATATGGCCACTAATAGAGTATCCAATTTTAAAAACACTGACAGAAGGCTCATGAGATAGAAATTTTCACCTAAATCTATTGGAAATGTGCTACTAGATGCTGTAGTAAAAAGACTGGTGTGGTAATTGTAAAACACATCTGATATCTAAACCTTTGTTTTTTACCTGAAATCCTTATGGGGGTGATTGTGTATGTCAATTTGAATTTTCCCATCAACAAGATAAATAAATACACAAATAAATAGCCAGCCTTCCTGGATGAATTAGTTCACCTTTCTATATTTTGAGGGCAGTGCTTCTCCTCCTTTGACAGCCACAAGATTCACCCGGGGATCCCTTAAAATGCAAAACCATAGACCACACTTTGACTAGCTTGGATAAGGGGCCAGAGCATTGAAATGAGTGTGTATGTGACTGTGCTAAGATTCTCCTGCTCATTTGGGCACTGGCTTACCATATAAACAAAGCTTAGGACCTCTAGTCCTTGCTGGAAAAGAAATACACATACATAGGATGTGACTATGGATATGGAATATCTGTTGTGTTCTGGACATTGTGCTACACAACAGAGGTAAGAAGTCAAAAAATCCCCTGTCTCTATCTGAAAGATAGAGAAATAATCAAATTTATTATTTATTTCAAATGTTGAAATAATCTTATTTCAATTATTGAAATAATCTTAATTCAAATATTGAAATAATCTCTTATTGAAAGATAGAGAAGTCAGATAATCCCTTGTCTCTATCTGAAAGGAGCTTCCTACACAGTGGCTTCTGAGGTCTTTGAAACTAGATTCACTTTCAGATTTGATTATTATATTTATGATTTGATATTTTCATTGAACCCCATGATATGATGAAGTTTTCTAGAACCTGCTAGAATAATTGACTTTGCTCTCAGCATTATGAAGCCACTGGGCACATAAGTAGTTCATTTATGTTTGTGTTTAACCAGACAGGAACAACTTGAGCTACTTTTCTAGCCACCTTCGTTTAGAGCTGTTTTTGTTTGTTATTTTTGTTTGTTTGTTTTTGAGACGGGTCTCACTCTGTCACCTAGGCAGTGGCGTGATCAGAGCTCACTGCAGCCTCTACCTTCTGGGCTCAAGCAATCCTCTCACCTCAGCCTCCTGAAAAGCTGGGACCACAGGCTCATACCACCATACGCAGCTAATTAAAAATAATTTTTTTTTTTTGTAGAGACGGTTTTTCCATGTTTCCTAGACTTGTCTCCAACTCTTGAACTTAAGCAATCTGCCTGGCTCAGCCTCCTAAAGTGTAGAGCTGTGTTTTCAGTCTTTTTTGAGCTGTTTTACAATCCAGTTTTGAACTGGTAAGTTTGGATTCATTCTGATATTTACAGATTTAACATCCTACTTCACAAGATGCTCATAGCCTTAATCCATTACAGCCGCTGCCTCATCCATCTCTGCTCATAGCCTTGATCCATTGCAGTAGCCACCTCGTCCATCTCTGCTCATAGCCTTGATCCATTGCAGTAGCCACCTCGTCCATCTCTGCTCATAGCCTTGATCCATTGCAGTAGCCACCTCGTCCATCTCTGCTCATAGCCTTGATCCATTGCAGTAGCCACCTCCTCCATCTCTGCTCATAGCCTTGATCCATTGCAGTAGCCACCTCGTCCATCTCTGCTCATAGCCTTGATCCATTGCAGTAGCCACCTCGTCCATCTCTGCTCATAGCCTAAACTAATAGAAGCCAGAGGGAAGAAATGGAAGCCAACGTGAGTCCAGAACACACATTTTATAAGAGTATAAGAAATTTAAAAACAGCAAAGTATATCATGAAGTTTGTAATAGATGTGCATGGCTAACATTTATTCTTAATCAATATATTCTATAAATTGGGAGAAAATACTAAACACATGAAAAGTAAGGAACTTGGGCTGGGTGCGGTGGCTCATGTCTGTAATCCCAGCACTTTGGGAGGCCGAGGCTGGCGGATCACAAGGTCAGGAGATCAAGACCATACTGGCTAACATGGTGAAACCCCGTCTCTACTAAAAATACGAAAAAATTAGCCAGGTGTGGTGGTGGGTGCCTGTATTCCCAGCTACTCGGGAGGCTGAGGCAGGAGAATGGCATGAACCTGGGAGGCAGAGCTTGCAGGGAACCAAGATCGCGCCACTGCACTCCAGCCTGGGGACAGAGTGAGACTCCATCGCAAAAAAAAGAAAAAAAGAAAGAAAAGTAAGGAACTTTCATCATTAATATATAACTAATATGACGAGAATGTGGTTTATGTTTTTATCTTTGCAAGATTTAGGAACATTTGGTGCAAGGAGGAAGAATTTATAATAATGAGGAGCATGTATGATACTGGAGGGAGCCTTTTGACAAGGGGGAAATAGCATCATGATATGCTATGGTCATAGCTATGTGGTAGCGCAGCCAGCTATGGTCTCCCCCGTCAAACCCACTAGGCAGTGTTCAGTTACCAACATTAAGATAGAGCTCACCCACCCAGGACAGAAGAGAAAATATACACTGCAGTCAGAAGCCACTGTGTAGGAAGCTCCTTTCAGATACAGGCAAGGGATATTTGACTTTTTATCTCTAGTGTCTAGTACAATGTCGAGAACATAACAGATATTCCATATGCACACTCACATACTATGTATCTGCATTTCTTTTCCAGCATGGACTGGAGGTCCTAAGCTTCATTAATATGGTGAGCCAGTGCCCACATGAACAGTAGGATCTTAGCACTGTCACCTGGACATCCATTTAAATGCTCTTGTCTTAGCTAGTCAAAGTGTGGTCTATGAGTTTGCATTTTAATAAGATCCCCGGGTGAATCTTGTGCGTGTTACAGGGAAGCACTGTCCTACATCGTATGTGACAGGCTCTCATAGTCACCATCATCACGGGAATCTTGCACACGTTACAGAGAAGCACTGTCCTACATCATATGTGACAGGCTCTCATAGTCGCCATCATCACGGGAATCTTGTGCATGTTACACGGAAGCACTGTCCTACATCATATGTGACAGGCTCTCATAGTCACCATCACCATGGGAAGCTGCATTTAGAGCATTTAACTATATGGGCTCTGAAATCAGGTGACTTAGGTTTAGACTTCCTTCTACTTCTTACTAAGCAGAGAACTCTGGGGTGAAAACTTTACGAGACCCAGTTTTATCACGTCCAAATTGGAGGCACGGGGAAATTATAGCATTTTGCATAGAATATTGTTTTAAGTATAAAATGAAGTCGTACATAGTAAGCTTCTGCCATACACTAACTGCACAATAAATATTAGTTAATAGTAACTCATTTAATCCTAAGGTCTATAAATTTGTACACAATAATTTTTTGTGACTACACAAATTTTCATAATTAGTCTAGGTTTAAAATCAAGGAATGTTCTTAGTTGTAGTTGGCAATCAATATGACATGCCAAAATTATATGTAAGTATCTTATTGTTGGTGGGGATATAAGAAGTTTGCCATCAAAAGAGAGACGATAATCTATGTTTGCAGACTCCAGAAAGCTGTCTCTCACATAAGAATTTGCAATTTCTGGGGGAAAAGAAAAAGTTGATTGTGCGAATAAACATTACCATGGAGTCTTCTCTATGGCATCATCAAAAATGAAAGCTGATTCTCATCTTCCTAACAATCTGCAAAGACGAGTGAAATGCAACCTACTGAGCATCAAGTTAAAGAAGGAGATAACTTGAGTGGAACAGGAGGAAACCATGTCACTGCTAGGGAAATCAATATGACCAGTGTTCCTCTGCCCTCCTCCGAGGCTAAGGATGGGTTAAATATCAGTGGCTGACCTCAGGTAATGGAATGAGAAAAAAAGCTATAAAAATGCATGCATTACGTAATTAAGAGGGTGGGAAGTTATTTTTTTAAAAAAGGCAATTCCTAGTTGGGTTCCTTCCTGTTCACCCCATTGGCGAAGAAGCTAGTCTTGCCCTAGCATTCTGGGAATGGCTGCAGACACAACAAACACCGAGCAGACGAAATTCACAGTAATTTACTCATCACACATACTCAGCCCAGCGGGGGATGACACTGCATTTATGCAGGTCTACCCAGGGTTTGCACTCTGGAATGGTGGGTGTGGGAGGCAGGCTTGGTAGAAATCAGAGGGTGGGGTAACCCCTGGTCCCTTCAGAGATCTGCTTGACTAATTGAGTTTTGCAGTCTGGTGGGGGCATGAAGCCATTAGGTTGAGGACATGGTGGGGTGCTGCATGAAATTTTAGGTGTCAAAATACAATTGACCCCTGATGTTTTAACATCAGACATTTATTTTCATGATGACTAATATTTTGAGAGGCTGGGAGAAAGCTGTTAAGACATTGTAATAAGTGCTTAGGGACATGAGAGATTAGGAAGGCCACAGTTATGAGTAATGTAATGTGGAAGCTGATGCAAAGCTACTGGCCCCATTTATTTAGCAGGACACAGGAAAAGTGATCTGGGGTCCATGGCAGCACAAGTGTGTTCATAAATATTTGGGTGATGTCACGCATTCCGCATGCATTGGTTTTCATATCTCCAGTGAGTTGTTGGGCAAGTCTGATATTACTGATTCACAAGCAGCAGGCAGCTTCCTGTATGGA
The DNA here is from genome assembly GCF_028885625.2 of Pongo pygmaeus. Lineage (NCBI taxonomy): Eukaryota > Metazoa > Chordata > Mammalia > Primates > Hominidae > Pongo > Pongo pygmaeus. The sequence continues at coordinate 49,058,022 of NC_072397.2, read as the reverse complement.
GCTACCTCCACCCCTGGACAGTCCAGGACTGAATGGTTGTCAAAAATGTGAACTCCTTGATGTCCAGTAAAGGCAACTGAGGGAACTGTGTAGCATTGGTGTAAAAAGTGCACTTTCCTAAGAAGCATGAACTTAGAGTAATCAAAGCCTGGGGCAACAGTGGAACCCAGCAGGGCATCCACTCACTGCTTTGTAACTTAAATAGGAATTCTTTGAGGAGCTCAGTCTATCTCTCAACTAAAGCAGCTGCCTGCAGCCTATAGGGGCAGTGGAAGCTCTACTGGACACTTTCACAAGCCCAGCACTGTGTTTTCTGATGAAATGTTGCCTTGGTCACCATCAGTAGTGTCTGGAACTCTGCAGGGGATAAGGAGTGTCCCTGTGAGATCCGTACTATGTCCTTGGTTAAAAAAAAAGGCATCTGTCACCTTGATTGTATTCTGAGTATCCATGAGACAAGAAGTTTCTTCAATTCAATGAGGAGGGAAGGTGGACAATTCTTGGCAATTGCCAAAAAGTTTGTAGAAATGTACAAATGGGGCTAATTGTTGGCCCAGCATCAGTGCTGAGATGACCACCTCAAGTTTGGCCGGTCATGCTGAGGCTTGGGTGTCATCCTTTATCAGGGACATCCTAGCTAAGGGAGGGAAGGCAGCAGCATCCCACTGAGCTCCATCATGTCTGATGATGGCATTCATTCAGAAGGTGGACGAACTTCACTGCTGGTCACTCAGTCGATCCCGAGGTGCCTCAGAGACGGGTGACTTCCAGCACCACAGCCTGAGGATGAAGCAGGCCAGTGTTTCCTGCAGATGAGATGGTAGGGGATCCAGGTTTGACTCCATCCTGAGGCAAGGAGGTCTCTGCAGCTGTGCCAAGGCTGTGGGGTGCTACTTCCCAAGGCCTGATGACCAGATAGGCATGAAGGCTCGTGGACATGGATGCAGAGCCCTCTGTTTCCAGAGTGTCCAGTATGTGGTCAGCAATCACTGCCCTGATGCTGTACAGCACAGGGTCAAAAGGGGCAGGTTTGATTTTTACATCAGAAGCCCATGGACTACTTATGGACACCATATGCAACCCAGATACTTCAGGAGGCATGAGAAGAGGTTGCTAAAGCATCCACAGTGTGTTCTCTGAGGATATTCATAGGGGCACCTGTTAATTTAAATTTGGACAGATTCCAGACTTGTTGAAGGAGGCTTCTTTCAAGGTGGGTCAGTTTGCCAATGACAGCATCAGTGAGATTAAGTAAGATTTGTAAATAAGAAATATGTTGTCACCTGAACCCCAAGTGAAGAATTAAAGGGCTGGGCACAGTGGCTCACACCTGTAATCCCAGAACTTTAGGAGGCCGAGGCAAGAGGATCACTTCAGCCCAGGAGTTTCAGACCAGCCTGGGTAACATAGCAAGACATTTTCTCTACCAAAAAAAAAAAACAAAACAAAATTAGCTGAGTGTCGTGGCACACACCTGCAGTCTTAGCTACTTGGAAGGCCAAGATGGGAGAATTGCTTGAGCTCAGGAGGTCGAGGCTGCAGTGAGCTGAAATCGTGCCACTTCACACCAGTCTGGGTGACAGAGCAAGACTGTGCCTCCAAAAAACAAAACGCAAATTAAAGACTGTTGGGCTTGTATTAACATTGTGGATGCTGAGAGGATCAATAACTATTTTTTGAAAGTCTCAGGAATAGGGCAGCCCCATGTTTACCAAGGAATTTTCAGGAATTGAAGCAAAGTGGCAGGGCCTTGCACCAGTGTGTTAGGGAAAGGTCCATTCCCTTTGTGTAAGCTTCCTTGTATCTGTGTGTCCTTAGTGTGTAAAATGAACTTTCTCTGAGAATGATGTCATCAGTATAATGTCACACCTGTGCTCCTGTAGAAAGGTGGTTGCAGTGAGATCTTGTCTGTGAAGACTGCATGCAATGACAAGGCTGCCGAGGCACTCCGTGGGTCGCCTGGTCCCTTCAGAGATGAAGGCAGGCTATGACTGAGACTCTGCTAAAATAGGCACAAAAAGAACATGGTAGCCAAATCTGTAACAACAAAGTATTTATCAGTTGCATGAATATATATAGGTTTATTGTAAGGAATTGGCTAATGTGGTTATGGAGGCTAAGAAGTCCCAGGACCTGCAGTCAGCAAGCTGAAGAACCAGGACTGCCAATGTTGGAGTCCCAGTCAAAGCCTAAAGTCTTGAGAACCAGGAAAGCTGATGGCATAAGTTACAGTCCACGTCTGACTTCAATCTATGTCTCAGCTCTGAAATCATCAGACAAAGAGAGTGAATTCTCTCTTCCTCTACCTTTGTGTTTTATTTGGGTTTTTAATGGATTGGATGAGGCCCACTCACATTGGGGAGGGCAACTACTTTACTAAGTCTACATATTCAAATGTTCATCTCATCAAGGAACACCCTCACAGACACATTCAGAGTGTTTAGGCAACCCAACTTGGCAAATAAAATTTACCATCAAAGGCGAAAGATGTATACGATCTGAAGAGAAACCAGAGATGCAGGATGGTTAAACATCTGCAAGTCAATAAATGTGATACACCATATAAACAGAATTAAAAACAAAAATCACATGATCATCTCAATACCTGCAGAAAAAGGATTTGACAAAATCCAGCATCACTTTATGCTTAAAACCCTCAGGAACACTGACATAGGAAAAGCATTTGACAAAATCCAGAATCCCTTTATGTTTAAAACCCTCAGGAAAATCGACATAGAAGGGACATACCTTAAGGTAATAAAAGCCATATATGACAAACACACAACCAACATTATACTGAATGGGGAAAAGTTGAAAGCATTCCCCCTGAGAACTGGAAAAAGACGATGATGCCCACTTTCACCACTTCTATTCAACACAGTACTAGAAGTCCTCACCAGAGCAATCAGATAAGAGAAATAAAGGGCATCCAAATCGGTAAAGATGTTGAACTGTCACTCTTTGCTGATGACATGATCATATACCTAGAAAACCCTAGACTCATCCCAAAAGCTACTAGAATTGGTAAATGAATTCAGCAGTTTCAGGATACAAAATTAATGTTCACAAGTCAGTGGCTCTGCTATACACTAACAATAACCATGCTGAGAATCAAATCAAGAACTCACCCCCTTTTACAATAGCTGCAATAAAAACCTTAGGAATATTATAATTCCTATAATTATAATAGTATATTCCTATAATTGTCAATTGCGTGCAATCTTTGCAGACAAAATCTTAATTATATCTGGAATACTTAAAGAAGCAAAAGATCTCTACAAGGAAAACTACAAAACACTGCTGACAGAAATTACAGACACAAACAAATGGAAACACATCCCATGCTAATGGATAGGTAAAATCAATATTGTGAAAATACCATACTGCCAAAAGCAATCTACAAACTCAATGCAATCCCCATCAAAGTACCAACATCAGTTTTCACAGAACCAGAAAAATTCATATGGAAACAATAAAGATATAGAAGGGACATACCTTAATGTAATAAAAGCCTAGAACCAAAAAAGAGTCTGATAGCCAAAGCAAGACTAAGCAAAAAGAACAAATCTAGAAGCCCACTTCAAACTATACTATAAGGCCATAGTCACCAAAACAGCATGGTACTGGTATAAAAATGGTCACATAGATCAATGGAAGATAATAGAGAACCCAGAAATAAAGCCAAATACTTAACAGTCATCTAATCTTCAACAAAGCAAATGAAAACATAAAGCAGGGAAAGAAAATCCTATTCAACAAATGGTGCTGGGATAAATGGCAAAACCACACATAGAAGAATGAAAGTGGATCCTCATTTCTCACCCTATACAAAAATCAACTCAAGATGGATCAAGGACTTTAATACTTGAAACCACAAAAATTATAGAAGATGACATTTGAAAAACCTTTCTAGACATTGGCTTAGGCAAAGACTTCACAACCAATAACCCAAAAAGCAAATTCAACTAAAACAAAGATAAATAGATGGGACTTAATTAAACTAAAAAGCTTCTTCACAGTAAAAGAAATAATCAGCAGAGTAAACAGATAACCTACAGAGTGGGAGAAAATCTTTACAATCTATACTTCTGATTAAAGGACTAATATGTAGAATCTGCAAGGAACTCAAACCAGCAAGAAAAAAAACCCATCAAAAAGTGGGCTAAGGACATGAATAGACAATTCTCAAAATAAGATATACAACTAGCAAACAAACACATGTAAAAATGCTCAACATAACTAATTATCAGGGAAATGCAAATCAAAACCACAATAAAATGCAATAGCACCTCACTCCTACAAGAATGGTCATAATCAAAAAATCAACAAATAATAGCTGTTGGCATGGATGTAGTAAAAAGGGAACACTTTTACACTTTTTGGAGGGAATGTAAACTAGTAAAACAGCTATGGAAAACAGTGAAGAGATTTCGGAAAGAACTAAAAGCAGATCTATCATTTGATCCAGGAATCCCACTCCTGGGTATCTACCCAGAGGAAAAGAAGTCATTATATGAAAAAGATACTTGCACATGCATGTTTATAGCAGCACAATATGCAACTGCAAGAATGTGAAACGAGCCTAAATGCCCATCAATCAATAAATGGATAAAGAAAATGTGGTATATATATTTAACATGGAATACTACTCAGCCATAAGATGGAATGAAAGAATGCATTCACAACAACCTGGATGAAACTGGACACCATTATTCTAAGTGAAGTAACTTAGGAATGGAAAACCAAACATTGTATGTTCTCACTCATAAGTGGGAGCTAAGGTATGAGGATGCAAAGGCATAAGAATGATACAATAGTCTTTGGGGACTTAGGGGAAAGGCTAGGAGTGGTGGGGTGGATGCAGTGAGGGATAAAACACTACATGTTGGGTATAGTGTACACTGCTTGGGTGATGGATGCACCAAAAATCTCAGAAATCGCCACTAAAGAAATTATTCATGTAACCAAACAGCACCTGTTCCCCAAAAACCTGTTGAAATAAAAAAAAGAAACCATTGTATTCCCCAAAAACCTACCGAAATAAAAAAAATTAACCACAGTAATATTAGGCACTGGGTATGGGGGCCTTAATGGATGGGAGCACTGCACTCACAATACAGCAACCCACTATGAAACACCATTTATTATTTGCAGGTTTAAGAACAGACCAAATTCTACTGCTAACTGTTGAAGCAATGAGGATAATCACCCCTTCACTAATTAATTAGGAGTTATATAATAAGTTTTATTTATTTGAAGTAATGTGGTAATTTATTTGGACCATATATGCCAATTTTTCAAGATGGGGAGGCTAGGCATCATGGCTCACGACTGTAATCCCACACCTGTAACCCTAACCTTAACCACAACAACAACCCTAACCTTTAACCCTAACCCCAAATCCTAACACCTAACTCTAAACCTAAACCTTACCAATAGCCCTAGCCCTAACACCTAACCCCTAAAGTTAACCCCTAACCCTAACCCTTAACCCTAACCCTACCCTGACCCCAATCCTAACCCTCACCCCTAACCCCTAACCCTAGCCCTAACCCCTAACCACAACCCTATCCCCATAACCCCCAACCCTAACCCCAGCCCCAAACTCTACCACCAACCCCTAACCCTACCGCCAACCCCTAACCCAAACCACTAACCCCTAATCCTAACCCTCTAACCTCTAACCCCCAAACCCTAACCCTACCCTAACCCTAACCCCAACCCCAATGCCAAACCCAACCCCTAACCCTACCCTAACCCATAACCTTAACCCTTAACCCTAACCCTACCCTTAACCCTAACCCAACTCTATACCTAACCCTTACCCCTAACCATGACCCTGACCCCAGAACCAGCCCTGAACCTAACACCTAACCCCAACCCTAACCCTAGCATTAACCCTAACTCTAACCCCTAAACCATAACCCTAACCCTAACTCCAATCCCCAACCCTAAACCTTAACCCTTAACCCCTATACATAACCTGAACCTGAACCCACATCCCTAACCCACTACCCCTCATCCTAATTCTAAACCTTAACCCTAACCCCTAACCCTTACCATAACACAAACCCACTAATGGTAGCCCATAACCCTAGCCCAAACCCTAAACCCTAACCCTAATCTGACTGCAACCCCTCACCACAACCACTAATGCTAACCCCAAACATTAACCCTACCCCTCGAATCCTAACCCCCAACCTTAAAATGTAACCACAACCCAAATCCCAAAGCTGACATATCCTAATCCATAACCCCTAACCCTAATTCTAATCCTAATCACAACCCCTAAACCCTTATGCTAATGTTGTCCCCAACCCCAACATCATACCCTAATCCTAACCCTCACACTGATAGTAACCCTAATTCTCACCATAACAGTCATAAACCTATCTTTGGATTCTAAGCCCTAACCCTGAGTGACCCTAAACCCCCTCCCTTGTTAAACATTCCCATTTCACCATGCTGCATTTGAAATTGAGCTGTGTCACTCCACCACTGCAAAATTCTATTCGTTAAGATCCTGTATATGTTACCTTGCCTCAGCAGGTGTCTGTTTCTGTCTTTGACATGTTCTTCAATACTGTTCTTCCCCATTAAACTACTGTACTAGGAAAAAACGTTGTCACACTTGTGTGCGCCACTTGCCATGGATTAACACATGTCCTAAAGGAGTAAGCCAAGGATAGACAATCAGTTCAATGTTTTTATTTTTAATTTTTGTTGGGACATAGTAGGTGTATGTAATTCCTTCAGTCTTAAAGCAGTCACCTTTTCCCACCTATGGCTCCCAAGGCCATCATAGGGGTCATCAGTACTTCAGTACCACAGGATCTGAGAAAATGTGGAAGGCTTTATGTCACTCTGTGTGAGAGCCAGGCCCGTAAGGATCATCACTCACATACTTTTTTTTTTTTTTTTTTTGAGATGGAGTGTTGCTCTGTCACCCAGGCTGGAGTGCAATGGGACGATTTCAGCTCACTGCAACCTCTGCCTCCTGGGTTCACACCATTCTCCCGCCTCAGCCTCCAGAGTAGCTGGGATTACAGGTGCACACCACCATGACTGGCTATTAATTTTTATATTTTTTAGTAGAAACAGGGTTTCACGATGTTGGTCAGGCTGGTCTCAAACTCCTGACCTCGTGATCTGCCCACCTCAGCCTCCCAAAGTGCTGGGATTACAATCGTGAGCTACTGCGCCTGGCTACTTGCATACATATTCTACTACAGAGCTGTTATATAATGCACCCACAATAACAGGGGGCTGAGAAATGTAGTCTGTGTGTCCAACAGATAAAAGGGTGAATTTTGTAGAACACACAGCCAGTCTCTGACACACAGGATTTCTCTCTTGTGTGAATTCCCTAATACCTGCTGAGGTGTTACTTCAGACAAAAGGATTTTGCACACTCATTACACTCTTTTTTTTTTTGAGATTGGAGACTCACTTTGTCACTGGAGCGCAGTGGCGTGATCTTGGCTCACTGCAATCTCCGCCTCCCAGGTTCATGCCATTCTCCTGCCTCAGCCTCCTAAGTAGCAGGGGCTACAGGCACCCACCACCATGCCCAGCTAATTTTTTTGTATTTTTATTAGAGACACGGTTTCACCATCTTAGCCAGGATGGTCTCGATCTCCTGACCTCATGATCCACCCACCTTGGCCTCCCAAAGAGCTGGGATTACAGGCATGAGCCACTGCGCCCAGCCCACATTCATTATACTCTTAAGCTTTCTCCCTTGTATGAATTTCTTGATGCCTCCTGAAGTCTGACTTCTACTAAAAGCTGTTTCCAACACTCATACAGTCATAGGGCTTTCCTTGTGTGACTTCTCTGATGGACAGTAAGGCTTGACTTGTGACTGAAGGATTTCTCACACTGGTTACATACACAGGGTTTATTTCCGGTATGCATCCACTGATATGCTGTAGGATTTCATTTGCTAATATGGCTTTTCACACCTTCAGTATGTTAACAGGCCTCTTCACCTGAGTGAGTTCTGTAATGTACAGTGAGCGCTGACTTCTGGTAGAAAGCCTGTCTACATTCTTTGCATTCATATGGTTTCTCACCTGTGTGAGTTCTCTCATGTCTATTGAGGGTTGACTTCTGGCAAAAGCTTTTCCCACATTCTTTACACTGATATGGTTTCTCCCCTGTGTGTATTCTTTCATGTATCATGAGGGATTACTTCTGGTAGAATGTTTTCCCACATTCATTACATTCATGGGATTTCTTCCCTGTGTGAATTCTTTCATGTACAGTGAGGGCTGACTTCTGGAAGAAGGTTTCCCTACATCCATTACATTTATAAGGCTTCTGTCCCATGTGAGTTTTCTGATGCCTGCTGTAGTTCGCCCTCTGATGAAAGGTTTTTCCACATTCGTTACAAACATAGGGTTTTTCTCCTGTGTGAGTTCTCTGATGCATAGTGAGCACTGTCTTCTGGTAGAAGGATTTTCCACATTCACTACATTTGTAGGGTTTCTCCCATATGTGAGTACTCTGATACATCCTCAGGTTTGACTTCTGGCTAAAAGTTCTCCCACATTCATTACACTCATAGGGTTTTTCCCCTGTGTGAGTACCCTGATGCATCCTGAGATTTGACTTCTGGCTAAAGGTTTTTCCACATTTATTACATTCATATGGTTTCTCACCTGAGTGAGTTCTTTGATGTATAATGAGAACTGAATTCAGGCAAAATGTTTTTCCACATTCATTACATTCATAGGGTTTTTCCCCTGTGTGAGTTCTCTGATATACAGAAAGTTTTGACTTCTGAGCAAAAGTTTTCCTGCATTCTTTACATTCATATGGGTTCTCAGCTGTGTGAGTTCTCTGATGTACCGTGAGGGCTGACTTATGGTAGAAAGTTTTCCTACATTCTTTACATTCATATGGTTTCTCATCTGTGTGAATTCTCTGATGTACAGTGAGGACTGACTTCTGATAAAAAGTTTCCCTACATTCATTACATTTACATGGTTTCTCTCCTGTGTGAATTCTCTGATGTACATTGAGGGCTGACCTCTGGTAGAAGGTTTTCCCAAATTCCATACATTCATAGGGTTTTTCTCCTGTGTGTATTCGGTGATGATAAATAATGGCTGACATTTGGCAGAAGGTTTCCCCACATTCATGACACTCATAGGGCTTTTCTCCTGTGTGGATTCTCTGATGAACAATTAGATTTGACTTCTGACAGAAGGATTTCTCACATTTGGTACATGCAAAGGGTTTCTCCTGTGTATGTGTTCTCTGATGATTTGCAAGATATGATTTCCTAATGAAGGATTTCTCACATTGTATACATTTATAGGGTTTGTCTCCTGTGTGTATTTTCTGATGTTTGGTAAGTTTAGACTTTTTACTGAACATTTTCCCACATACATTACATTCAACATTTATCTTCTGGGAAGAGAGTGCTGACTTATCACAGGATTTCCCATATTCATTATAAGTACATGCAGTCTCTCTACCATGACCCTTCTCTGCCTCAGTGCTGAAAGCTTTCCTTGTCCACTATATTCAAAAAGCTGCTGTCCCATATGAATCTTGTTATGGTGACTAAGATACTCATGACACATGAGAGATTTCCCAGTTATACTTCAATCATCAAGTTTTCCTCCTGCCTGCATTTCATAAGGCTCAATAGAGATAAATATGTTCTGACTTACATTTAACTCCTCAGCCCTCATTCCTGAATAGCTTGCGTTATTTACCATCATATTTGGAATACGGTTTAAGCTCAAATTAAGTATTTTTCCTAATTCAACTGTTTCCTCAGTTGATGTTTTGCTGTTGGTGATTGCAACCTGCCATATATGTCTCTGATGAACTTCCTGGCTTCTTTCAATTATGTCAACTGTCTGGACATCTGAAATGAAAAAACAAAACAAAACAAAGCGAAACAAAAATCCATGAACCACACGTAAGCATTTGTTATGGAATGCTTATGTAAAGACTCAATGAAGTTACTTTCTCTCCTAGTGGCATAAGGTTCTTTAAAAATCAATAATCAGTACTGGTTTTATAAGCACATGGCTGTTCCTACTAACTTAATATAAGAAATTACATTAATAGATTTTCTAATGTGAAATCATGTCTTTCACTGTTTTTTGTTTCATCAAAAATATTTGGTAAAAAATATTCACCTACACCTAGTTGTAATTTTCACCTAAGTGCTTATCACCTGCCAACTGTTTTCTCTATTGTTTTTCTCCATTTCATTCTTGTAACAACAGGAGGTAACTTGTGCTGCTATTTTTCTCATTCTGCCTTGAAGATGATAAGGTATTCCTGGATCAGCTACCTGCAGGTGCCCATGATGGCCACGTGTCTTCAGGACCAGATTTTATACCAGTGTTTCTTTAGTTTTCATGCTTCCCTGGGAATGTCTATAGGCGTCTGGGCATTTTTCAAATACAAAGTCTCTCCTCCAAACTATGAAGACTGCTTCTTTCAAATTTCTAATTTAAACTGACTTGCTTCACTTCTCAGAACTGTAATAGGTACATGAAGTGTCACTCCACCACTGTGGGCATACCCTCCCTGCTGGTCCTAAGGATTCAGTTCTGGAACTCGGGTGGTGTTCACCATCTTTGAAAAGTCATTTATGGGTTCCTTCCGAGATGAACAGCCCTGATATTCTCCCCCCAATTTCCTGGCGCATCCATCCCTGCTTCATAATTCAATGCCTCTGAAGGCTTTTATTTTGTATGTTCAAGTTTCAGCTGTCTCCTAGTTTCAGAGAAAAATGGGGTCTCTTGTACACTTCTCACTGTCTACTGCCAAACAGAAATCTCAGCCCTTCAACATCAAACTTTTGCTTCAATAGGCTTTGGAATCCAGAACCTCCTGGTTCTCTTCCAAAGTCCAGACCTATCCTGTTCCATGCTCTTATGCTGGGTCTTCCTCACTGTAAGGATTTCTGGTGTCATTATAAAAAAAGCCTCACTCTTAGATTGCTCTTATTTTTTGTTCAACTCCCTAGGTGACCTCCTCTATAATTATGATTCTAAACACCAGCTGTGACTTACCAATTTTTTAGTTGGTATCTCCAATTGTGATGTCCACTCTTACATATATATTTATATTCACCTACTATGTGCCATAATTGGAAAAGAGTGAAATTGAACAGGAGCTATGCCAAAGTTAGCAATGCCTCTGACACTGCATTGTCTTAACATCTTTCCTAAATTATATCTTTTTTTCTCACTCTGGTTAAATATTCCACATGGTTCTTTTACAACTACTTAACATATATTATTTTGTTTTTCTCTTATCACAATGTACACTGTATGAAAAAGACATTATTTTGATCATTGCTGTTATAAATGCAAGTATAAAGTTACCACGGCGTACAAGCTCCTCAATTGAGATGTGTTGAAAGAATAAATGGATGTATGAATAAATGTCTGGGGGAAGAAAGCAGTCCATGAAAATGGAGGAAAAGAAGACAACTGAGAAAATGAACAGCAAAGAAAAATGTCTAAGAAGAGCAAGGTAGGGACTAGATTGAGGAAATATTTTTAAATATTCAGCAAAGTAAAATTCAGGGATATATGCATGAAAGCCCTCCTTGGAGACGATATAATTCACATGTTTGATGCACAAAGACCAGCTGTCTTCAGGTATGGGACTTGGGAGAAAAACTGGTGAAAACAAGTCAACAATGCAGATATCTGCTGGGCTTTGCTCTTCCTGGCTTCCCTGCCCAGGATGCAGTGACCAACCTGAGAGACACTGATTCACCCATTCTTCTCCTAACCATGGCTCTGCTCCTTGCTCCAACTTGAAGATCACCTCAGGTTTGGTAACGCAATGGCCTGGTAATGGGAAATAATGGAGGACTTAGCCAAACTGCAAAGTAAGGTCCTTTTCCGAATGACAACAGCTCGGTTTCAGAAGCTGGATAATGAAAGAGCCTATCTGAATCTTTCGTTAGAGAGGGTTGACACATTCTTCACATGGAATAGCATTAAACCTTATAAATGTGGGGCTGGGCGCAGTGGTTCACACCTGTAGTCCCAGCACTTTGGGAGGCCGAGGTAGGTGGATCATGAGGTCAGGAGATCGAGACCATCGTGGCTAACACAGTCAAACCCCGTCTCTACTAAAAATACAAAAAATTAGCTGGGCATGGTGATGGACAACTGTAGTCCCAGCTACTCTGGAGGCTGAGGAAGGAGAATGGCATGAACCCAGGAGGCGGAGCTTGCAGTGAGCTGAGATTGTGCCACTGCACTCCAGCCTGGGTGATGGAGTGAGACTCCATCTCAATAAAAAAAAAGAAACCTTATAAATGCTTCCTATATCTACCAACGTGGAAGTAAGTGCTGCTTCTGGGGGTTACTGGGAAGCTTCACTCACTCAATGATACCAGGCTGCTGTAGGTCTCCAGCATCATGTCCCTGTACAGGGTCCTCTGAGCATCATCCAGGTCCTGCCACTCCTCCCAGGTGAAGTGCATGGCTACCTCCTCAAAGGACCCCAACCCCTGTAATAGCACATTCTCCTCAAGTCATCAGCCCAGGGTCACAAGAATAGGAATGTCAGAGTTCATTCTTCTGTAGCTGCATGTCTCTTATGTGTATCTTACATAAACTGTAGCTTCTCTGTACTCTATATGGAGAAAGAACAAGCACAGTAGAAGTATCCTGCCACTATAATGTTTTGTTAATAAAATAGATTACAGAGTTTACCTTGTAGATGTAGAATCATCCTTATTGTGAAAGATAAAAGTAGGAATAAAATTCTGCTGTAATCTGGTATGATGACAAAAATTATAAATACATACCTGGAACAATATGATAGATGAACTAGTAGAGACATAAGTTTAATGTTGACTGCAGTAAGAAAAGAGAAAATATAGTTCTATATTGTATTAGAAGGTTGCACTTCGTTGAAAAACCAAAGATGCTTAGTACTTCCATGTGAACTGTGTGTTCTCACGACTATGAGGCAACACCGGAGCCTAGTCATAAGGACAGGAAGAACACATACCACATTAACGGAACTGCACCCAGCATGCTGTCTAGGTGAATGACCCTGGGCTGTGATGAGAGAGAACACAACACTGAAGGAACTGATTATGGAGTGAGTCTGCACGTAAATATCTGACCTAACTCCAAACCTTATTTTTAAATTATTTATAAATTAAAATAATGTACCCAAGCATCTGAACATTTCCTTCCTCATGCCCAATGACTGCTTGTGTCCACCCTAGGGTGAACACTCCTATTTCCCTAACCACCTGGTATAAATAATGTGTAAATCTGTGTAACATTTACACTCATTTGTGAGTGTAATGTGTGTAATACATACCTGTAAGAACAAGTATGTTACATAACCAAATATGCATTTTAACAGTCACCCAGAGGGAGAATGGGTAAGGACTTTGGGGAGACTCAGAGGAGAAGAAAATAGAGTAATAGATGATCACATTCATCCTATCACAGAGCAGTAAGAATACAGAACAGGGAAGTAACCCTTAAAAAGGAAAAGGGGAAAAGAAAAAGAATTTGGTGCTAATTTGCTGTGCAGAGGGTAAAGTGGGGAGTTTCACTTCCAGATGATGCAGAATCATGTCTAGTGAGGTACTGGTACTGCAAATTTAGAAAATTAAAAATATGATTACCAGAAGTGACACAGACTTAGATCATATTGGAAACATCTGAGGTACTGTACGTGGGGATGTCCAACTAGCAACTGGGTATACAATTCGAGTTCAGAAAAGATATCTAAGCAGAAGATAAATATGTGGAAAGTATCAGAATTTGTAAGGTACTTGTAGTCATCACAGTTTAAGAGATTGAAAGAAAAAAGTAACAAATGCAGAATCTACAGAAACACTGACAAAGAGAAACTTTCTAAGACTATTCTACAAATAAAGCTCAGTGTTAATAAGTATACTAATGTAATCATATTCATAGTTCTATAAAGAAAAATTCAATTTTGCACATAGACATACACAAGGTACTTTTAGAACCACATTCCAGGTTTCCATTTCTGCATGTAAGAAGCTTGAAAGTCATCATTCCATCTTAACAACAAACGAAAAGCAGAAGAAATGGAAAAATCAGCAACTCTTCTTGGATCTGTAAGGGAGGGAGAACAAAGGACAATCCACTGCCCCAGGATTCGAGATATAGACAGGGAAAAAGAAGAACAGAGATTCACTAGCAAAAACCACCATGGGAACCAGTGCAGGAGTAGGAAATTCTGAATTGTAACTGACAAATTGCGAGAGGTTCAGTGTGAACAACTCCAAAAGTTAAAAACTCTGGGGGGACCCAGTCATAGGGGTGACTCCACAGTATTGTGAAATTTACCTCTAGGAGCTTAAACAGGCTCCTACAGTAAATATTGGAGGTAACTCCCCTCCTGCTTCCACCTGCCCTCCTGCTTCCACCTGCAGGCAGGAGCGGAAAAGGCAAATCATTCTGAAATATGAAAGAGCACTGCATTGTTTCTTACCAGGCCTACGCTGGGGAGAGACTACTTCACCAGAGTCCAGGCCTGCCCTCAAAGAAACTACTTCACCAAAGCCCAGGCCTGCCCTCGGGAGAGACTACTTCACCACAGCCAAGGCCTGCCCTGGGTAGAGACTACTTCACCAGAGCCCAGGCCTGCCCTGGGGAGAGACTACTTCACCAGAGCCCAGGCCTGCCCTCGAAGAAACTACTTAACCAGAGCCCAGGCCTGCCCTGGGGAGAGACTACTTCACCAGAGCCCAGGCCTGCCCTCGGGAGAGACTACTTCACCAGAGCCCAGGCCTGCCCTCAGGAGAGACTACTTCATCAGAGCCAAGGCCTGCCCTGGGTAGAGACTACTTCACCAGAGCCGGGCCTGCCTTCAGAGAAACTACTTAACCAGAGCCTAGCCTGGTGTGCTATTGACAGCTTCAACGACCTAGGTGAAGGGAAACACCCAACTCCAACCCACTCTAGCCATCGTGTCCCACCTAAAATAGAAGGAAAAAAAAAGAGCAACATTTGTGAAGTTCACAGTTCAAAAGGAAGAAGAGCTCATGAAAAGAATAAGCCCTATTGATGGGACTACAGCCCACTTTGGCTATGGTCTACAAGTTTTTGTCCCCCAAAATCATTATTTGGAAGCCTGACCCCTAATTTTACTGCAAGATTTGGAAGATACAAATTCAAGTGATTGCCAAGGTTGGACTATTGGGAGATACCTGTTTTGATGACAAACACTGAGACCACACAATCAACCAGGCCAAAGTTATCTAGAAAAATGAGCTCACACACGGAAAAGTTTGGAACCTAGCTGTTCCTACTGTGTTTTCCAAAACTTAGTGATGTCTGCCTTATAGGTCTCATGCTGCTCTCAAGTACACACATGGTAATCCTTTCGTTTAAGTAGAGACACTCCCAGCACCAAACTCACCCCAGAGAAAAGGGCCACCCAGACCATCCTGCTGCTGGATCTCACTCTGTCACCCAGGATGGAGTATAGTGGCAAAATCATAGACCACTGTAACCTCATGGGCTCAAGTAAATCCTCCCTCTTCAGCCTCCTGGGTAGCTAGGACTACAGAAGTGTACCACTATCCCAGCTAATTTTTTGGTTGTTGTTTTGTAGACATGAGGTCTCACTGTGTTACCCAGGCTGGTCTTGAACTCCTGGCCTAAGGCAGTCTTTTTCCCTCAGCCTCCCAAAGTGTTGGGATTGAAGACATGACCTACAGTGTGCAACTATATAACACTTTCTATATTCACTTATATTTCTATGAACATTTAGGTTGTTTTAATATCTTGCCATAATTCATTTTCAATTTACTTTTGTGTATGGTGTAAAATATGGGTCCAATTTTTTGCAGGTAGATAACCAGATTTACTGAAGAGTTTGTTTTCTTGTGTGTATTTGTATGTATTTGTTGAAAATTAGTTCACTCAGGCCAGGTTGACTGATATATTTCTGACCTCTCTATTCTGTTCCATTGGTCTATGTGTCTGTTTTTATGCTAGTATCATTCTGTTTTGATGACTACAGCTTTGGTAGGTAGTTTAAAATCAGGAATTATAATGCCTCCAGCTTTGCCTTTTTACTCAAAATTGCTTTACTCTTTCATGATTCTAAACGAGAATTTTTTTCTATTTTTGTGAAATATGCTGTTGAAATTTTGATAGAGACTGATTTGAATCTGTATATCACTTTGGGCAGTATGGATGTTTAAACAAACCTTTTTCAGGAACACAACATATTTTTGTTTTATTTGTGTCTCCTATAATTGCTTTCATTAATATTTTACAGTTTTTGATGTACAGATCCTTCACTTTCTTGGTTATATTTATTCCTAAATACTTTGACATTTGTTAAATGGATTTATTTCTGGATTTTTGTCAGACATATTGTTAGGGTACAGAAATGCAAGTGGTACTTTTGGTACATTGATACAATATCCTGAAATGTTACTTAATTAGTTTATTAGTTCAAAAAGTTATTTGGTGTAATGAGGAGCACAATGGACTGTCATTACACATTAAATGATAGCTTACGTTAGTATATCACAGTGCCCCAAAATGTGATCTGCTGTATTTTTGCTGTTACAAAGTCAGTCGCATTTTTTAGTCCTAGTATTTTTTCTTCTAAAATATTTTTGTCTGTCATTTGCTAATAATGTGTATCCTCTGCTTACTGTTCAATTGTGCTACCCATTTATCTTCAAGCCCAGTTAGTCCAACTTTCTAATAAAATTTCTAACAATGGTATGTTCATTTATTGTAAACCTAAATAGTAAATTTGTATGATAGTTTTACAGTTACCAAATAGGATTTAAAACATGTCAATCTGTCACTACTAATGAATCTCTGGGTTCCTAATTTTAAACTCTTATGTATCATGTCTATTAAATATGTACGTACAATGGCTTAGAATCATGCCTAACATATCGTATGCACTAAGTATCAATCAAACCAATTTTTAAAATTATCGTCTTCATACTATTAAAAATGATTTAGAGAGAAGAAAAAGATACAGGTCATATACCTGGATCTACATAAAGGAAGAGCAGTAAAGAAACAATAAATGAGGGTATCTTAACCAATCTACATATTATTGTGTACAAATATATACAATTACATACACATGCATGATTATGTGTGCTTATATATAGTTGAAATGAATGATGACAGTGACACAAGGGACAGGAAGATGGAAAAGAAAAATGATGTTAGAAGACAGTCACACTATTTGTGAAGTGGTATAGTATTATTTGAAACTGGACTTGTAAGTGCATATTGAAACCCTAGGGCAACTAGTATAAAAAGTTTAAAAATATACAGCTATAAAGAAAATACATGCTAAGAAAGAAGAGAAAATGGAATCATAAAATGTTCAGTTAACATCACAAAAGGCAGAAAGAGTGGAAGACAAAACAATATGGGAATAATAACAATAACAAATATGGCAGATATTAATTCAACTATATCAATAATCACTTTGAATGTCAATCATCCAAATGCACCAATTAAAACAGATTGTCAGAGTGGATCAAAATACAAGACCCAACTATATGTTGTCTACAAGAAGCCCATTTTAAATATAAAACCACACATTAATTAAAAGTAAATAGAGAAAAATATACAATGCTAACAATAATCAAAAGAAAGCAGGAGTGGCCAGGTGTGGTGGCTCATGCCTGTAATCCCAACACTTTGGGAGGCTGAGGTGGGTGGATCACTTGAGGTCAGGAGTTCGAAACCTGTCTGGCCAACATGGTGAAACCCCATCTGTATTAAAAAAAAAAAGTACAAAAATTATCTGGACATGGTGACAGGCACCTGTAATCCCAACTACTTGGGAGGGTGAGGCAGGAGAATCGCTTGAACCCAGGAGGCAGAGGTTGCAGTGAGCTGAGATTGCACCATTGCACTCCAGCCTGGGCAACAAGAGTGAAATTCAGTCTCAAAAAAAAAAAGAGTAACTACATTTCACACAAAGTAGACTTCAAAGAAAGAAAGTTATCATGGATAAAGAATGGTACTTCATCATGACATAGCAGTTAACCCTCCAAAAAGATGACAATCCTTAATGTCCATGCACCTGACAGCAGATTGTCAAACGACATGAGGCAAAAACAGAACTAGAAGGAGAAATAGATGGATCCACTGTCACAATTTGAGACATCAGCACCCTCCATCAGAAACAGATCTAGCAGGCAGAAATTAGTAACAATATAGTTGAATTCAATATCAATATACATCAACTGGATACTGACAGAGCAGGAGCACCCGTCACCTCAGACAAACACTACCACTTTAAGTTCCAGCTCCCTTCTTAGCCTCATGAATTTCAAGGAAATCACTTCTCTTCTAACTACAAGCAGCCAGAAAGAGCAGACAGTAAAACACCGATAAGACAGCTTGGGCCCAGACGGAGGTGGGGAGAAAGTCTCTTGGGTAAAGTTTAACTGCCAAACTTCACCCGCATACAATAGGCCCAGTAAAATAGTGGGCCTTAGTAAGCACATTCCTTTCCCTGCAGGTGCACTAAGATAGAAAAGCTAAAAGCAGACTCAGGGGACATGCCTGCAGCTGCAGAAAGATGTATGGGGACAGACACACAACTCTCCCTCCCAGATAAGCGCAACACAGACACAGAAGCAGTCCAAGCCTTAATCAACTCTCCCACCCTGAATCCTTAAAAACTCTTAGTCTGTAAGAGAGTGTGCCTCTGACCTCACTTGGCCAGAAGGCGTCTCTCAGGTTTGTTTTCTCTAAAATAAATCTGTCTTAACTGGCAAGACACCTTTCATGTTTCTCTCCTCTTTCTTTAATTCTTACAAATACAATTCTATTTATAGACTTCATCCAACAACAGTAAAATATACATTCTTTTTAGGCTCAATAATCACCAAGATATATCACATTGTGGACCATAAAATACCCTTTAACCAATTTAAAATAACAAATCTTGCCATTTGCACTCTTAGACCACAATGAAATCAAACTTAAAATTAGCAATAGACAGAGAAGTGGAAAATCTCTAAATACAGTAAAATAAAAGGACCTCTTCTAAATAATGAATGGATCAAAGAAGAAATCTCAAGAGAAATTAATATTTTATTTTATTATTTATATATATTTTTAGAGACAGGGTCTCACTGTCTCCAAGGCTGGAGTGCAGTGGTATGATCAAAGCTCACTGCAGGCTTGAACTCCTGGGCTTAAGCAATCCTCTCACCTCAGCCTCACAAGTGGCTGAAAATACAGGCACATATCTCCCTGCTAACTTTTTAAAATTTTCTTGTAGAGACAGGGTCTTGCTATAGCTGCTCAAGCTGGTCTCAAACTCCTGACCTCAAGTAATCTTCCTGCCTTGGCCTCCCAAATCTCAGCCTCCCTGGCTGAGATTACAAGTGTGAGCCACGCCTAGCCTAATAAGTATTTTCACTAAATAAGAATGAAAATAAAAACACAACTTATCAAAATTTGTAGAATACAGCAAAAGCATGGCTTAGAAGAAAATTTATGGCATCAAATGCATATGTTAGAAAATAAGAATGATATAAAATAAAGGAAAAAATGAGCAGATTAAACTCAAAGTAAGAAGAAAATAAATTATTGCAGAAATCAATGAAATTGAAAACAGAAAAATCAAGAGAATATTATTAATGACAAAGCTGGTTCTTTTAAAAGGTCAATAAAATTAAAAACCCTATAGCCAGGCTAAGAAAAAAAAGACAGAAACTAATAATATCAGAAATGAAAGAGGGGTTACCACCACACATCCTGTGGACATTAAACAGATAATAAGGAAATACTATCAACAACTCTGTGCACACATCTGATCATCTAGTTCAAATGGATCACTTCCTTGACAGACACAATTTACTGAAACTCACACAAGAAGAAACACACAATCCGAATAACCTATTATTTTAATAACCTTCAAAACAGAAAGTACCTGACCCAGATATATTCACTGATAAATTGACCAAATATTTCAGGAAGAAATTATACCCATTTCCCATAATCTATTTCAGAGGATAGAGGCTGCTGAAATACTTCCTAGTTCATTATGTGAGGCCAGCATTATTCCAATGACATTTCAAAATAGAAAATCACAGACCATGATCTCCCATGAAAATATATACAAAAATCCTCAAAAACACTAGCACATCAAATCCAACAATATATAGAAAGAATCATACACCATCGCCAAGTGGGATTTGTTCTGGAGATACCAGGCTGGTTCAACATTTGCAAATCAATTAATGTAATTCATTACATCAAGAGACTGAAAAGGAAAAATCACATGATCAAGCTAAGAGGGGAACTTCCTGAAATTAATAAAGAATATCTACAGAAAACTACAGGGAACATCATACTTAATAATGAGAAACTCAAAGCTTTTCCACAATATCAGGAGGAAGAAAAGGATGTACTCTCTCATCACCCCTTTCAATATCATACTGAAAATACTAGCTAAAGCAATTAGGCAAGAAAACACAATTAAAGGCATACAGCTTGGGAAGGAATAAATAAAACTTTGTTCACAGATGACAGGATTGTCTATACAGAAAATCTAAAAAATTAAAAAAAAAAAGAAAAAAGAAAAAAGACCAAACCGAAAAAAAAAAACCCTCCTGGAACTGAAAAGCAAGATTACAGAATACAAGGTTAAAAGAGAAAGTCAATCACTTTCTAATGCACTAGCAACAACCAAGTGCAATTTGCTATGAAAACACAGTACTGCTTATATTTAGCACCCAAAAGATGAAATACTTATGTATAAATTTAACAAATGTAACAGGATCTATATGAGGAATACTATAAAACCTTAATAAATAAAATAAAAGTAAACCTGATTCTAAAGTTCACATGGAGAAGCAAAAGACCAAGAATAGTCAATTACTGAAGCACAAAGTTGGAAGACAAACACTACCTAACTTTAAGTCTTATTCATTAATCAAAATGCTGTGGTATTACCCAAAAGTAGGCAAACATAACAATGGAACAGGATAAAGAGCCCAGAAATACACCCACCTAAATACACCAAACTGATACAATAAAGCAAAGTTGCTGTTTTCAACAAATGGCATGGGGACAGCTAGAAATCCACATTTAAAAAAACAAAAAACCAGAATCTAGACATAGCTCTTATGCCATCACAAAAATTAACTCAAAATGAATCATAGACTTCAATGTAAAATACAAAAGTATAAAACTGTAGAAAATAACAAAGGAAAAAACCTAGACAATCCTGGGAAAGGAAATGACTTTTTAGATATAATAACAATGTCAAGATCCATTTTAAAATGATTCATAAACAAGACTTCATTAAAATTGAAAACTTCTGTTCTGCAAAAGCCAATGTCACAAAAATGAGAAGAAAAGCCACAGATTTGGAGGAAATATCTGCAAAAGACACATCTGAGAAAGAGAATGTTCTACAAAACATAGGATAGACTGTTACACAAAACATCTGAGAAAGAGACTGTTCTACAAAACGTCTGATAAAGAGACTGTTACTCAAAACATCTGAGAAAGAGACTGTTATACAAAACATCTGATAGAGACTGTTACACAAAACATCTGAGAAAGAGACTGTTCTACAAAACATCTGAGAAAGAGACTGTTACACAAAACATCTGAGAGACTGTTACACAAAACATCTGAGAGACTGTTAATACCAAACATCTGATAAAGAGACTTACACAAAACATCTGAGAAAGAGACTGTTATACAAAACATCTGATAAAGAGACTGTTACACAAAACATCTGATAAAGAGACCATTACACAAAACATCTGATAAAGAGACTGTTACACAAAACATGAGAAAGAGACTGTTCTACAAAACATCTGAGAAAGAGACTGTTACACAAAACATCTGAGAAAGAGACTGTTTTACAAAACATCTGAGAAAGAGACTGTTACACAAAACATCTGAGACTGTTAATACAAAGCATCTGATAAAGAGACTGTTACACAAGACATCTGAGAAAGAGACTGTTATACAAAACATCTGATAAAGAGACTGTTACACAAAACATCTGATAAAGAGACTGTTACACAAAACATCTGAGAGACTGTTTACACAAAACATCTGAGAAAGAGACTGTTACACAAAACATCTGAGAAAGAGACTGTTCTACAAAACATCTGAGAAAGAGACTTTTAAACAAAACATCTGATAAAGAGACCATTACACAAAACATCTGATAAAGAGACTGTTCTACAAAATATCTGATAAAGAGACTGTTATGCAAAACACTCCAAAGACTCTAAAAATTCACATCTGATAAAGAGACTGTTATGCAAAACACTCCAAAGAGTCTTAAAACTCACATCTGATAAAGAAACTGTTATGCAAAACATTCCAAAAACTCTTAAAACTCACATCTGATAAAGAGACTGTTATGCAAAACATTCCAAAAACTCTTAAAACTCACATCTGATATAGAGACTGTTATGCAAAACATTCCAAAAACTCTTAAAACTCTACAGTAAGAAAACCACCTAATAAAATAGACCAAAGACCTTAACAGATACCTCACCAATGATGAGAAACATATAGGAAATAAATATATAAAATAATGCATTATCTTGTGTAACATTAAGATAACATATTAAAATAATGAGATACCACTACATACCTAGTAGAATGGCCAAAATTGGGAGCACTGACAACAACTGACAGTGAGAATGCACAGCAACCAGAACTCTCATTCAGATTGTGGAAATGCAAAATGGTACAGTCACTCAGTTGGAGGACAATTTGGTTGTTCTTACAAAAGTAAACATATTCTTACCATATGATCCAGCAACTGCACCCCTTGGTATTTACGCAAAGGAGGTGAAAATAAATGCTAGCATAAAAACCTGTAAACAGGGATTTATAGCAGCTTTATTCAAAAATAACTAAAATTTGGAAGCAACCAAGGTGCCCTTCAGTAAGTGAATGGATAAACTATGGTACACACAATGGAACATAATTCAGCACTAAAAAGAAATGGGCTATCTTGTCCTCAAAAGATGAGGAAACTTAAATGCATATTACTAAGTAAAAGAAGGCAGTCTGAAAAGGCTGCTTACTATACAACTGCAACTATGTAACATTCTGCAAAATGATGGAGATGGTTTGCAGGGTTAAGGGGATGATATGTAATAAACAGGAAGAGCAGGGATGACTTTTAGAACAAAGTGTTCTGTGAGGTACTATAAGGCTGGATACATGTCATTATACATTTACTCAAACCCATAGCATGTAAAACCACAAGAGTAAACCCTAATGTAAACTATGGCCTTTGGACAACTATGATGTCTCAATGTTGGTTCCTCATTTTAACAAAGGTACTACTATGGTGAGGGGAGGAGTTGAAAAGAGTGAAGGCTACATATATATGTGGATCAGGCTATATGGGAAATCTATGTACTTCTTAATTCTGCTGTGAAATTAAAACTGCCTTAATAAAGTATATTTATTTTTAAAAAGAATCTAACCATCTAAAAACGTTTTTAATAATAAAAATTAAATGAATATTAAAAACCACTTCCCCATTTGTAATAAGAACTCTCAATAATAATGAATGCATAAAGAAAATGTGGTCTATACATGCAATGAAATATTACTCAGCCTTAAAAAGGAAGAAAACCTTGCCATCTGCAAAAACATGCACATACCAGAAAGATATTGTGCTAAGACATAAGCCAAACAGGAACAAAGTATTATATAATCCCATCTGCAATAGTCTACATGTATGTATTCCCCTCAAATTCCTATGTTGAAATCTAATAACCAAGGTGATAGTATTAGAAGGTGAGGCCTCAGGGGAGTGATGAGGTGAGGGCTCTTCCCTCTCGAATGGACACGGAGTGCATTCATTCTCTGCCACTCTTTTGCCTTCCACCATGTAAGGATGCAGGAAGAAGTCTCTCACCAGGCACCAGATGACAGAACCTTGATCTTGGACTTCCCAGCCTTCAGAACTGTTAAGAATAAATTTCTGTTCTTTATTAATTTCCAAGTCTGAAGTATGTTGTTGTTCCAGCACAAATGAAGCCATGCTTCCTGTACAGCCTGTGGAACTCCATGTATATAAAAATGTAAAACAGTTAAACTTACAAAAGCCTAGAGCTGAATCATGGTTACCAAGGGCTGATGGGGAAGGGTAACTGGGGAGGTATTGGTCACAGAGTATAAGTTTTAGTTATGCAATGAGTAAGTTCTAAATATCGAATCTACAGATCAAAGCATATAGTTAATATGGAATTGCATACTTAAAAATGTGTTAAGAGGATGGTATTGTTTCGATTTGTTTACTTGCCCAAATCTCATGTCAAATTGTAAGCCTCAAGGCTGGCTGGAGGAGGGGCCTGGTGGGAGGGGACTGGATCAGGGGGCAGACTTGCCCCTTGCTGTTCTTGTGTTAGTAAATTTTCATGAGATCTGGTTGTTAAAAGTGTACACCACCTTCCCCTTCACCACCCACTTCCTCCTGCTCCAGACACATAGGACGTGCCTGCTTCCCCTTCATCTTACACCATAACTGTAAGTTTCCTGAGGCCTCCCCAGCCATGCTTCCTGTACAGCCTGTGGAACTGTGAGTCAATTAAACCTCTTTTCTTTATAAATTACCCAGTCCCAGGTAGTTTTTTATAGCAATGGGAGAACGGACTTATACAGAGAATAGATCTTATGTCAAATGGTTATATCCCAAAAGGGGCAGGGAGCAGGGGGAGAAACTCGTGGAGGCAAAGGTTGTTTATCGCACTGTTTGTGGTGACGGTTCCATGGGTGAATACTTATCTCTACAGGTAGGTATATTTTGCATGTGGAAGGAATGTAAATAATTTGTAGCCCGAGGGAAAACTGTGTTTTATTAAAGACTGCTACAGATTCTCACTATTCCTCTTATTGAGAGGTAGAAGCTAATTAGTCTCTAATCTAATACCGTGTGTAAAGGAAGAGAGAAGGATGTAATTTTATTTTGGATTTGTTAAGCTTGAGGTGCCTTCCGGACAGCTACAAAGAATCATTCAATGGAGAGTTGAACCTGTGGTCTAGAGCAGTGATCCCCAACCTTTTTGGCACCAGGTTTTGTGAAAGACAATTTTTCCATATACCAGGGTGTGAGGGGGGATGGTTTTGGGATGAAGCTATTAATCAGGCATTAGATTCTCATAAGGAGCAGGCAACCTAGATCCCTCACATGCATAGTTCACAATAGGGTTCCTGCTCCTATGAGAATTTAATGCTGTCATTCATCTGAGAGGAGGCAGAGTGCAGGCAGTAATGCTTGCTTGCCTGCCACTCATCTGCCGTGCAGCCCAGTTCCTCACAGGCCACAGACTGGACCGGTCCATGGCCTGGAGGTTGGGGATCCCTGGTCTAAAGTCTGGAGAAGTCCATGCTGGAGAGAAACACAACTGCTACACCACAGAAAGCAGAACTGGTAAAAAACGAAGAACCAACAACAAAAAATGAACTGCACAGTGGGACGGATAGGGAATTGGATGAAACAACTGGATAAGCTATGTAAAGGAGAAGTAGAAGAATTCAGGAAAAAAAGACAAGCAGCATCAGTGAGATCATGATAGAAACTAACACAGAAGAATTTCCAGGAGAAGATAATGAACAATAATTTGAAATGCAGGAGTCCCCCCTTATCCATGGGGGATACATTCCAGGTCCCCTAGCAGATCCCTGAAACTGTTTATAGTAACAAACCTTATATACACTATGTTTTTTCTTATATATACATACCCTTGACAGTTTAATTTATAAATTAGGCACAGTATGATATTAACAACAATAAAATGGAACAATTATAACAACATACTATATTAAAAGTTATAGGAATGTGGTCTCTCAAAATATCTTATTCTACTGCATTCAACATATTCAAAATATCAAAATATTCAAGATAGTCAAAATATCTTATTGTCTCTTCTGTCTGCAGTTGACTACGGGGAACTGAAACCACAGAAAGCAAAACTGTGGATAAGGGGGATTACTGTACGGCACAAGATTCAAGTAAGGCAGACTACAGAACAGCCATTGGGGTTGCATATAATTTAGGTTAATGGTGAGCATTAGAATAAACCAATTAAGACTACACTGAATGAAAATGCAAGTGAGCAGTGGAAATATTTGTCAGAAAATACAATTGTGAAAAATCTGCTACAAATTCTCCATGTACAGATGAATTGACAGAAACGTATGGGGGGTTAGTTAAGGACCTGTGGTCAACTCAATCCTCCAGATGTTCTAAGTTTTAGCCATGAATCAAGTAGGGCCTTCCAAAAGCCATCTGGGACTGCACTGTTTCAGCAACTCCAGAAAAACCTCATTACGGGAGTTATGCTTTAGCACTAAGTGACTGCTTCTACCACAAAATGCTAAAAGTGTTTATTTCCAGGTTGGCAGTAAAGAAAAACTTTTCACTACACCATTTCTGTGACCAATGCAGTCAGTGTTCCAGACTTTGGTGAGAGCAAGTCTTCCTGTCCCATGAGAATGCAGCATGCACTCCTTCCAGGTTCCATTCCAATCATGTAACAAATGTGACTGCCTTTTTGTTGCAGCATCAGAAAGACCAGAGACACATTTGTACTCAAGTTCCATGGCTTATAACCTGCATATGTCTACATGCCAGCATTATTTTATTTATGTGCATTTCCTTTAACCTGAATTTTACTTATTTCTATTTTTTCATTTTAATCCATGGGTGGACTCCATAAAGGCAAAAAATACAATGTAAAACAAAGTGAGGAATATATAAACAAATGACTCACCAGAGATTTATTCATCGTTTGTTGATCGTGGAAATGCACAGAGCACTCTGGAAGCATAGCTGGGAGAACAGTCGAATGGAGTGGGTTAAGCAGAGAACCGATGTGGCTTGGTCCTAGATTCTCTTGCCCAAAACGCTCTACACAATAGCTGGAAAAGACTAAAACAGCAACAAAACCTCCCTGTGACAGAACAGTCATTCATGCCTCAATAAGGGACAACAAATATCCCACTGAAGATGTACCCACAAGAACATTAATTAGTAGAGATACATACAATTTATTTTGGGATTAATGAAAACATGTATTACCTACTGATTAAGAGACAATTAATTTATCCAAAGAAACAACGTAATAATTTAAACCAAAGAAATATACATTTAGTCTTCAATGAAATTAATATTGTAGAAATATAATTCAGCTGCATTATCTATTTCACTACTAATATGGAGATTCTACATGATTCCATATAGGTGTTTCCACTAGAATACATCTTGCTTTTATACCTTCGCATCATTGAAAGGATTCATGTTTTATATATCTATGCATCATTGAAAGGATGCATCATTTATATACCTAAGCATCACTGAAAGGATGCATCTTTTATATACCTACGCATCATTGAAAGGATGCATCTTTTATATATCTACGCATCATTGAAAGGATGTATGTTTTATTTACCTAAGCATCACTGAAAGGATGCATCTTTTATATATCTACGCATCATTGAAAGGATGCATCTTTTATATACCTAAGCATCACTGAAAGGATGCATCTTTTATATACCTACTCATCATTGAAAGGATGCATTTTTTATATACCTAAGCATCATTGAAAGAATGCATCTTGCAACCCAACATTTCTTGCCCACAATTATATAGGGGGAAAAATGTACATATTGTATATTTCTTGGGATATACTGTTTTAGTAATGTTTCCTAGTGACAAGTCTCCCTGTATCTAAGACCTCATAGAGTGTGCTCTCATAATGAATGGGGCTCTGCCATTTGACTTGCTTTGGCCAATGGGACATAGAAAATATGATGAAAATATATGTTGGAAAAGTACTTTCCCACTGTTGCTTGCCTTCTTGGACAAGTGTCAGCATGAACCACCAGACATGTGAGTGAAGGCACCAGATGACTAAAGCCTCATTTGTGATCCAGACAACATTAGCAAAGGAAATGCCCAGGTGAACACACGCCAAAATGTGAATCAACAGAACTTCTATCAAATAAAGCGGTCACTTCTTTTTA